>NW_005871049.1:36813944-36946028 GCF_000147115.1 Myotis lucifugus | reverse complement strand
CCCAAGAATATTTTTTCTTCTATTGATTTTTAGAGAGTGAAAGGGAAGGGAAGAGACAAAGAGACATCAATTGGCTGCCTCCCACACCCCATTCCCCCCATGACCTGGTCAGGGATCCAGCCTGCAACCAAGGCAGGTGCCCTTGACTGGAATCAAAGCCGTGACCCTTCAGTCTTTGGGCCAATGCTCCAACCACTAAGCAAAACCATCTAGGGCTGGATTTTTTTTATTTTTAGTTGTAGGAGTTCTTTATATATTTGGGGGATTAATCCCTGACCTGATATACAGTTTGCAAAAATGTTCTCCCATTCTGTAGGTTGCCCTTTTATTTTGTTAATTGTTTTGTTAATTGCCCTTTTATTTTGTTAATTGTTTCTTGCAAATGCTTTTAAGTTTAATGTAGTCTCATTTGTTGATTTTTGCTTTTGTTCTTTTATTGTCGTATCGAAAAAATTCACTGCTATGACCAATGTCAAAGAGCTACTTTTCTATGTTTTCTTCTGAGAGTTTTATGGTATCAGGTCTATGTTTAAATCTTTGATCTATTTTGAGTTAATTTTGTAAGTGCTGTAAGATAGGGGTCCAATTTCATTGTTCTACATGTGTTTATCCATTCTCCCAATACAATTTGTTGAAGAGACTATATTTTCTCTATCGGGTGATCTTGGATCCCTTGCCAAATATTAGTTGACCACACAACAAGGAGTTTAATTCTAGGATCCTTATTCTGTTCCACTGGTCAGGATGTCTATTTTTGTGCCAGTATCTTACTGTGTTCATTACTGTAGCTTTGTAGGATAGTTTGAAATCAGACATCTGATGCCTTTCCATTTGTTTATGTCTCTTCAATTTCCTTTAGCAAAGTCTTGTAGTTTTCATTGTCCAGAACTTCCACTTCCTTGGTTAGTCTTATTCCTAAGTGTTTTATTCCTTTTGATGCTATTGTGAATGGGATTATTGTCTTTATTTTTTCAGATGTCTTATCCTTAATGTATAGAATTGCAACTGGTTTCTGTGTGTTAATTTTGTATCCTGCAAATTTTACTGAAATCATTGATTAGTTCAAACAATTTTTTTGTTGTGTCTTTGGGATTTTCTATATACAAAATTATATTATCTGCAAATAGCAACAGCTTTACTTCTTCCTTCCTGACTTGGATGTGTTTTTCTTTGTCTTGCTAATTGCTCTTGGCTTGGGTTTCCAGTATCATCTATAATAATAAAAGCGCAATATGCTAATTAGATTGGACAGCCGAACGAACTTCCAGATGTCATTCTGGATAAAGCCACAGCAGTGGGGGCTAAGGCAGAGGCAGTTAGGGGAGATCAGGCAGGCAGGTGAGCAGTTAGGAGCAATGAAGCAGGCAGGCAGAGGGGTTAGGAGCCAGTGGTCTCGGATTGCAAGAGGGTGTAGGCCAGGCTGAAAAACCCTTACTATACCCACCCCCCCATGCATGAATTTCATGCACCGCCCCGGGCTTCTAGTATTGAATAAGAGTAGAGTGAGTGAGCATCCATGTCTTGTTCCTGATCTTAGAGCTCACACAATGCTACAGGTATGATTGTGTTTATAATATTAGGATAAAAAGGCCTTTCTAATTCATCAAATAAAAGCCAAGAACCAGAAGTAAAAATATTGCTGGATTGTACATAAATTTTAAATTCTGTATTTCCAAAATAGAGTTGGAGAAAAGATTTTGCAGCACATATTAGAAAAAGAGGGTTAATGGCATTAAAATTTGTTTAAAAGATTCTGCAAATCTATTTACAAAACCCGCTCAAATAGGAAAAATGAGAAAACTATAGGGACAGGTAATTTTCAACAGAGCAAGTAGAAAATGTTACAAATACGGCTGGGAGTGGGGGTAAAGGGTGGTCTTGTGCACAGAAACATTTCAGAAATAGTGGATTAAATAAAATTAAACCATTCTCCTTACGGTGAGATTTCTCAGAACCCTTAATATGTGGATCTCCACTGTGACTTTACAGAAAAGGTGACCATAGAGTTCCTCTCTGCACAGCTTCCAGCGGGAGAGAAGCTCTAAGGAACATACCTGGGGAAATGCTGCATTAACTCATTTGCTCCTACAGCAGCCCTATAACTTTTCCCACTGAATGAGAGGACATAATGTGACACCGGTGGCCTAAGTTAAATAAGTCCCTCTGCCACCACAGCTCCACTGCTTCTCCCAGGGTGTTGGGCCCAGAACTGGATCTTTAATGTCTTTACAAAGAGGGGACTGGAGAAGCAAAGGCAGTTGCTGAATTGTTGCTCCAAGTCCCTCGTACTTCCAGAACTTTGGGTCCAGACCCTAAGGCAGTGGTTCTCAACCTTGGTTGCACATTAGAATCACCTGGAATCTTTCTAAAATCCTGATTTCTGGGCCTCATCCTCCAGAATTTCTGTTTCTTTGTTACTAATGTTGTGGCCCCACCCCATAACAAAGAAACAGAATTTCCGGAGGATGAGGCCCAGAAATCAGGATTTTAAAAAGATTCACAGGTGATTCTAATGTGTAGCCAAGGTTGAGAACCACTGCCCTAGAGCCGTAGTCGGCAAACTGCGGCTCACGAGCCACATGCGGCTCTTTGGCCCCTTGAGTGTGGCTCTTCCTAAGCCTTAGGAATACCCTAATTAAGTTAATAACAATGTACCTACCTATATAGTTTAAGTTTTAAAAATTTGGCTCTCAAAAGAAATTTCAATCGTTGTACTGTTGATATTTGGCTCGGTTGACTAATGAGTTTGTCGACCACTGCCCTAGAGGATCATCTTAAATGACTATTCACTGAGCCTAATGCATTTACTTTGATTGTAATATCCTTACTTCCAGAGCCATCTGCTCTCACTCAGCACCCCCGTGAGCCTCTCCCTCAGCTCTGCAGGAGCCAGGTAAGAGGTTGCAGGCCTCTCCCCATCCTCTGCACTAGGTTTTCCTGGCACAGACCTGGAATTTTATGGGGGTATTCAGTGAACTCCAGCATCAGTGGAATGAGAAACTGGAGCATCTTCTTTTCATTCTTTTCCAGAATTGCCCAACCTGTGCCTCCAGCCCAAGGTGATAAAATGCCAGCTGCAACTGCTTAGGTTGTGACCATCACAAATACATGGTCCTGCGTGACATCACAGTAAGCTGGGGGTTAGAGAGGAAGTAGGGGAGCAAGGTAGACTGGCTGAGTCTGCAGGGGAGACTAGGTGGACTCCATTGCAGGCAAACTTTTGTCTGTACACTCCCCTTTCACCCTTGACTCTGAGCCTCCTGAGGAGTCCTGTATTCTATCATCTGCTTCTGCATTAATGAACTTTGGGTCTTTGGGCACGTTTTCATGGTCTCTGGAACCAGATCTCAAAACCTCTACAACGTGTTAGGAGATTTGGATTTTATTGTGAGGTTGATGGGGAGAGTGGTGGAAGGAAAGCAGGTCATAGAATCCCACGTGCATTACAAGGTTATTCTGGGTGTAACATGGAGATTATTTGAAAGAGGATGACTAGGAAAGAGACTATCAGAGAGGAAGTGGCTCCGGTTATACTGATGAGAGATGAGGTAGCCTAAAGGAGGAAAGGGGGTGCGTGTTGTCGTTTGCCAAAGCTGCCATAACAAAATGCCACAGACAGGGTGGCTTAGACAACAGAAACGTTCTGGTTCTGGAGGCTGGGAAGTCCAAGAGCAAGGTGCTGACGGGTCTGGGTTCCTTCTGAGAGCTACAATGGAAGGACCTGCCCAGGCCTCTCCCTTTGGCATGCAGATGGCTACCTTCCTGCTGCCTCTTCACACCATCATCTCTCTGGACATGGACACTCCTGGGTCTCTTCCTCTGCTAACAAGGACACAAGTCCTAGTGAATTAGGGTCCTGCCCTGAGGGTCTCATTTTACCCTGATTACCTCTTTAAAGACCCTGTCTCCACACAGGGTCACATTCTAAGGTGCTGGGGGTTTGGACTTCAACCTCTGAAACAGATGTAATTGAGACACGAAAGAGGTTGAGAGTGGACGTATTGTGATTGACGAGCTCTACAGGATGAGTAGGCAGATACACTGCATGCTCAGTCATTGCATGGGGGGTGGTGCATAAACTGAAAAACATTTGTTCTTGATCTGAAATTCAAATGTAACTGGGCATCCTGTATACTTATTTGCTCAATCTGGCAGCCTTAACCTGCACTGAGTGTGTTCCCTAGTCCAGTTCTAGAACTGCTGGCCAGGATGGTGGTAAACAAGTCACTAAAATAGGGCTGCCCTGGAGACCTCTGGAACCTCGGCCAGGCAGCAGTCCTGGGCCGCCTATGTCATCATGTGCCTCCTTTACTCTTCGAATTTCTATAGATTCCTTATAGAGCTTCTCTTCACACCTGGGCCCCCATGTTCACCCAGTTCCGGTGGGGAGTCATTCCCATTGTGATCTATAGGATTGGTGCCCTCTGGAGTTGTGGCTAGGCATGGCAGTTTTGTCTCACCTAGGCATCCCACCCAGGCATGGTGCAGTCCACTGTTACTGTGAAGAAGCTTGGCAAAGAAATGCCGCACAGTGAATGAATATGTCACAAGCAATAGGGCCCATGTTAATAGGAGAGATATAGCCCCAGCGGAAAATGGGTCTTCTTAGAGGTGAGCTGTGATTTTGTCCGAATACTTTTCTAGAAAGTGAGCAGCAGTTGCGAGTGGATGTGCCTGTCATCCCTGCATCCCCACTGGTGGGGTCAGCTGTCATCCTCCCAGTCAGACCCTGCCCAGGTTTCTCCTCCTCTCCTCACCCCCAGAACCAACAGTAGGTGAGCAAAGGAGAAGCTGCAGGCATTTGGCCAGGGGTGGTGGCAGGGCCAGGGGAGGGAGGGAGCCGAATTCAAAGGAAGCACAAAGGGAAAGCCCAGAGCTTTCCGGTGGCAGGCCAGGCCAGGTGGCCTGAAATCTTTGGGACCTTTGCCCATATGCCCTTTAAAAAAGGCTTAGCCTTTCGTCAGGGCCAGGATGTTCTGTTGAGGACGCAGATGAGGTGTTATTCAGGACAGGTGAGGACAGCACCATCCATGGCCCAACTCTGATAGTGGACACCTGGGCGCTGAGGAGCAGCTGCAGTGAGGGGCCATGGAGAGGGGAGAGTAGCTGGAGATGTAGCTGGAGATGTAGTAAAACGAGGCTATACCTGGGTCACATAATCTTGTTTTGAGCTTCACAACTTTACTTGTGAGCATTGTTATCCCTTTTCTGCAGATGAGCAAGTTGCCAGCGAGGCTGTCCTGAGGGTGCCTGTGTCCAATGCACCCGAGTCAGTGCATGGTAAGTGTGAGGTAAACAAGAAGGTCCAAATCCATGACCCAGGATCAAACCTGCAGATGTGAGGGGAAGCCATGGGCCAGGCATTTACATCTGTGAGTCTGATCCTTTCATCTTTAGATGTGGTCAGGGGCTTACCTGGGGGTTGGGGCATCATGTGGAATAAACCTAGAAAGTGGTGAGAGCAGGATTGTCACCTGCTAGGCTGGGCATGAAGGAAGGCCAGGTCCATGTTGGCAGCCCCAGGTCAGAGGCGACTGCCACCCCCTCACCCCCGCCACCCCCACCCCGTGTTAGTGCTGGGGGAGGCCCCCTGGGGCTCCTGAGCTCCTCCCCAATCCCCAAGGTCCAGCCTGGCAGTCCCTCACTCGGGCCTCAGGCGCACATTCACAGGGACCTCTGACGTGACAGGCTCTGTGAGAGAGGAGGCATTTGAGCCTTAACATGGGTTACTTAGGGCAGGAACCACAAGCAAGGTGCCCACCAAGGACTTGGTGAAGGGTGGGCGTGCCCAGGTCATCGGGAAGAGGATCTCAGACAAGACGATTTCAAGGATGAGGGCCCTCTGTGCAGCCATGTTAGGAACAAATGGCAAGAAGAGAAGCCTGCAGGACCCGAGTTCTCAACCACCCAGCCCATTGTGACATCGCCAGCTGGGCCAGCTGGGAGAGGAGAGGCCATGGCAGTGTCTTTCCCCGCAGCCCTGGCCTCCGCCACCTCCTGGGCCAGCAGCAAAGCCAAGGGTCATGTTCCTGTTATCAGTTTTGCTGCTCATGTCCCAAGCCAGGGGCACACTTCTTGGTATGTTGACTCCTCCCCCGCCCCACCTCCTTATTCCTCCCCCCATCCCCCCATGGCCAGAGCAGCTCTCCCAGGCGGGGCGGGGTGGGGAAGGGCTTGATAGTGGCCCTGCTCATGTCCTTCTCCCAGTCAGTGGTGAGCATTAGGGGCAGTGGAGGGAGTCGGTTAGCGAGCTCATTGATTAATTAATTGACTACAACAAACACTAATGGAGTGGCTCCTCTCCTGGGAGCTGGGCCAGGACTCTCTCTCCAGAGACAGATTTCTCTTCTCTGCACAGGCAGCTGCAGCCTGTGCTCTCAGCCTCCCAGGAAACAGAATGTTCTAGAACAGTTCAGGGCTTCTGGAAGGTTCAGGCCCTTTCTGGGACCGTTCTGGTTTCTCACATGAATTAGCTTCCTAGGGCTGCTGGAACCAACCACCACAAACTTAGTGGCTTCAGCAACACACATTTCTTATCTTACAGTTAGTTCTGTTGAATGCAGATCAGACACGGATCTCCCTGGGTAAGATCAAGGTGTCACAGGACTGCATTCCCTTCAGAGCCTCTGGGGAGAACCTTTGCCCTTTCTAGCTTCTGAAGGTCATCCCCATTCCTCAGCTTGGGGCCCCTTCTTCCATCTTCCAAGGCAGCTCTGTGCCTTTCTTCCCTAGTCACATCATTCTTCTTCTTCTGCCTGGTCCACTACCATTAAGGACCCTTGGGATTCATTGTGCCCACTCAGATTACCCAGGATAATCTCCCCAGTTTATTTTTATTTTAAATATATTTTCATTGATTTCAGAGAGTAAGGGAAAGAGAGAGAGAAACATCAATGATGAAAGAGAATCATTGATCAACTGCCTCCTGCATGCCCCCTACTGGGGATCAAACCTGCCACCTGGGCATGTGTCTTGATAGAGAATTGAACTGTGACCTCCTGGTTCATAGGTCGATGCTCAACCACTGAGCCACACTGGCCGGGCCAATCTCCCCATTTTTAAATCAGCTGATTAGCAACTTTAATTCCATCTCCAAAATCCCTTTTGCCTTATAAAGCACTATCCATCAGTGCTTTAGGATATGGACATCTTTGCGGGGAGGAGGGTGTTATTCTGCCTGCCACTCCATAGTTGGTGTTGGACAAATCTTTTCCTCTGATTTCTCTTGGGTGAGAGCAGAGACAAGCTCAGTGAAGAGATCACAATGCTGGAGGGGGCAGAGCCACCACTTCTGACCCGTGTCCCAGGCGCTGTGCTATGAACATAAAGCATCGGCTGGCTTACTCGTGTATCTGGGTGCTTCCCTGAGCCAGCCTTAGATGCCTCATATCTAGAATGAGCATAATGGTAGCTACCTAGAGGCCTCCTGTAGATATTGATTGAGTGGTTTCGTCTTTTCCCTTCCCTCCTCTGCCATGCCACCAGCATGCGGCGAAAGACCCATTTTTGAGGGAGGATCTCAGTATTCCAGAATCATAGAGGGGATGGAGGCTGAGGAGGGCGAGTTCCCATGGATGGTGAGTATTCAGACAGGAAATCAACATTTCTGTGGCGGCACGATCATCAACAATTGGTGGATTGTCACCGCGGCTCACTGCTTTTCAAATGAGGAAGTAGAGTAAGTATCAAGAGCCCATCCCAGTTGTTTCTGACACTGTCCACCCCCGGAGCGTCCCCACACTCAGGCAGACCTGATTGCTAAGGGGAGTCCCAGGGCCTGTCAGTCCTGAGTCAGACACAATGGCCCTGGGGCTGAGGAGGCGGTGAACCCCTGCTGTGCCCACCTTGCGGTTACCCAGGGCCGGTAACTAGGGCTTCCCTGCGATCACACACTCCAGGAGCATCTGGCCTGGCAGAGTTAAAGGGCTTGGTCCGTTTACCTCTCCTAGGACAGACAAATCCTTCCAGGGAGAAATTTTCCTATTTCTGAAAGCCTGGGTTTCCAGGCCTTTGGACACCCCCACTTCCCTGCTCCCTGTAGAGTTTTCTTTAAGCTCCAGGAGATGGGTGGCAAACCCAGCATTTACTGATGACTAATCATGGCCCAGTGACCATGTAAGCAACTACGTATATTATTTCATCGTACAACAACCCTCTGAGGCAGATAGAATGAACAACCATATTTTATAGAGAAGGAGATCCAACTGACTTTAAAGCAGCGGTTCTCAACCTGTGGGTCGAGACCCCTTTGGCAGTCGAACGACCCTTTCACAGGGGTCGCCTAAGACCATCCTGCATATCAGATATTTACATGACGATTCATAACAGTAGCAACATTACAGTTATGAAGTAGCAACGAAAATAATTTTATGCTTGGGTCACAACACAAGGAACTGTATTTAAAGGGCCAGAGGGTTGAGAACCACTGCTTTAAAGGGTAAATGGAGCATCTGGGAAAGTTTCGCCGCGGCATGACCACGTAGCTTGTTGCATCTGCCCACATGGGATACTTAAAGACAGGCTATTGGAAAGTTCCTAGCCATTCTGCCTGGAGGGAATTCCTGAATTATGACTGAAGACTCTTTCTGTTTAATCAGTGGCATGTCTGGATTAAACTCCAGTCTGGGGTCTCTAAGTTGCTGGCAGGCGAATCGATGTAATCCTACCTTACCTCTCTGTGGGCTGGTTTGATTTGTGCCAGGTGGTGGGTTCTTTGGAGCAGCCAAAGCTAAGCTCTGCCCTGGCCCCATTAGGAGGGGTGTCCCCTCCACACCTCTGGGACTGTGCTGGGTACCGTGTCGCTGTGGTCTGCCACAAAGACTGCTTTGCTCTCCTTCTTTACCTTTTTAAAAGTATCATATCTTTTTAGCAACAGCCCCGGTAGAACAAGTTGTAAAGGCCCCTAGAAATATATGGGAGGTAGGTTTTGGGGGCACAGCAAATTCTGGGTGCTTGGTGACTTTCCTTCCCCTCCACCTGCCCTCTCCGGTTCTGTGCCACCCAGTCCCATAGACCTGAGCGTTGTGCTGGGAACCAACGACTTGCGGAGCCCCTCCCTGGAAGTGAAGGGGGTCACCAGCATAGTGATTCACAAGGACTTTGAAAGGTTCACCATGGACAACGACATCGCCTTGCTGCTGTTGAACACAGACATCAGGTTCAGCGGCCTGAAGGAGCCCATCTGCATGCCCAGGCAGCCCGGCCCCGCCAAGTGGAGCAAATGCTGGGTGGCAGGATGGGGGCAGACCAAACCTGGTACGTGACTGCACAGTAGCTTCTGAGAGCCGCTGGGGGAGGAGCCAATCACAAGCATCTGGAGATGGGCCACTCAATCCAAAGGAGGCAGGAGGAGGGTGAAAGGAGAGAGGGCTTAGGGGCAGGGGCGAGAAAAGAACTTGCATTGGAGCAAATTCCTGCCCAGCAGAGGCTCCCAGAGGCCCAATCTCAGCCTCTGAGGGCCAAGGAAGCATCACCCCAAGGCCCAGGCTGAGATGCCAGGTCTGAGACTGCCCCGGGTGTGGGCGTGTTCAGCCAGCACAGAGCAGTCTTGTTTGTTTGTGTAATTGAATTTAAACTCTCCAGTTTGCCAGGGGCCACTCTCCTCTTTTCTCTTTCCCATCTCCCTTGATTCACACATCGATGTCTCCCACCTGGTTTGTACAGGCATTCAAGATGCCTGTCCGGGCTCAGACCTTTGATGGCCCTGGAGTGTTGCCCAGCCAGTCTGAGAATCTGCTGTTACTTGTTCCCTGTTGTTGCACTGTGGCTTGGCCAAAACAGGAGGAACTTGTACCAGGGCAGAGAGGGATTACGAAAGCCTTGCTGGACTGTCCCCAAAGAAAACTCAACAAAACCAAGAGCCAATAGGTAGGGGATGGGAACAGCACAGCACTGTCTCAGGCCTGAGGGAGACTCTGGGTCCACAGGGACGCCTTGCACCGAGCTGAGGTCTGGAAAAAGGGAGGGATTGCAGGAGTTCAGTAGCTAGAGAGCCATTAGCGTGTGATTGCTTCTGCGCTCCAGGCACCCCTCGAAAGTTAGAAGTGAAGGAGGAGGAGGCCTCCAGATTATAAAGAGTCAATAAGGAGAAGAATTTTGAAAGGTCTATGTGGTCAGAGTTGGTGAGCTAGAAAGAAGCCGGCTGGAAAGGGCCCTGGCCAGTCCCCTGTGAAGACCTGCAGCCAACCTCCCCTGCCCGGGGGACCGGAAAACTTTCCACTGGGAGTGCAGGTCCACGCTCAGCAGCCCTGTGTCAGGGGAGGGCCATCCTCTCATACTGAAAAGTGGCCATCGGCAGGCAGGAAGAGGAGGCAGGACTGTGCTGAGAAATGACCAATAGCCACTTCCAAGAGGTCAAGTCTGTAGGGCTGGTTGGAGTCAAGCTGGAAGTCTTCTTGGAAGCAGGGGTCTGATTTTGAATGAGAGCAATGATTCGAGTAGGTGGGGAATTGTGGGAAACCTGGGGTGGTGGAGTGAGTGAGTGAGCTGCGTGGGATTGAATGAAGGAAGTAGCAAGGGGGGGGGGGGGAGTAGTGAGGATGTGGAGGAAGGTGGAGGGAGGCTGGTGGGCTGCGGGGATGCGCAGCGTGGTCTAGGGCAGGTCACTTGCATTACTGACACACACAGACTGCTGTCCAGCGACTTTCCTGATGTGCTTTCTCTGTGGGCCAGGTGACAAACACTCTGAGACCACTGACCTGATGAAAGTGCCAATGGTCATCATGGATCGGAGGGAATGTAGAAAGGTGTTTCCAAAGCTTACCAAAAACATGCTGTGCGCTGGGTATGAGAATAAGAGCTACGATTCCTGCCAGGTAACTAGGGGTGTCCCCTCCCTCTCTCTCCAGGCCTTCATCCCCTCAGGGCTGCCAAGACAAGGGTGTCCTCTCTCCACTGGGAATAAACAGTGAGTCTGGGAAATGTGTGGGAATCAGGGCGTGGCCCTGGGAATGGGGACATGGATTGGGAAATACTCATTATGAGGTTCTTAGAGTGATACCAAAAACACAGCTCGAAAGAGGGAAAATTGATAAATTGGACCTCATCAAAATCAAAGATTTTTTTTCTCTGTGAAAGACCCTATTAAGAGGATGAAAAGACAAGCTACAGATTGGGAGATAATATCCCACAAAGGAATTATACTTAGAATAGATAATGAACTTTCAAACTCGACAGTAGAAAAACAAACCCTGCAATTAGAAAATGGGCCAAAGACATGAACAGACATTGCACTGAGGAGGATAACCGGATGGTAAATAAGAACATGAAAAGATGTTCAGTGTCATTGGCCATTAAGCCAATGCAAATTCAAACCACAATGAGACATCACTACACGCCTCTCAGAGTGGATAAAATTTTTTTAAAAAAGTGACAACGCCAAATGCTGACAAGAATGCTGAGCAACTGGACACATTGCTGGTGGGACTTGAAAATAGCCCAACCAGACTCTGGAAAACAGTTTGCCAGTTTCTTAAAAAGTGGAACATGCTCAGGCCACATAATCTAGCAAATGCTACTCTCAGGCATTCATTTCAGATAAATGAAGGCTTGTGTTCACACCGAAACCTGTACAGGAGGCTCTATAGCAGCTGTATTCATAATAGCCAAGCATGGGAAACAATGTCTTTCGAGACGTGGATGGTTAAATAAACTGTGGTACATCTATACCGCGCAATTCTACTCAGCTATGATAGAAACAACTATTTATACATGCAACAACGTGGCAGGGTCTCCAGAAGCTTATGTGGTGTGAAATCAGCCAGCCCCCAAAGGTCCTGCACTGCATGATGCCAGCTACATAACATTCTTGAAATGACAAAATCGTAGAATTGGAGACAGATTGTTGGTTGCAGCAGAGGTCTAAGGAGGGGCTGGAGGTGGGAGGGAGGTGGATATAGCCTAAGGGGCACCACGAGGGAGCCCTGTGATGATGGAAGTGTTCTCAGTTTGACTGTATCAGTGTCAGTATCCTGCTTGTGACTATTATACTGTAGTTTCGCAAGATGTTGTTCTTGGGGGAAACATGAAAAGGCTACATGGAATCTCTCTGTATGATTTCTTACAAGTGCATATGAATCTATAATTGTATCAAAATTTAAAAAACAGCCCTTGCCAGCATTTCAGTGGTTAGAGCATCGGCCCTTGCACTGAAGGGTTGAGGATTTGATGCCCGGTCAGGGCTTGTACCTGGCTTGCAGGTTAGATCCCCAGCCCTGGACAAGCACATTCGGGAAGCGACCAATCAATATGTCTCTCTCTTGTGCGGCGTTGGTGGTATAGTGGTGAGCATAGCTGCCTTCCAATATGTCTCTCTCACATCGATGTCTCTCTCTCTCTCTCTCTCTCTCTCTCTCTCTCTCTCTTTCTCTCTCTCTCTCTCTCTCCTCCCTCCCTCTCTTTCACTCTCTGTAAAAATTAATGGGAAAAATATCATCCAGTGAGAATTAACAAAAAAATAAATAAAAACAAAGAGAAGACAAAGCTTCCTAGACACAGTGGTTAAAGGAAGATCTGGGATCACAGCGATGCCATAGACCTAAAGGAGCAACCAGTTCAAGCTAGAGCCGGAGACAAAGAGCTCCAAATAGCAATGGGGGGGAGGGGCGGGCGGGGGGACAGCATTCAGCAGACAATGTGAATAGAAAGAGAACATCCCAGAGAGAACATGAGGGAAATCAGAGGCTTGAAATGGCATCAGGGAAATGGTGTTCAGGGAAGTTCCAGGGTTTCAGAAGCCAGAGGTGACAGGAGCTGAGTGTGGGCAGGTGAGCAGCGCAGTAAGGGAGGTCGTGCCATGTGTGGGAGACTACTGTTATGCCAGGCTGTCGCTCCTATGCTCACACAAGAACATAAGAAGCAGGCCCCACCCATACTCCCACTCTCCTTCCAATCTCTTTGATTCAACCCCGTCCCATATTCCAATGGCCAAACCAACTGTGGCCACATCTGAAATCATCAAGTGCCATCTCCAGCGACGTTTTCTGCACCCTCTGCTCCCTCTGCTGCAGTAGCTGGATGTCCATCAGAGTCTAGGCTTTTCGTTGCAATCTCTTGCAACAAAAAGTGCACCTTAATGAGAGCTTCGAAAATTCTCTATTAGTTAAGTGTTCTGTAAATAAATGTGCTGTTATCGTTTTAAGCCTTTTTTAAAGTTGTGAAATGAAAAGCTTTGCCCTCTGTGTAGAAAGCTTTCTGTTGTCCACGATAAGCTGACAGTGATCCAGTCAAGGAAATTTTCCTGAAATTATACAACATTATCATCACTTTAAAACAAAAAAACCATTTAAAAATAATTGCCCTTAAAAATAAAATCACACTTTTAAATTTAGCCAACTTTAAAAAAGCATGTAATCACATATTAAGGGAAATGATCATTTTAGGATGATAGCATTTAAATATGTTCAAAATAATGGCAGTAAAATTGTGCTATGCTTAAAATACAAATTAGCAGTAAATGCTAAAATTAAAAACATTTTTGGGGGTTTACTTTTCCCAGAACTTTTCTTCTTTGTAATCTCCTGGTTAAGGTTATAGTGTGAAAAAAAAAGTTCAATTAAAAAACCATTTTTAAGTGGCATAGTCAAGCAAAATATAACATCGCACATATGCTGGCTAGTAACAATACTTTGTGAGTGATTTACAGAGTTTAAAAAATTTCATCTGCTGACAATCTTGGGAAGGAGTTGGTATTATCTCTATTTTAATGACACGGAAACTGAGGCTTTAAAAAGTTACTTGCCCAAGGACCATTCTCTCCTTGTTATGTAAGAAAATAAATAATCAAGGCAACATATTGATAAAAATTGTATAACATGCATGCCTTCATAAAACATCATTCATGGGAGGAGCTATTTGTGTAGAGATCCTGTTGATTTGGTTCTTGCCCCATGACTTTGAAACAGAACTAGCACCAAAAAAGCACACACCCACAAAAAACAGACAAGTAGTAGAGCAAACGCTTTGTAGGAAGGGGGGAATTTTGGTTTTGGCCAATGCTTACTGTGTGTCCTTGAACCCCAACCTCTCTGTAATTCTGCTCTATTTAACCCTCTATTTGGTGATGCATTCCACAGCCAACCCAAACTCCACTTGCAAACACTTTATTAATTATCTTCTCCTGCACTTTATCTCTCTAAGCACACTCCATGACTTGGAACTAGTCACCACCATCTATGTCCAATGTCACCAGTCATCAGATCTGTGGATTTTAATTCATTCCTCCCCATCCTGACCTTCAGATCCTCACCATTTCACTTCGTCTTATTCAGTCCCTGGCTCCTCTCTGCACGGTCCCACACACTCGTTCTGTCAAATTCCTAATCATCCTTCAAACAAAGTGCCTTGAAGTCTCTTCTGACAGAACTCTCCCTCAACAGAATCAGTTCCTCGCCCTCTGCACTGCTTCTAGATTTGTTCATACTTCTGCCCATCAAACACAGTTTATATTCTCTCCCCCACTAGAGCATAAGGTCTTGTATCCCAATTGCCTAACAATTAGTTTTTCCTCAATGAAAATTTGTGAAATGGGAGTGACCAAACCTCTTTTGACATTCAATTTTCTTATTAGAAAATAAGAATCAAAACACCTACCTCACAGAGATATGAGGTGGTGGGGTTGATGAGAAAAAAGAAAGTTAAGGGGCTAACACAATGCTCTGCACATGTCCAGGAAATGTTAGTCCTCCTCCCCTTCCCCCTGCCAGAGTCTAATCATTCTAGTCACCTGTTTATGATCATGGAAGAGGCCATCTCTCCGCTTCTTTTGGCCTGTGAATATTTACTCCGACTTCTAGCTCCCATCTGCAGATGGAGTTCTTTTTCACCAGGGCCTTCTTCCTCTTCCTCTTCCTCTTCCTCTTCCTCTTCCTCCTCCTCCTCCTCCTCCTCCTCCTCCTCCTCCTCCTCCTCAATCTTTAGTCCTACCCCATCCACTGCCCACACTCTACAACCCACAGTTCCCAGAGCCAACCTGACAGCAACACACTCCCCTGGGGGCCTGGGATTGAGGTGGGCCGTGGACAGCAATGACAGATTTCCTTTGGCAGCCTGGAGGAGGGGAGGTCAATGGGTCCTCTTCCATCCATGAAAGTTGCTACACAAATGGGCAGTTTAGAATGAGACTTGCTACTGAACTGTGTTCTCTGCCCACAGGGTGACAGTGGAGGGCCTCTGGTCTGCACCACAGAATCGGACAGGAAGTGGTACCAGGTGGGCATCATCAGCTGGGGAAGGAGCTGTGGACGGAAGAACATTCCAGGAATTTACACCTTGTTAGATAATTATAGCCCCTGGATCAAGAAGGTGACGGCGGTGGAGGGAAGGCCCTATGACTCTGAGAAAATGAGAACTGAGGAGGTGAGCGCTCCTTCCCCAGAGATACTGATGAGATCCAAGGCCTCCGAATTCCCAGAGCCAGGTGGCCCCAGACTCTGGCTCCTGCTCTGCCTTCTGTCCTACATGCTGTTCTAAGCCATTTTCTACTGGTGATAAAACAAGTGCTATTCCGTAACCAAGGAGGGTGTGTGAGAATGTGTTTGAATGATTGTAGCCATGTGGCTACATTGGGGAGAAGCGAGTAGTGAGGTGGAGAGAACAGATGTTGACAGGGACTGTTTCTCAAAAGGGCTTCCAAGTGGAGGCCACAATGACCCCAGTCCCTCCAGTTTGCATCCTACCAGCTAAGCAGCCTCAGTGGAAACAGCCCCTTGTTCCCGACAATTCCAGTAAGTCTGTGGTCTAACTCTTGTGACTCAGAAGCCCCACAAATGACCCAAAAGCTTCTACATCTGCCTGGAAGCAGACTCCTATCTCTTGTAGCCACAGGGCTGAGATGGCTAAAAATCTCACAACCTCATCCTTCAACTGGCTGAATTACAGGGTGAGCTATACTCCCAGCCTTGCAGGGTGTCTATCTACTATTAAAGGCATTGGTTGAGAAGGAATGTGATCCTGAACATTTGAATGGGGATGTGTGAGAAGACCCTGATGGAACTGGGACACTGGGCCCCTGAGTTCTGATGAGTTTTCTTTGCCAGTGGCCACAGTCTCTCCCCGCTCAGTAAGAGGGACCTCTTTGCCCACCCCAGGGTGTTAACCCTGCACTGCTGAGGAAAGGGTCATGGCCTTTCCTGAGGCAGCTGTCAAGCAAGACAATGCTGATTCTCCTGGGGACCCCACTCCACCGCCCTCCCTGCTTCTATAACTAGACTCAAGTCCCGGCAGACCCCTACAGGTGAAGTATAAAGCGTGACCCATGAGGAGGGACACGCACCCCAAAAGAACCTCTTGAGTTTTCTAATTTGTACCGATAGAAATCTGGGCAATGTGTGGGAATGGATATTGAGGGTGCGGTGATGGTGGGAGGAACATACATTTGCATCAGGTAAATTGATTGAGATGGGCTCACGAAGCAGGGATTCTGCATCTAATGTTACATTTGCATCCACTGTTCCCAGAGTCAGGAAGGGCTCTACCAGTCTGTGTGGCTGAAGCATGCACTACAAGGAGACCCACTGAGAGTGAGTTAGAAAAGCTGGGCCTGACTTGATGCAGAGGGAGATTGGAATGTTGGCGTGGATTTGTCATTTGAGACCTAGTCGTCCACCCTGGGAAAAGACATAATTTTGTGAGTGAGCCCAGCATCCTAGGAGAGCTCTATGGTCGCTCTTCCCTGAAGGCCAGACCTCACAGGGGTACCTGCAGCCACTGAATTGGGAAACCTGAATGCAATGGGGGTAACTGGATCCTCGAGTGGCAGGAGATAATGGGGGCACTCAATCGACAAAGGCTAGGTGGTTGTGGTTACTGAATGAAGAGAGAGTCAAAGCAGCAATTAGAATAGTCCTATATGCACAGAGCCGTGATGTTAGCTCACTGATCATGGTGTTCTGTGTAAGCAGAAAAATTCTTTCTAAGTCAAATAAAGTCTAATCTGAATCATAAAAACAGAGTCATGGCCCCTCAATCAGTTCTCAGACTTGAACCAGTTTACAGCCCAGCACCCCTTGAATGAAGGGGAGGCTGGGTCCCCCAATGAGGGACTCCCGTGCACTACCAAATGTTTATGTGCTAATCTTTCTCCCAGCCTTCCCCAAGGGAACACAGCCTTTCATCAGGGTAACTGCACTGGGGAAAAGGAGATAATCAGGTCTTTGGGGGCCACTGCCCGCTGGCTCTGACCTGACAGATTCCAGGGAACCCAGGGTCCCTGTGGCCCCCCAGTCAGAGAAGGGGCTTGTGGAGGTCAGGTGAGCAAGTCCTTCTCACCATGGGCCCAGGGAGTCCCCAGATCCATCCCGTGGTTGCTCCCCAGTTCTGGGATGTATAATTATGCCAGACGCACTGAGCAGCTGGCAGCATCCCCACACTGGTCCCTGGCCTGGGAGTCAGGGATATTATGTGGGAAAGGCCAAGTGGAAGCCACCAGAACTGCCCCTACCTGGAAAATAGTGAACCAAAGTAACACCACGCTTCTGGAAGGATTGCAGAGATGAGTGCCACCATCAGGGAACGGGGTGCAGGGGTAGTGATGCCCCCACACCCCCATCCATCCTTCCTGTCTGGCCTGGGCAGAGAGTGCTAGGTCTCTGAGAAGACAGAGGATTCTTGTAAACTTAACCAGGCGGCGACTCCCATTGCTGCTGCTGTTCCACATGTGGCTTCATTGCTTGAGAAATCAACACACCTCCTAGTATTTGCTGTGTAGCTATTGATCTGGAAAGTGCCTTGTTCTCCATTCCTGTGCATAAGATTCACCAGAAACAGTCATCTTTCAGCCGGCAAGACCAGCATCACACCTTCAGTGTTCTACCTCATGGTCATATCAACCCTTCAGACCCGCGTCAGAATTTAGTTGTCAGGGCTCTTGATCACAAGACCCGCTTCCCTTCACAAGATATCACACTGGTCCATTGCATTGACGACACTGTGCTGACTGGACCAAGTAAGCAACTACTCTAGACTTATTCGGTAAGACATTTACATGCCAGGGGATGGGAAACAAATATGAAAAATTTCAGGGTCCTTCTACCATTGGTGAAATTTCTAGATCACCCTACCAGATAAGGGACCATGACCAGCTGAGGTGCTTGTTGAGGGCAAAGAAAATGCAGACTAGGTATTGGAAAAGGTAGTTATAAATACCAGCTATAACCATGTGACCAGTTATAGAAACAGGGACTATAATTGTCATGAGAATTTTTCTTTTATTTTTGTTATGCATGTTTGTGTATGTATATATATATTAAGCAAATATCTTTTTCTTCTTATCATGTAACATAAGGTATGTTGACTTTATGTCATAGTTTTGTGTGTGTGTGAGTGTGTGTGTGTGTGTGTGTTAATCCTCACCTGAGAATATTTTTCCATTGACTTTTAGAGAGAGTGGAAGGAAGGGGGAGAGACAGAGAGAGAAACATCAATGTGAGAGACACACATTGATTAGTTGCCTCCCACATGAGCTCCAATTAGGGCTGGGCATTGAGCCTGCAACCGAGGTACATGTCCTTGACTGAAAGAGAACCTGGGACCCTTCAGTCTGAGGGCCGATGCTCTGTCTACTGAGCCAAATCGGCTAGGGCTATGTCATAGTTTATTGGACTTAATATGGAATAGTACTTAGGTTACAGGATATCTAGAAGACTAAACATCTGTTGAGGACTGCCTCCTCTTCTGGAGGAATGATTAGTGCATTTTCAGTGATTGAGCATCAACCTATGAACCAGGAAGTCATAGTTCAACTCCCGGTCTGGGCACATGCCTGGGTTGCGGGCTTGATCCCCAGTAGGGAACGTGTGGGAGGCAGCTGATCCGTGATTCTCTCTCATCATTGATGTTTTTATCTCTCTCCCTCTCCCTTTCTTTCTGAAATCAATAAAAATATATTTTTAAAAATTTAAATTGTGAAACTTTGAGTAAGCAGATATTCTTCCATAATGTGGGTGTGTCTCACCCAATCAGTTAAAGTGCTGAATAGATAAAAAGACTGGCCTCCCTGAACGAGAAGTTCTTCAGCAAACCGCGTTTGGACTCATCTGCACCATCAGCTCTCCTGAGTCTTGAGACCACAGCCCACACTGCAGATTTGGACTTGTCAGTCTCCACAATCACATGAGCCAATTCCTTACAATGAATCTCTATATGTATATACACATACCTTCTATTGGTTCTGTCTCTGACTGATACAGAAAGGAATATCTTCAGTACAGTGAGTGAAAAGCACCTCTATGATAAAGAGCTGGAAGCGATGTTGCCATTTAACATTGAACTGAGCACTGCATGCAACGCTTTATCATGATATGGAAACAGTGAGTTTGAGCACTATCCAGTCAGCTCACCTATGATTGATCATGCCAGATGATTATCATCATGGCCCATCAGAGTTTAATACCTAGAGCTGCAGTTCCTAAACTGTGCACTGAGGTGCCCTGGGCACTACTACAAACTCACAGGGACACGATGGAAGCACAGAGACATCTGTTGGACATGGAGGGAAATGGCATCATCTGCCAGCCACGGAGCGGAGAGCTACTATGAAGTCATTTGGACTTAACCACTTAATAAAAGCAGTCTCTAAGCATTTATTTTGGCCTAAGAGTGTAAAAAAATTACTAGGACGCTAATGGCCCATGAACTGAGAAACTTCAGGAACCTCTGACCTAGTGGATAACTGCTGATGTTAATACTTTGTATTTCAGAATAAAGCATGAGCTGTAATAGAAATTTTGTGCATCTTGGCTGTGACAAGGTTCTCAGATTTTCCTTGTGTGTCATGAACTTGACCATTTTTAGAAGTGCTAGTCGAGTCTACTGTTGATGCCACTCTATGGGAATTTGATCTTTTCCCATGGCTAGACTGGAGCTATGGGTTGGGGAAGGAAGGTTAAGTGCCATTTTGATCACATTTTATTAAGAGTATGTGTCATCCACGTGATTTATAACTGTTGATGTTCACCTTGATCACCTGGCTGAGGCAGCGTTAGTTGGATTTCTCCACTCTAAAGTTACTTTTGTACCTCCTTTCCATACTGTACTCTTTGGAAGGAAGTTACAGTGTCAGGCCCACCTTAAGATGTGGTGAGTTATGCTCCACCTCCTTTAGGAAAGAGTATATTTACTTGGAATTCTTATTCATGAGATATTCATCTCTCTCTCCCATTTATTACTTTACTAGGGGCCCAGTGCACGAATTCGTGCACCTTGAAAGAAACTGTGGGCCGCAAAGCTGCGGTGGGCACAGGGGCGGGTCTCAGCCTATCCTCTGAGCCCCTGCCCGGCCCCTGCCGCCGCGGCCCCTGGTCCCGTCTGCCAGCAGCCCTGCTCCCACCATTGTTGCTCCCATACACTGACAGTGCTGGCCCCGCTCGCATCCACTGACAGCACAGATCAATTGGGGCCGGTGCCAGCAGTGGGTGCGAGTGGGGCCGATGCCATCAGTGGATGCGAGTGGCAGCTGCTGCCCCGATTGCCCCTCAGGAGTAGGGGGAGGTGGAGAAGCCCTCAGGAGCGATTGGGGCCAGCAGCTGCCACTCGCACCTGCTGATGGCACCGAGCAATCAGGACCAGTGCTGGGCACCGACAGCGGGTGTGAGCGGTGGTTCCAGTGCCAGCAGCGGGTGCAAGAGGTGGCTGCCAGCCCTGAACACCCCTCAGGAACAGGGGGAGGTGGAGAAGCCCTGAGGGGCAATCAGGGCCGGCAGTCGCCAGTTGCACCTGCTGATGGTGCCAAGCGATCAGGGTACAAGTGGCGGCTCCAGCATTGGCAGCGGGTGTGAGTGTGCTGGCACTGGCAGCAAGTGCAAGTGCCAGGCAAGACCGTGGTGCACGGGAGCAAAGAACCCGTGCTGGTGGTTATTTTCAGTAACCACCAGAGGCTCACACCGATGATAGCAACTGGTGTCCCTCCTTGGGTGTTGCCCATGCTCACCTGTTCCACCATCCCGCCATGGCCAATGCCCACCATGTTCCATGATCTGCTGCTGATGCCCACCATGTTCCGCGCACGCCCCCTGGTGGTCAGCACATGTCATAGCAACTGGTTGTTTGGTTGTTCGGTTGTTCCGCAGTTCAGTCTATTTGCATATTAGGGTTTTATATATAGAGATTCAATCATTTACATATAGCAATATAAGACTTTTGTATACTAATATTTACTTTGGGTTATAATCCAAAACTATTTTTTAATTATATTGCTGAAATTTTTCAGCTTTAGTCATTGGGAGCTCTGTGTTGGCTCCTTTGCCCCTCTCAGTGTGTGTGAGTGTGTTTGTGTGTGTGTTTGTGTTTGTGTGTGTGTGTGTGTGTGTGTGTGTGTGTTAAACACTTCCTTACTTTCTGGCACTGCAAAATGCTACAAAGAAGCACAGACATTTAATTATGAACCAATGAAATTCCTTTTGTTAAAGTTTTGTGTTTGTGTCTTACAACTGAAAGAGTTCTGACTGATAAAAGGGGACCAGCCTCACTCCTGCACACTTTTTAAAATGTTTTATTTTTGACGAGTAAAAATTATATTTGTTTAAGGTGTACAATATGATATTGTGATATATGTGCACATTGTAAAATGAGTACCAAAATTAAGCTAATGAACATATCTGCCACCTCCCCTAGTTACCTAGTATGTGAGAACACTTGAGGTCTCTACTCTCTGAGCAAATTTTGAGTTTGCAATATAGTCATGATGCTGATGCTGTACATTAGGTCTCCAGAACTTATCTCATAACTGAAAGTGTGTACCCTTTGATCAATATCTCTCTCTTCCCCCTACTTCCCAGCCTCTGGTAACTACCATTCTACTCCCTACTGCTATGAGTTTGACTTTATTTTTTTATATTTCACATATATGTGAGAGCATGTGATATTTATCTGTGTCTGGCTTATTTTACTTAGTGTAAATCCTCTAGGTTCATCCATGTTATTGCAAATGGCAAGATTTTCTTCTTTTTAAAGGCTGAATAATAGTCCATTGTGTATATGTACCACATTTCTTTTTTCATTTATCTGTCCATAGATACTTAGGCTGATTTTCATATCTTGGCTTTTGTGAATAATACTGCAATAAGCATGGAATGCAGATATCTCTTTGGGATAGTGATTTTATTTCTTTTGGAGATATATGTACTCAGAAGCAGATTGCTGGATTTTTTAAGGAACCCTCACACAATTTTCCATAATGGCTACACTAATTTACTTCCCCACCAACAATGGACAAGGGTTCCCTCTTCTCCACATTCTTACCAACAGTTGCTGTCTTTTGACTTTCTGATAATAGCCATCCTAATAGGCGTGAGGCGATATCTCATTGTGGTTTTGATTTGCATTTCCCTGATGATTAGATGATTAATTAAACATCTTTTCATGTACCTGTTGGCCACTTGTATGTCTTTTTTAGAAAAATGTCTATTCAGTTCCTTTGCCCATTTTTAAATTTGGTTATTTAGTTTTTTTGCTGTTGAGTTCTATGTGTCCTTTATATATTTTGCATGTTAACACCTTATCAGATATATAATTTGCAAATATTTTCTCATATTTTGTGTGTTGCCTTTTCATTTTGTTGTTTCTTTTGCTGTGGAGAGCCTTTAGTTTGATGTAGTTTCACTTGTTTCTTTTTCCTTTTCCCCATGTGTTCTTCTAGGACTTTACATGATTGGATCTAATGTTTAAGTCTTTAATCCATTTTGAGTTGATTTTTGTGTATGTTATAAGACAAGGGTCCAATTTCACTGTTTTGCATATGGATACCCAGTGTTCCTAACACCACTCATTAAAGAGACTATCCTTTCTCCATTGTATATTTTTGGCAATTTTGTCAAAAATTAGTTGACCACCTATGTGGGTGTATTTCAGAACTCTCTATACTGTTCCATTGGTCCCTGTGTCTGTTTTTATGCCAATACCATACTGTTTCAATTACTGTAGCTTTGTAATACAGATTGAAATCGGGAATTGTGGTGCCTTTAGCTTTCTTCTTGTTCAAGATTGTTTTAGTTGCCCTGGCTGGTGGCTAGGTTGCTAAGTTGGTTGGAGCATCGTCCAATACACCAAAAGGTTGGGGATTCGATCCCTAGTTGGGGCACATATGGGAGACAACCAATTGATCTCTCTCTCTCTCTCTCTCTCTCTCTCTCTCTCTCTCTCTCTCTCCTTTCCGGTTTTTGCTACTTCTGTGAAAATGTCTTTGGAATTTTGATAGAGATTGCACTGAATGTATAGACCACTTTGGGTAGAATGGACATTTTAATAATATGAATTCTTTCAATCTGCATACTTCAAACTTAGATTTGCCCATAATATTTAACTGCTGGGGCTGATAAGATAGGAAAGCTCCAAGAGACCATTAAGGTCTGGCAATAGGTGAAAAAAACAGTCTGGCAAGATTTAAGAACATACAGCACTTTAACCCTGAGCAGTGGCATCATCGGCTCCAGGTCCTCCTGACTCTATTGTTTGAACATCTGGGGCGATAGAAGTTCCAGTCCCATTGATTGACATTCAGAGGGAAGTCGGGAAGGGGAAGGGGAGGGGGAGAGAGGAGATGTAGAGTTCAGATTTTGATATGTTGAGTTTAAACTCTCTGTGGAACATCCAGTGAAGGTGTTTAATAGGTATTTGAATACTATCTGGCTTGGAGCTCGAGAGGGAGAACTGACCGGGAGAAAATACATTTTACACTCACATAAAAAAGTTAATTGAAACCAGGACAAGGGCAAGATTGACAAATCAGATTCATAAATCAAATCTTTTACCCAGTATCAACTTTTACTAATAATTTCAAAGACATGCATAATTGAAGGGCACAGGCAAAGCATGGCAAAGTCTGGGGCTGCCAGACCTCTTCCAGCTGCCATGAGGTCAGCCCTGACCTGGATCTAGTATGTGAGGTCTCTAAGTGATGGTTGGGGCACATCAGTTACACAAGAAAGAACTGTTTAATTTAAAATATCTCCATTTTCTATTTGATTAGGTACATAATTTATACCAGGGGTGGGGAACCTTTTTTCTGCCAAAGGCCATTTGCATATTTATAATATCATTCTTGAGCCATACAAAATTATCAACTTAAAAATTAGCCTGCTATATGTGGTCAAATATTTCATTAATTCACTCCTAATGGCTCATCAGAGTCAGACCAAATGATTTTGCAGGCCTTATATGGCCCAAGGGCTGGACGTTCCCCACCCCTGATTTATAAGATATTTTCCAGAGCATCATGACTATAAATTCATAGATTCCAGGTTTATTTACCGTAAGTAATACTAGATAGACCAGGTACACCCTGCTAAACACCTGAGAAAAAAGAAACAAAAACAAAAAACTCCAATCTGGATGCCTACTATAAGAAAATGTCTCTAACTTCTGTATCTAGTGTGTTTCCCTAGTTACTCTTTATTTCAACACCCTGCATTCAGCACTGCATTTATTTATTCACTATCTTCCTCACTGGGCTGTAGTGATGGCCCATGAGGTTAAAGATTATGTTTTTCACCATTCAACACTCAGAGCCCACCCTAGCACTTAATAGAACAGGTGCTTACTAAACATTTGTTGAATAAGTGATGAAATAAAAGAAAAAGGAAGAGAGAGTAGGGGAGACAGGGAGAAAAGAAGAGAGAGGGGAAGGAAGGAAGGAAGGAAGGAAGGAAGGAAGGAAGGAAGGAAGGAAGGAAGGAAGGAAGGAAAGAAGGAAGGCTGTTGAACTGGTCCAGAGTTGGGTTTTTGGTGTCAGGTAAGGTAGAAAGACAGTGGGACAATTGAATCATGGACATGATAGCAGTGCAATTGGGGAAGAGGTGCTGTGAGAGAGGACCCGACCAAAGGCTTTGAGAGGTGAGAGCTTTGAGCTTTGGCTGCAAGGATGAACGGAACCTCTGAGGTGAGGAGGTTATATTTGAACAAGATCTTGAGGACCAGCCTCCAGGATGGAGCTGAGCTTCTGTGATTGGATCCATTAACAGAATCCCCCAAGATATGCAGAGTGGGGGAAAGCAGCTGGTAAACACACAGGGTTGACTCTTTGATGTAAAGGAAGTCTGGAGATAGGCAGCTCCTGGTGGTATGGCTCCCAGAAACCCAGATTCCTTCTCTCTTCCTCCTCTGTTATCCTATATAATAAAAGGCTAATATGCAAATTGATCGAACAGCAGAACGACCAGTCGCTATGATGTGCACTGACCACCAGGGGGCATAAGCTCAATGCAGGAGCTACCCCCTGGTGGTCAGTGTGCCAGAAGCTGGGCTCACGGCTGGCAAGTGCAGCAGCAGTGGTGGGAGCCTCTCCCGCCTCCACAGCAGTGGCAGTGCTAAGGATGTCCCATTGACGGGGAAGGAAATGGGCCTAAACCATCAGTCGGACATCCCCCAAGGGCTCTGGGACTGTGAGAGAGTGCAGGCTGGCTGAGGGACCCACCCTCCTCAGTGCACAAATTTCGTGCACCAGGCCTCTAGTCTTGACTATAAAGGACCAGATGTCTGAGTTTGGCTTGTGTGACACGGGACTCTGAGAAGAACCTCGCCTGTGCATCTCTCCCCACCTCAGCACCAGAGCTGAGATCTGTGGCAGCAACCCAAGGCTAGTTCTGACTAGGACAACTAAGGGCTCTTCCTCTTCTATGCCTTAGTTTACCTGAATTACATCCAATCTTCATGGGTTTTATGATGGATTTTCTCTACTAGTCCTAAAACATTAGTATAAAGAAAACAAAACAAAATAAAACCACAAAACTTGAGCATCCCAACCCATTATGGGTGGATCTAACCATATATCATGTCCAATGGGCACCCAGCTGGTGCCAACCTCTCTCCATTTTGCTCCTTAGATGCAGAATTGAGGATGCTGTTTGATCAATTTCATGTCCAATGGGCACCCAGCTGGTGCCAACCTCTCTCCATTTTGCTGCTTAGATGCAGAATTGAGGACAGCAGAAATCTCAGATTATTCTTCATAGAGTCAGGATTTGAAAGCCTGGTGATAAAATGTTAAAGGCCCACTGTCTCACTGGGGGTAACTTCCAAAAAAAATTGTTTTCTGTGATTCTCAACCCAGTAGGGACTTTGTCCCCTGCCCCTCCCCTCAGGAGACACTGGACAATGTCTGGAGACCTTTCTAGTTGTCATGCCTGGGAACTTAGGTACTACTGGCATCTATCTGGGGGATAGAGGGCCAGGGCTGCTGTTAAATATTCCATGGTGTACCGACAACCCCCACAACGAAGACTCATCCAGCCCCCAGGATCAGCAGTGCTGAGGCTGAGGAACCCTGGGCACTGTTCTGAGCCCTAGGTTGGCAGTGGCTCTCCAAGTTCATGTTGGTGATGTCAGCGCTGGATGTCAGAGTCAGGCTTCCTCCCAGGGCCCCTGACAGCCTTCCTTCAGGTTGAATTCCCTTTGCACCTCTCCATTTGCTGCTTCTCTGCCTTCTCTCTCTTCACTGCCTCCTGCCAGCTGGATTGTCCCACCCACAGACTCCAACCCTCACATTTCCTTCCTCCCAGCCATGTGTCCCTGGTGAGCAGGCATCGGTGAGCTCAGTTCTGCCCTTGTCCAGCCTCTGCTGCTGCTCACAGCACAGATGTAGCCATTGCATCCTCTGGGGAAAACCCATCCTGCTCCCAGGCCTCCCAAATGACCTGCACTGGGGTCTGCACCCTCTCATCACAGAGAGTCCATTACGCACAGGGAATAACTCCTTGGGAGATGTGTGCTGGAATCTCATACGCAGGCAGAATCTTTGCGTCGGTTGGGGAGGGAGGGAAGGTAGAGAGAGAGAGATGGAGCCAGAGCAGGGAGAGGCTGGGAGGGAGAGGGAAGAGAGAAGGCAGGCCACAGCCAGGGAGGAGATGGCATGGGATGGATGGGGCGGGTGGGGGAGGAAGTGTCCGTGTTTCCTGCCAGCTCCTGCCATCCATCATCTCTTCCTGGAGGGGAAATCAGTATTCCTCCCTCTTCTCTCCCCAAATGTTCTGAATTTAGAAAAGAAAGAGCAAAACCCTGACAAATGCATATTGTTTTCTGACTATAAATGCTGCATCCGCTTCCACCCCCACACAGATGTCGCCGCCTCTTCCCGGCTGCTGGCTGTCAGTGTCGCAGGCCTGGGCTCGCTGCCACCACCGCTGGCAGTGCCTGCTGTGAGCGCAGATGGAGCCAATGAAATGAGCTGTCGGCTCGCCACTGGAGGTCACCTGGCTGCCTAAGAAGCAGATTCTGGGCAATTTCTTGCAGGATGAGCATTTCCGACTCAAAACTCTGTTGGCATTTCCTCCTGACAACTCACTTGTTTGGAAAATAATTGTGAAACCATTTATTCTTCCTATTTAAAAGCCCCCCCCCCCCCCATAGCTCATCCCTGGTGTCCTTAGAGGTAGCAACGCAGGGATGACCGCTTCCTTTGTTCCGATGAGGAAACTGAGGCTCAAAGAAGGGAACGCATTCACTCAGAGTGAACAGTGCTAAGAACCAGGGTTAATGGGAGATGCCCCTAGAGCACCCATGGGCCCCAGGGCCTGAGCTCTAATTCAAGGCAGAAATGTCTCAGATTCGGTCCCCTCCAATCACATGATTCAGTGGCTTTGGGCAGAGACATAAGAAACACCATGCAACCCTCTTTGTTCATAACGGGTGACATTTGCATAATGCTGCTTATGTGCCAAACACTCTTCTAAATACTTTTATGTGAAGATCCCCATTGATCCTCAGAGGAACCCTATGAAGTATTGTTATCATGCGTTGTTTACAGATTGAGGAAACTAAGGCTCAAGGAGGTGATGTGGCTTGCTCAAGGTCATGCAGCTAGGAGGTGGGAGGGCTGGTATTCACACCCACACCATCTGGTTCTAGAGGCAGTGGGCCTAACCACTGGACTGCACTGCCTCTGCACGCTCTCTAAGGCCGGGACACTGGCCCCTGGGTATGATACCTGGGTTTAGGGCCTCAGTTTGTACTCACTCTAAGGGATTTGGTCACACTTGGTCAAACTTTGTATCCCTAGAGAAATGTAAGAACCCTTTGCAGAATAAGAATCAATGAATTTATTTTGCAAAGAGGGGCAGCATCTCAGCTCTTTCTCGGGGGCGGGGTGGGGGCAGATTGCCCTTTTTTAGAAGAGCAAATTCCTCTCGGGGCCTCTTCAATCAGACACATAGACGACATTAGTCAATTAGCCATTCAGTCAACACACATTTATTCTGCATCTACAGTGTTCCTGGGTCCGGGCACTTCACTCTGACTGAGGTAGGCGTGGTGAGTGTCTCCTGGAGCTTGTGCTGTGGTAGGGAAGCCAGCACTGCACAAGCAATGACAGAGGGACACATTTCACTGAAGGGCAGTCCAGGGTTCCATGGCAGAGTTAACCAAGTTGAGGGTTCAGGGAGACACATCTGAGAAATGAACAATAAGACTGAGTTCCCAAGTAAGAACTTCCCTTCCCCACCCCAAGTGGTTCACACAGTGCTCTGCAGACCAGTGAACTTCCTGTTCATTGTAGGACGGTGCTAGCACTAAGATTCCTGTGGTACTCCAGAAGTCTCTGTACTCAAATCATTTGTTTGCAGTCCACAATCATCGCTCAGAGCATCGTGAACAATGGGGATTGTTTGCTAGGCTTGTTGGGAGTGAACGGGGTAATCTATAATAGTAAAAGTATAATATGCTAATTAGACTGAATGACCTTCCGATGACCTTCCAGATGAAGCCACGGCTTGCATTGGACCTCTAGTGAGTATATAAGCAAGCGTGTGGAGAGTGAGAGGCTAGAATGATTTACATAAAGGGCAATGAAAAGATAGGGAGCAGGTGCCTAACCTGGAGACCAACCGCTTAATGCCTTCTTTAGGCATTAATTTGCTCTTCCAAGAAAGGGAACCTCCCCCCCCCCCCGCCCCTAAGAAAGAGCTGAGATGCTGCCCCAACATTCATTGATTTTTATTCTGCAAAGGGTTCTTACATTTCTCTAGGGATTCCTTTGACCAAGGAGGATATCTGACTCCCCTACACTTACTCCCCAGGCAATACACAATACATGACTACAGGCTTTTCAGAATGATATTCAGCCATCAGCTGCTGAGAACATACACAGTGCCAACTTTTCCTAACTAAGGAACAAGACATACCAGGTCCCTGCACTGAGCCAAGGGCTCCTATCCTCAAAGCTTTGCTTTAAGTAACCTGAATAGAGCGGGGCTGCCTTGGGCCAGCCTCAGCATGCTGTCGCATTCAGAATACATGCAGATTTAACTCCCAAAACTTTGAGGCGCATTAGAAGTTCTTTACTAGAAATTTCTTGAAAGGGGAGAGAGAAAACACTGGATACACACATCTAAACTTGTCACAAATCCTCTAGTCTCAGCTCTGTTCCCCAAATGTACATTTCACAGCAGTTGTTCAGATTCATCCTGCCTCCTCTTCAAACTCCCAGCCAGCCTGCTCTTCCTCTCCATTCCTGCATCTCCTGTTGGCAAGCTGCCTTCCCCACCCTCCTCTTCTCCTCTCCAAGTGTCTACATGTCTTCTCTTATGCATATAACTTGAGATTTTTCTCTTTCACCAAGTTCGCTTTTGCACATAGCTCCCCCATTAATGTCACAAAAGCCAAACACAACGTTCAGGCTCCCATGAGTTCTCCATGTCTGCTCTTCCTCTCCTCTTTGGTTGGGGGTATTCACCCCTTTATTCTCCAGTCTTCAATCCCTCTACAGACTCTGGGTTAGAGGACTCATTCAGTGTCCTGCCTTCAATCAGGAATGCCTACTGACTTTAGCAGCTGGACTTGCATTGCTCTCAACAGAGTCACCAGCTCTCCCTGGATGATTCTACCAAGCACGTCCCCTCAGCTGTGGTTTCTCTGGTTAGCATGTAGGGGCAGTGGGAATCTCATTAAACCTTTCTCTGTTGAACTTTTTCATTCATTTTTACGGCCATATTCTAAAACTCAATTAGTCTGAAACTATACATACTGTCTTACTCACAAAAAGTTCTCTCCCTTCACTTGGCCTACTTCTGCAAATGGCACCAGCCTCATTATGTTTTGACCAGGCCTGAAACCTTAGAGCAGGTCTTCATCTGGGCCCCTGGCCAGGACTCAGGCTCATGGATGACCTTGTAGAGCGCTGTAAAGCTCCTTGAAATTGTATAGTCACAGAACTGAAAACCAAAGGTTGGGACTGGGAGAAAATATTTGCAACACATATATCAAAGGACTTTTACCCAGAATATATAAAGAATTATTGCAACTCAGTTAACTTAAAAATGGGTAAAAGGCTTAAGAGAGCCCAGTGCTTGAGCGTCAACCTATGAACCAGGAGGTCACAGTTCAATTCCCAGTCAGGGCACAGGTTCGCTCCCCAGTAAAGGGCATGCAGGAAGCAGCCAATCAATGATTCTCTCTCCCTGATGTTTCTATCTCACTCCCTCTCCCTTCCTCTCTAAAATCAATAAAAATATATTAAAAAGACAAGAGATATTTCACAGAAAAATATTTACAAATTATTAATAGGCACATGAAACGATATCCATTAGTCATCAAAGAAATGTAAGTTAAAACCACAAGGAGGCACCACTATGCATTCACTAGAAAAGCTAATATTTAAGACTGGCAGAGACCAAGTATTGACAAGGACATAGAGTAACTAGACTTTTCACATAAGGCTGATGGGGTTGTAAAATGCTACAACCCATTAAAAAATGAGTTTAGTAAATTCTTTAAAAGTCTAACATATACCTATCTACCTTAGGACCCAGCCATTCAACTCTTAAATATTTGCCCAAGAGAAATGAGAGCACAAGTTCACACAAAGACTTTCCATATGAAATTTTACAGTAGCTTTATCTGTCACAGCAAAAGCTGGAAACAACCCAAATGTTTATCAACTGTTGAGTGGATAAAACTTCTGTGGTTTATCTCTACAATGGAATACAGTTCAACTATAAAAAGGAGCCAATTATTGACACATGTGACAAGATGAATAAATATCAAAACCACTATGCTGAGTGAAAAAAGACAGACAAAAAAGTGCATACTGTGTGATTCAACTAACATAGAATTCTAGAAAATGCAAAGTCATCTGTGACAGAAAGCAGATCAGTGGTTGCCAGAGGGAAAGGGGAAGTGGGTTTTGAGGGAGCACAAGGTCACCTTTGGGAGTGATGGAAATGTTAAATATTTGGGTTGAGATGATGAATGCATCTCTCAAAACTCACCTTGGTGGACACTTCAGATATGTACAGCTTGTATTAAATTCAACCTTAACAGCGGTGTCAAAAGTATGTGTTGCATGTCAGTGACTCTTCTGTGTTTGATTAAGAAATCTCTTTCAGTATGCTATGAGACCTTATTTTGAAATCTGGCATTGATTTCTTTTTTTTTTGGTTAATCCTCACCTGAGGATATTTTTTCCATTGATGTTTAGAGAGTGGAAGGGAGGGAGGAGGAGAGAGACAGAGGAGAGAGGGATGGAGAGAGAGAGAGAGAGAGAGAGAGAGAGAGAGAGAGAGAGAGAGAGAAACATCGATTGGTTGCCTCCAGCCTTCAGGGAACAAACCTGAGAATTTACAATCCAGGACGTGCCCTTGACCCGGAATCAAACCTGGTACCCACTGTTCTACCACTGAGCTACACCAGCCCCAGGGCAGATTTTGTTGTTTTTAAAATCGGCATCACAGTGGTTCTCAGAGCCAGTGTTGGAGTCATAGAATGAAAAATCTGGAAGGGCCCTTAAGCTAACAGAGAGAGGTGACTTACTCAAGGTCACCCAGCTACTTTGTGACAAAGTCGGGGTTTGAACTTGGGTGTCCTGATTCAGTCACTGGTTGCAAGCACAAGGAAGGCTCTGTGGCTCCAGGAAGATCGGTCATAGTCATGAAATAAAGGGCTGCACAGCGGGAACCCGGCACAGTGCCTGGCACAGAGCCCACTGTGATTGAAGGGTGCCTCCTCCTCGCCACACATTTAACCGCTGTCTGTGTCTCTGCTGTGACTGGGCACCGAGGGCCAGGAACTGACCGTGGACCCTGCAGACACCACCATCAGGAGCAGGAGCATGTCCCGGACCTGTGCCTCTCAGACCACTGCTTTTGGTTTTCCATTTTGAATTTCTAACTAACCTTCATAACAAAATTGAATTACTAGAAAAATGAACATATAAAATGCAAGCCCAAACTTCATTATTAGATTTAACCCACCTACAGTCACTGTTCAATGGCCATAAAGGCCTCTAAGCATCTACTCTCCATTTCTGTCCTTATCTCTGTGGGGACCAGGAAGAAGCAGTGGCAGGCCAGCGGTGGTCATGGCCTCACACTTTAAAAAGTATTTTCCTAAACAATTAAAATTTTAATTGCCAAGAAATAAGGGGCCCCGGCTGCCAAGCCCAGGCTTTCTAATGTATAGAAGGTCACATGATTAGCCTATGGATTGGGCTGGAATGAAGCCTTCACTGTGACTCATGAGTCATCATTTGAATTGTAACTCCAGACTTATGTATTATTCATTGTCTTGAGCAATGAAACCTCACAAAATCCCTAAGTGCCCCCAGGCCCCGGAATAGCTTAATTGGCTCTGGGGTGCAAAGTGCCTGTTTCATTCTGACTTCTGCGTTTCTGTTCTGTTTCAGAACAGGCCAGTAAGACGCATTTTCTATCTCTGGTCCCTGCTCATCTCTCTCTGCTTCCGCTATGAATGGGCCACCCCTCCCCGTGGAGTGTCCTTCCCCAGCGCTGTCCCCAGGTCACCCAGGGGCTCAGATGCTGTGTAAGCAGCTGCCAGCACAGACACGAGGAGGACAGGCAGCCTCCCGCTGGGGTTCAGAGAGCAGGGTCACATCTGTGTCACCTCACCAAGGGGAGCAGACAAGGCCTGGACTTCCCTGTCGGGAGCTGTGGGATCAGGTCCAGAATCACACTGGCCAAGTCTCAAGGCTTAGCCCAAGAACATGAGCATCTAAGCCCCAGATTCCTTGCCTGTAAAATGAGAAAAGGCCCTACCTGGTTTGGCTCAGTGGATAGAGCATTGGCCTGTGGACTCAAGGGTCCTAGGTTAGATTCTAGTCAAGGGCACATGCCCAGACTGTGGGCTTGATCCCCAGTAGGGGGAATGCAGGAGGCAGCCAATCAATGATTCTCTCTCATCACTGATGTTTTTATCTCTCCCTCTGCCTTCCTCCTCTGAAATCAATAAAAATATATTTTAAAGTAAAATAAAATGAGGAGAGTTGTCACATGGACTGCATAAGGCCAAGGCCAGGTGCAATGACACAGATGAAGTGATGAGCAAAGCCTGGCACCTGGTGACATCCAGTAGACACCAGTCATAGGACAAAGCTGAATGACAAGACCTCAGGTTGGGATGGGCTGTTAGTGAGTTCTCTCTCCTCTCCCACCCCTTTCTTGGTCCAGACTTGAGGTTCACTATAGAAATCACACTAGTTCTTCAACTTGAATGCTACAAATGACAGAGAACTCACCACCTACGCACAGCCCTTCTCAGCTTTGCACAGCTTTGCCCCGGAGACCAATGTCCCATGCTGAGCTAATGGGCTTCCCTGTAGCCCTCTCACCCATGCACTGGGTACTGCTCTGGGGGCCACCAGACAGCCATGAAAATGTGCAAAGACAGTGCTGCTGGCTTCACAGAGCCTTGAATTCTCCAAGCTACACATCCCCAGCTCACTGTCACCTCTCCTATTTAGTTTTACAATTTGCACCATCCTGTCACTTGTCTCAGAACACACGCCCCACATGAAGTAGCCTCCCAAAGTGAGACCCATCCCCACCCATCGTGCCCTTGTGGGGTTCTCTTCCTGGACTCCAAAAGTGGATCTCACACCTGATATTTCCAAAGCCTTGAGTGTGCATAAGTGCCTTCAGTTCCCTTGTTCTTGTCGTCTTAACATGATGGCTGCCTCTCTCTGAATCCTGGAGCCTGCTGTCCTTCTCTTCCTCCTATTGACCCCCACTCAGCAGACACCATCCATATTCAGGGGACACACTCAGTACTAAAGTTTTAAGCTATCACCCTCCAGCCTCCCCTCCCCTCCCCTCCCCTCGTCTTCCCTTCCCTTCCCTTCCCCTCCCCTCCTTTTCCCTTCCATTCCCTTTTCCATTCCCTTCTGAACAATTTAGTCCTAAGCCTTGCTAGAGCACCTATTATGTCCTTAATTCAGGGACAGGAAAGCCAGGGTGTCTCAGGGCTGTGTGAGAGCAGCAAGGAGGGCATCCACAAGGACGAGTGGCCTGGCAAAGGGTACTGGAGCCCAATCAGGGTGAGGAGGACTCCCTCAAGGAGGCGTGGGCCAGAATGAGAGGCAGAGCCTGGATGGGGCGTCAGGGGCTCCACGCAGCAGGATGAGCAATATGGGGAGTCAGAGTCCAAGAGAGGTGTCCTATGGAGGGGGCCTGGCATTGAGAAACACTCTATAAAATAACTGGACCATGATCTACAAACGTGTCAAGGAGGTGAAAATCAAGGCAATATGGAGGAACGGCCCCAGACTGGAGAGCATTAAAGAAAAGTGACAACTCAAGGCAGCACCTCATTCTAAACGAACCCTTTTGCTTCAAAAGACCTTATTGGGCCAATTGGTGAAACTTCATGGGGTCTGAGGATGATGAAGACTCTCAACCAGATAGGGAAAGGTTTGATCCTAGAGCTGTACTTCCTACTTCTCTCTTTTAAAAGAGAATTTTGGAGCAGGCACTGAATTAGAGATTGGCCGACTCTTTACTTATGGGATGGGGACTAAGTCTGGGAGAGGTGAAGCGACTTGATCGAGGACACAATAGCTAGTTGGATTAAAGCTGGGACCCAAACCTTTCTTTCAAATCTTACTATTGGATCTAGTCCAAGTCCCTCATTTTACAGGTTAAGAAAGCGAGGTCCAGAGCCATGCAGAGATTTGCCTCAAAATGAGATGAACAAATTTCAGGTGTCAGTTGTTTGGGACAAATTTGGGGAACTTCTTAGGTATCTCAAGTTGAACTCTAAGTCCACGTGTATAGAAAGTTCCCCTAGATGTTAGCCCTAGAGCCAACTTCCTCCTGGAAGGGAAGTCCCCTGCCACTTACTCAGGATTTTGGTTTGCTGCCATGCAGAGTGGCCAGCTGCTTTGCTAGCGGGAGTCTCTATGGCTTCTGGAATTTTCCACCCTTTCAGTTATTGATGGCCTAGATCTTGCCTTTCCATGTCCCGGTCATCAAACAACCAGCTGGCAATTCTGAATAGGCAGAAGGCATCCAGAGGCCCTCCGAGGTGGCATTCATCTGATAGGGGGCAAGCGGTGGGGCAGACTGTTATGGGCTGAATTGTGTCCCCAAAAGCCATATGTCTCCCAGCACCTTAGAATGTGACTGTGTTTAGAAATGGGGCCTTTAAAGAGGCAGTTAAGGTAAAATGGTCATTAGGGTGAGCCCCAATCCAATATGACTGGTGTTCTTATAAAACAAGAAAATTAGGAGGCAAACGCATACAGAAGGAAGACCATGTGAGGATACAGAGAGGAGATGGCCATCTATGAGCCAAGGGCAGAGGCCTCAGAAGAAACCAGCCCTGTCGATACCTTGATCTCAGACTTCCAGCCTCGAGATTGGTGGGAAAATGCATTTCTGTCATTTAAGCTCCACCCCCCTCCCCCATCTGTGGTACTTTATTATGGCAGCCCAAGCAGATTACTACAGCAGGGGGAGGGAATCTTAGAGAACAGCTTTTCATCCAAGCCAGTTTTGCTCAGTGGATAGAGCATTCACTTGTGGACTGAAGGGTCCCAGGTTTGATTCTGGTCAAGGGCATGTACCTCGATTGCAGGCTCCTCCCGGGCCCAGGCCCTGGTTGAGGCGCCTACAGGAGGCAACAAATTGATGTGTTTCTCTCACATTGATATTTCTTTCTGTCTTTCCCTCTCTCTACCACTCCCTTAAAATCAACAGAAAAATATCCTCGGTGAGGATTAACAAAGAAAGAAGAACAGCTTTTCTACAGACCACAGGCTCTTTGCACAGATCCGTCTGCCCACACTGTAATGTCACCTCCCCCCAACAAGCTCCTCTGAGTGGCAGTCTCCCCATTTGGACACTAATCAAGGAAAACTGGGAACAGAATGCTTGGAGTTGTATAATCTCAGGCTAGTCATTTAATCTTGCTGTGCCTTAGTTTCCATATATAAAACTAGGATTCATAATTCCTGTTTAAATATATTATAGAATAATTGAGAAGATCAAGTGTACTTGTAGGAAGTGATAGAAACTATAAAACAGATTATAAATGTGAGGGATTGCTATTAATGATAGTAATATCATAGTATACATACTAAAAATATTTATGTGCTGAGCTTCCGTTTCAGTTAGAAAATGCGAACATTATCTTTTTGTAATACAGGAGGGAATAGAGATTTACACAAATAAAGCTATGTGCAAGATCGCACATAAGAAATACAGTTCAGGAAACCGAAAGCAAGTGTTTAGAGAAAGCAAAACCATCGCGCAGGTGTGCATTTGGCGCAGTTTATTCATTCATCAAACATGTACTGGGAACTCATCAAACTGTCCTAACGCAGTGCTAGAACCGTGAACAAGTACAACACGCCCTCAGAGAGCCTCCATTCCAGCAATAAACAAACATGCTATTGAATATGACTGGTGGAGACAGCGCAGTGAAGGAAAGGAAAGAATGGGGAGCGGGTGGGAAGGCTGCATGTGGGGACAGGCGGCTTTATAGCAGTTATTAGTGAGGACCTCACTGTGAAATCAGACCTAGAGGAAGTGAGGGACAGAACCGTGTCGCTACGTGGGAAAAGAACAACGGGTGCCTTTACCAAACAGCTGCACAGCGCTTTGCGAAATGAATAGGACTTGATTAGGTTGCTGGGAGGGCTGAGGGAACCCAGCCAACAAGGCTTATGTGGGATTGGCCAGGACGGTGTTAAAATTCTCAGATGTCGCCACCAGGTGGCAGGGTGGCTTCAGGCAAAAGGTCTACCAGGTGTCTGGGAACAAAGTTCTTTCAGACTCCAAAGGAGGAGTGTTTGGATAGGCCCCAAGATGCCTAGGAGGCTAGAGAAAGCAGATATAGCCCTGAAGGGTGAGGAGGTAGAATAAGCTCCTTGCCGGATAACTGGTTGAAGCTTTCTGAGAGTCACTGTATTTCCCCATCCTCCCAATGGCTGTCACCCCCAGCTTGGCAATAAGGCATAGCACTTGTTAAACTACAAAGCATTTTACTAGTAGATACCCTGAGAATCATCATTATTCCATAGAGAATCTCTATAGCACTAGTAAAACCCTGCCATGACCCCATAGGTAGGGCAGATTAATCCAAGCTCCTAAAATGCAAGGTTGGGATGTTGCAAGTCGATGAAGGAATGGTCTGTTCCAGCCCAGGTTCTTGCTTGGCGCCACCTGTTGGCAGCTGTCTGTTCTGGCTTAAAAATCATAGGTGATTCTGGGTCCTAGGACTTTTGCTGGGACTTCCAAGACAGATGCAGATTCCAGGACTCCCCTAATTGGTGCCATTTTGTTGGTCTTTATGGAGAAAGATGGGGCACAGGGACCCATCATCTACTTCCCTGCTTCCTCAATCAGGATTGCCTGCAGTTTCTCCACCCAGCTTTGCCCTTTCCTCCCAGCTTGCCCCGACCACGAGAATATTTGATGCCAACTTTCTTATATCCAAATTCCTGGTACCCTGGGCTATGTTACCTTGGGTTTTCACTGTATTGGATTTTTACCTCTTCTCAAGAAGCACCTTTCTATTAGATAACTGTGTCCACCACATGATCTACTTCCCAAAGAACCTGATATACATGCATTTCTGTGTGTGCACTTGTGCATGCGTGTGGTGCATGTGTGTATGCATGCACACATTTGTATAGGGTGGAGGGAAGGCTTGAGAGAAGGGTGTTTGCTCAGTTATGCTGTCTTCTTTCACATTCAGATGACTCTCAATAAATCAACTAGTTCCACCAAGATTTTTTCCTACCCCATCAGCCAAAATGGACCCAGCCTCCCTCCAGGATTGCTTTGAAATTCCCTTCTGCCGCCACCTTCCCTGATTGTCTTTTTATTTCTGCGCATGCTCAGAAGGTCCTAACAGTGGTGGGCTCTGAGCACCATCCAATCTCACCTTCCTTCTGGGAGGGCAGTGGAAGGATATCCTTTAAGAGCAGTCTGTGCTCAACAAGCAGTAAAGGTCATGCTTCATAGCTGAAGGTCAAAAGGCACAGGAAGCAATCCTGCACACTGGACTTCTCACTGATCTCCTCCTCAGTGGCCTTCTTTCTTCACAAGACAATGACTTGTGAGACAGAAACACCCTTGGCTTCAAAATGCAGTTATTCACTCATCCATTCATTTATTCATTCACTTACTCATTTTGTTATTGATTCAGGTAAGTGTTAAGTGCCTTTCTCTATGCTGGGCAACACAATGGCAGGCAGTGCATGGCCACCTTCTGGGGGGAGCTCAATGTCTGGGGGATGGAGGGGGGGAACCTGAGTCCCCAGCAGCATCAGAGGTTGATGGATGCAATATTAAAAGTGCCACATTGGAGGGATGAACTGAGTGCCATGTGTCCCAGAGGATTGAGGGCAAGCTTTCCTGTGACTTATTTTGCCTGTGTAACCTTGTTCAAGATTTGGGAATTGCATAGAGGGACATCACTTCCTAACCCTGGCAATGCTGACCAATGAATCAATGGAGGGAATGAAGGGAGCAGCCAAGAATGATGGCATGATGTCTCCTCACCCTGCACTGTCCCAGAGGCGCTCAGTGACTAGTGAGAAGTCCCCTCCCCATCCTGATTGCTTTGTCCTGGGTCAAGTCCCAAACTATCTATATATATAAAAGGTTAAGTGTCCATCCAACTGGAAGCTATGATGCACAATGACCACCAGGAGCTGCCATGACACACACTGGCCATTTAAAACTAAATGGCACCACGGACTTGGCGCCAAAAAACCAACACTCGGCTTCTCCCAAGTGGGACACAGGCCCCAACACCACCCCAGAGCAACACCCCACCAAATCGCAACCGATGCTGACAACACCCCATGGTACAAAATGTGGCCCACAGCCCAGCCCAGCCCAGAAACCGTTGCTGTGGGTGCCAGGTAATGACATCACATAGCAACACCAGGCTTCCTCTCCCTAGCGACTAGCCTCGTTGGAGTTTCTTCAGCCCAGGAACATGAATTATTTTATAGCCAGGTGCAAACATTTTACAATTTAACCAAATGTTTGTGAAGCATTTTCATGTGCCTCATCTCATTTGATCCTCACAGAAGTCCTGGAGTAGGTAGATAGGAGACTCGGTAGAATCCTATTTTCTTTTCATTAGCAAGACGCAAAAAGTGATATTAAAATGTTTCTTCTAATTAATTTCCTTTCAATGTGCACGAATCCATGCACCTGGACACTAGTCCTCATATAAAGCATTCCTGATATCCATTTCTTTCCATGGGGCTGTTTAATAGGAGCCAATAAACCACTTCCAAAAGCAGGACCTTTGCAAATCCCTGCTTTTAAATGTCCCTGCCCAAAGGGATAGTTAAATGACAGAACCATCGCACGTTTGGATAACAGCACTGGGGAGCAACTGAGTGGTGAAAAGCACTGCAGACAATGACTGGAAGTCACTGGGGGGGAAGGGAACTCATCTCCTGCCTTCCTTGGGCCGCCTTCATGTGACTATGCAAAAGGGAATTTTTTAATGTATTAGAAGAAAAGGATTGGGAGCTACTGCTGAAGAAGCCTCTCATCTTCCTTGTAGGTTAAAGCTGGAGACCATTTGAGTGAAAAGAGAGACCCCATTTCTAATTCATTGATGCCCTAAAGTTGGAACTTCCAAGAAATCCTTTTCTTTGACAGCGTGAGTGAAATCATGGGAATGTTAATAATGGCAAAGCCTTGATGGCTGGAGGCAGGGGGAGGGCGGGTTCCCAGGGAACATCTCTCTACTCTAATCTGCCAAGAATTGAGTTGAAAAAGCAAACCTGTCTCTGGCCCTGGCTGCTTAGCTCAGTTGGTTGGAACATCATCCTAATACACCAAGGTTGCGGGTTCGATCCTCAGTCAAGGCATATTCAAGAATCAACCAATAAATGCATAAATAAGTGGAACAACAAGTCTCTCTCTCTCTCTCTCTCTCTCTCTCTCTCCAAGATCAATAAATTTTAAAAATTAAAATTAAAAAGTCAAGCCCAGTAAGCTAGCACATAAGAAGGGCCACGTGAATCCCATGCTTTCATTTGCAAAATATGTGCTTTCCTTTTTCTTCTACATGAGCCATTTTTCAGCTGAAAACACATTTCTTAGACATAGTCTCAAAGTGAATGGAAAAATCAAGATAAGACTCTCCATTTTGATAATCCTTTTGCTTTGTGGTAGAAATAGCCTTGAAGTGCTGTTAATGGGACCATTTTCCCTGCCTAATCATGAAAATTCAGGTAATTACTAGAAAAAGAAGCAAGTTACACTGATCAGGAGAATTAGGCCTCTGGCTACTCTATGATTTTATTTCATGGCAAGAGAGGGGGCTGGGAGTCTGTCTTGATGAGCCCTTAGACAAGGATTAATATAATAATTATATTTATTGAACACATTTATATGCCAGTGGAATACCTCACTTCAAATCCACGCGACCCAAGGAAGTAGGCGGTACTATTTATCTCCATTTGACAGATGAAGAAAAGGAGACCCATGGGGATTGAAATAACTTGTCTAAGGGCACACAGGAGCAAGGGGTGGACCTCCCCCTCCTGAGCCATCCCTATGAGGTTGCTGAGAACCATCAGAAAAAATTCGAACCCTATGGAGCCAGCCAGGCTTTGGTTCTGCGTTGCATGGTCTCCTACCCTAGGGACTCTGAGGCCCCTTGCCCTTGCTCATAGCCTTTGCCCCTGTGGCCACCCTCCAAGCCTCCATATCTTCCAAGTGAGATGCCCATATTTTAGAAAATTAATGTGTATTACTGCATCATCTGGGGTAAAAACCAACAGTTATTTTTTAAAACCACTCTAAGTTCTAACTATAATCCCTTTGCTCTAAATGTTCACCCCTGCCTACACTTCCCATTTTCTTTGTCCTTAAGGCAGTGGTTCTCAACCTTCCTAATGCCCGACCCTTTAATACAGTTCCTCATGTTGTGGTGACCCCCAATTTCATTGTTACAAATTGAACATAGTGATTAAGCATAGTGATTAATCACAAAAACAATATGTAAATATATATGTGTTTTCCGATGGTCTTAGGCGACCCCTGTGAAAGGGTTGTTCGACCCCCAAAGGGGTCGCGACCCACAGGTTGAGAACCGCTGCCTTAAGGCCTCTATTTTATCTTTCATCCACTTAACAGATGCCTGCTGAAAAACCTTCCCAGGGCCAGGTGCTGGGGAAGTAGGCAGTGAGCAAAAAGAAGCAGCCATTGCTTGGTGGAGCGTAATGTAGACTGTGTGGGGGACAGGCATCTATGAGAAAGTTTCAGCTGCAATAAATGAGATGCGGGAGACATAACCGGTGATAAAATGAGAGACTGACCCATGTGGGATACCCTGGAGGGCTTCCTGTGCAAGTGACATTGAAATCAAGATAGAGATGAATAGGAGAACAAGGAAGGAAAGGATATTGCAGGCAAAGAGAACAATATGTGCAAAGGCCTCAGCAGTAGAAACGGGGTGAATCCAAGAGTCCAAAAGAGGGTCAGGTGACTGTGGAGAGAGAGCCCAGGGGTGTGTATGGTATAGACGAGGCTACAGAGCTGGGCAGGGGCAGAGCAGACAGGACCAAGGAAGTTGTGAGCCAGGGGAAGCCATGGATAGAGCTCAGCAGAGGGTGATGTGATCAAATTTGCATTTTGGGAGAGGCCTCTGTGGGAATAGCAAGGATATTCAGAGTGAAGTAGAGAGGATGCCTATGGAGAGGTTGGGCACTGTGATGCGGTCCAGGGGAGAGGTCAATGGTGTGGGTAGGTAGGTGGGGGGAGAACATTCCTGGGGGTGGAGGGAAGTCGGTAGGCTCAGAACTTAGTTCAGAAGTCAAATTGATGGGACTTGACGGACTGACTGGACAAAGGTTGGTGGGTCAAGGAACTAATCTAGATTCCTGAGTAGAGGAGCATGCAATTTCTTGAGACAGACGAAGGAGTCAGTAGGCTGGAAACAGGCAGCATGCACGCCCAAGCAAGTACAAGTTTACCTGGCCAGCCCGTTTCCCCATCCTCAAGGACAGCCAGTGGTTAGCAAACTTGACCCCCTTTCAATTCTTATGACTTTGTGAGTGTCTTAAAGAAGCAAATACACGCATCTGGAAAAGGCCCTGGCCACTGCTGAGGCCTTTATCGACTGCATCCCGTCCACAGCTCCTCAGTCTGCTTCTATGACCTTTAAAATCTTTTCCTTGCTCCTAGCTAACCCACCCTCCACCAAAACCATGCACAGAAAGTAAAATAATATATTCAAAATAAAGACCGACATTATGAGCAGAAAAGCTTATATTTTTGGAAAATTTCTGAACTCATTAAATTTGTTGTAGTCTATCTAAAATCTCATCACTTCAGGTTCTCTCGGGGTTGAAAGGAAAGACCAGGAATATGCAGAACCCAAGCTGGGGGATGGGCACCCACCCCCTGTAGTTGCTATGGGAGTTCCTGGCTGAGGTTGGAATTTTCAGAATTAAGCTCATTTGTCCTAGTAAACCCATACCTGGGCTCACCTGTGTCCAGGGGACCTGAGGTTTCCCAAGACTTCCAGAGCCACAAGACAGATTCCAGGGTCTCCACCAGGATTCCAGCGTTAGATCCAAGCTAACCTCAAGTTCTAGAATCTCCTTCTGTGCCATGGAGCCCTGCCACAGGGTCAGTCTGATTCACTGACTCATTGAAGAGAAATCTTACGGTGTCCACCCCTCCCACTCATTTCCAAGAGCTTTTTCCTACTGGCTAGAATAATTCATGTCTGTTGCCTGATAGAAAGCCCGAATCTGACTCAGAGAAGTCCAGCCAGGATCTAAGTAAAACAACTTCTGCACATCAACTACCCTAAGGACTCCACTTGCTCACTGGAGCCTCTGAGTACAAGGTCAAGGTTCCCCCAGAGGGGGGTTGGCTTGTGCCAGGCACTGGAGACCCCAAGGGCTACCTCTGCAAGCCTCCTGCAGCCTGAGGAGTTCCATCCCAGCTGTGGTTGGGCCACGCCTGCAGCCTGGCCCAGGAGACCCCCACAGCTGACCAGAACTGGGGGAACTTGAGAAGGGGCCCCCCAGAGCACGTGATTTCTGCCCACCACCAACTTCAAGAAGAAGCAAATGCTGTAATTTCCTGCAACAATTGCATGTAAGAGTGAATGAGTGAAAAACTGTTGGTTAAGGCACAGTGATGGGGACTAGGAGTAGGAGGCTCTTCTCTGAAGTCCAGAGAGGAAGGTGAAGAGGCAAGTCCCCCTCATGGGCTAGAATTCACTCTGTGGCCTGTCACTAGTCACAAAACCAAGGAGAGGAGCCACATCTGCTAACATGAACCTCAGACAACAGCTTCCAATACACCGGCCAAGAACTGCAACTAAACCCCGGGAACTAAAAACTTAAAATATCTTCAAGTCTCCTACCATCCACAGTGGAAATATATTTTGATAGTTTCACTATAACTGGGCAATTTTCAAGGAGAAAAGAGAGCCCAGACCCAAGAAGGGCTTCTCCTAATGCTGACACCTGTGTCAGGAGCAGATATTCTTCCCCTGGGAGGGTTTTGGAGGACGACAAGGACACAGGGTCCTCCCTGAGTGGACCCAGAACTGGGGAGAGGGCTTGAGTCCCTGGATCCAGTCCACCATCTCCTGAGGGTTTCTTGGATCCCTGAGGCTACAACAGCCTGAACACAGAAGGATGATCAGTCCTGGATCACGGCCGTGAGGCTCTGGGAGTAAGCTTCCCTCTTCCCCAACGTGCTGATGTTATCAGCTGGAACAGATCAGCGACTCATGATTATGCAGCAGATGCTTTGCATTAAATAGGATTCAATTAAGCCACATGGAACCTGTGAAAATGTTCCTCCCGCTGTGCGCTAGTCCATTGTCAAGCAGCCTCTGTCTCTGTCACTAGGAGGCAGATGTTCATGGTTGACTAAGATGCGGGAGGAGACAGCCATTCATAGGGGTCCAGACCGGTGAGTCGGGCCTCCTGCTGCCGGGGCTATGAGTCTCCAAGCTCCCTGGTGGCTATGGTGGCACTGCCCCTTCTCTCACCAGGACTTTTGTCTACAACAGATGTGACACTCACACTCCTTTTCTGCCTCTCCTGAGTGGACCTTCCCTCTGAGCTGGCCTTTCAGTCTCATACTTGTCTCCAAGTCCCCTGGGCCGTAGGGGGAAGAAGCAGACTCTTCCGCTAAAGTAGACAGAATGTCTCCTTGTCATTTTAGGTCACTTGTTCCAAATCCCACAAAAATCTCCCAGGTGACCCTCTTTCCTCCTTTACCCGTCCCTTACCCCTCCCCTAGCGGCCTGGCCCTGTCTATTCTTGACATGAGCCTGGCCTCTCCTGGGGCCCAAAGTCAGCCCTCCCCTTTCCAACAGGTTCTGCCATTACCAGACAGCATTTCCCAAAGAGTGTTCCCAGGTTCTCATGAAAACCTATGTGTCCAGGCAGGTTTGGGAATCCCTCCTCCCCACTCCATCTTGGGGGTACACAGTGATGTTGGCACAGTAAAGATTCTGGAAAGCCTTGTAGAAAAGACCCAGCCTTCCATAGACTTGTATGACCCTGGAAGGCCTTCCTGCACATAACGCTGTGAATATCCCACACATGGCACAGACAGATGCAGCGTCTGACGCAGAAGGTGCTGCCAGCTGAGCACCGAGATGCTGGCCACAGGCACACAGACTGGATCCTCCTTCCCAGGCCCAGCTCCCTGTGCTCCTTCATTGAGACCCCAGCCTTGGTTTGCCCTTGGTTACGTCCTTATATTTCAGGCCCTGATAACTAATATCAAAAAAAGTTTCTGTAGCTTTCTAGAAGGCCCAGAATTCAAGCCTGAGTGTGCAGTTCCACATGAGACAGTTCCACATGAGACATCAAAAGCTGATGTAAGCAGTGCCAAATAATGATGAGACTTATTTATAATGTTTGTGGGTTCAGTCCTGGAGCATCGTCCTGTACACCAAAAGGTTTCAGATTTGATTCCCTGTCAGGGCACATGCAGGAGGCAACCGATCTCTCTCTCTCTCTCTCTCTCTCTCTCTCTCTCTCTCCCCTCCCTCTTTCTAAAAATCAATAAAAAATGTTATTGGATGAGGATAAAAAATAATAATAAAATAAAATGTTTGTGGGTTGAATTCATAAAATGATTGAATGAACACATGAATTAGCTGAGTGGAGAAGAAAGCTAATGAGCTAGGACCTGGGACATCATTCTGATTCATTTCCATGTGTAAGTGAAGACCATGATGTTCTTCGTTCCATGCACGTGTATGTGCAGAAGACTCTCTGGTCTAAGGGAGGAATTGCTCTAGAAATCTCTATGTGTGGACATACAGCTATGTCATATTTTAGCAGGTGCCTTGTTTTCTCCAAACCACTCCCTCTCTTTATGCTTTTTCATTTTCCTGCTCACTTCTGGGAGAAAGCCTCACTGGGACCATGGTAGGACGTTTCTCTGTGGCATGTCCTAAACACTTCTCTAGCAAGAGGGAGGGTGCACTCATAGCAGCAGGTGCTGAGTGTCCCGGGGAGCAGGTCTCAAATCCTACAACCAGCGGCTTCCCTTTGAAGGCTGGCTATCCCCTTTGGCAGGTGAAGAAATTGAGGTCCCACCAACAGTTGCTGAATTGCCTGATGGTAGCCATTGGCAGACCTGTATGCCAACTTGTGGCTTCTCATGGGCAGAGCTAGACCTGGGCTTCCCACCCTGGAATTATAGGAAGACTTTTAAAACTATTGATGCCCAAGCCCACTCTGAGAGAGCAATAGCCCTGAACTTACACAGACCCACATGGGCCACTCGGGCAAAGGTGTGAGGCACAGCTTGTCTGGGTCTTGGCAGGACAGCTTGTCTGGGGGAGAGGGGTACTGGGAGGCTGTGTCACGTCTCCTGTTGCCCCTTTGTCTCTGTGTTGTCCTTTCTGGCTTGGGGGACAGAGCTCTCAGGGAGATGGCACCCTCGGTTTGTTCTTTTTTCCGCTGTCCCTGTGCAAAATAAATCAACAGTGGCTCATCGTATTAGGTCTCAACCTTGTCTCATGTGTGTGCTTGACAAGAATCTGATTGAATTGTGGAGATAAAGGCCAGACAGGTCCATTTTTTAACTGTGGTTTTTACTTTTTCTTTTGAAACAATTATAGAATCACAGGAACTTGCAAAATAATGTACAGGAGGCCCTACGTACCCTTCATCCAGTTTCCCCCGATGACAACATCGCATGTAACTATAGCACAATATCAACACCAAGACATTGGCATTGGTGCGATCCACCAAACTTCTGATTTCACTGGTTTTACGTGGACTTGTGTGTGCGCGTGTGTGTATAGCTGTTTGCCATGGTATCCCCTACGTAGATTTGTGTGGCCACCACTGTGATCAAATATAGAACTATCCCATCACCACAGGCTGCTGTGTGGCCTCCATCCCTCCTCCGACCCCCCCCCCACCACCACCACCACCACCTCATTGCTACCCTCATTTGTTCTCCATCTCGATAATTTGAATATTTCAAGAATGGTATATACATGGAATCAGACGGTCTGGAACCTTTTGAGATTGGCTTCCTATGCTCGGCATAATTCCCTTGAGGTCCCTCCAAGCTGTGGCCTGTACAGGTAATCCCTTGCTTCTGTCCTAGGTGGTCTCCCAGGGTGTGGATGCACCACAGAGTGTTTAATCCTCACCCTGTGGAGGACATCGGGGTGGTTTCCAGTGTAGGGCTGTCACGAGTAAAGCTGCTAGGAACATTCACAGACAGGTTTTCGCGTGCACTGAAGTTTTCACTTCCCTGGGAGACATGCCCAGCGGCGGTTGCTGGGTGGTATGGCGGCAGCATGTTCAATTCTATGAGACAGCTGTTAAACGCTTTTCCAGAGCAGCCTGACACTGTTTTACTCCCGTCCGACTCCACTGAGTGGCGGGAGCTAAGATTGCTGCTCTGGGAGCCAAATGGAAGTGGCCCAGAAGCTGCAGGAACTTTAGCTAATGGAGTCGAGGTCTTGCACTACTATTTCTAAAGGATAACTCCTGGGGAATCTTTCTGAGTCATTCCCCAATTCTTTATCTGTGGTCCCCTCAGATATGAGCGCCAGAAAATGTGAGTGTCCACCCTGACAACCACACAGGTTTCAGGGAGCGGAAACACTGGCCTAATTCAGCGAGCTGGGAGAAGGGCTGAGCCCTCTGACCCCGCCGACTCTCCTGGGGACTAGGAGTTCTTCTGGAGATGGAGCTCTCTACACCCCTGAGCCACAGGCGCCCTAAGCCTCACCCTGGAGCTCTTGGAGAGAACCAAAGTCAAGGCAGGTCTTTCCTGAGAGGGCTGCCTTCTCTGGGCTCCCTCGGGTGCATTTGATGAGTACATGTCGATGCCAGCCATGGGAGCAGACGGGGCAGCGTTTGGGTTAGGATGTTGGTGGGCCTTCCCGGATCCACTTTCTGCAAGGCCAGCTTGGAGGCAGGATGACCAAGTCCGACTCCGAGCTGCTTCTAGAACCCCCTCTACACGGAGCTCTTGACCCTGTACCCCACCCCCTCCCCCTTCAGCCAGTCATAGGGCATCTGCCACGCGTGTGGCCTTTGCCCAAACACAGCAAAACATGGCTCAAAGGCAGCAACTATGCAGCAGAAACATAGCTGGTGAACACACCCCAGCATCTCACTCCCTTCTCTTCACAGAACCCCAAACTTCCCCTTACAAACTCTCACAAACTCTCCCACAAACCCATGGCCACCTCCTGGCTCCTCCACTCCCTCCCTGCTGGCATCACCACCCCTCCACACTCCCAAGCCTGGGGGCTAGCCAAAGGCCAAACAACAACAACAACAAAAAGGGAAACAAAAGCACACAAAAGAATTCCCCTGACCCCCCAATAAACACACACACAAAAGAGCAGGCTTGTGGGAAGAGGAAGCTCCCACCAGCATCGACCCCTGGGGGGTGGGGGAGACTGGGGGTCCCCTCATTGTTCTCCCTCCCTAGGCCTGGTGATGACAATCCCAGCTCCGGACAGGTTGTAGCCCCCCTGCCCTGCAGCCAGCACCCCTCCTCTTTTCCCACCTTGGGTCCCCTGAGAAAGACGCCTGGGAGCAGATGTCATAGGTTCCCACAGGAGCAGGAAGTAAGAGCTCACAAAAGACCGGGTTTTCCCTGAGGAAGTCGCAGTGGCTTCTCAGTGACAGACTCCTGCAAGGATGAGGGACAGGGCAGCCGGGACCCCTGGGACCAGGGCCAGGAGAGGAGCGGCTCCTGGAGGAAGGGAGGGCATTGTGAGCCCTTGTTTACGGCTCTGGCTGGCGGGGGCCGTGACCTTGCTGCTTGTCCACAGGCCCGGGCTCCCTCCTCTCCCCGCAGCCTTCATGTATTGTTGTGGAGTCTGTTGTGGAGGCAGCCCATTCATAATTTTATTTGGGGGCGGTTGTTTTTCGGCCTCCAGCCCCTCCCCCAACTGGCTCACTTTCAGCATTGTCACCCGGATAAAAAGCAAGATATCCTTCCCCTTTCATGAAGCCAGCTTCCTATACTGGCCTTGTTGGCTCCCGACTCTGTTAACCCTTCCAGGAGCAGGAGGAGGGCTCCCCTCTAATGACAGGCTGCCAGAGCCAGATCAGACCCCAGTTCCACCACCCCAGCACAGGGTCCTGGGAAGGCTTGGGTGAGGAGCAGTCCCAGATCATGATGGAGACACTGAAATGCCTGAGTGCTAGGATGTGGGGACAGGTTACAGGGCGAGAGGATGGAGTGACTGTGACTTTGTTATAGCTTACTTGCCCCCAAAGAATCTTTCCTGCCAGGTCCTAAAGGCTCTGAGGAGTCCTAGCCTCTGCACCCTGCAGCAATCACACCTTTCTTTGAAATGCATCATTTACCCCCACAGGTGGATGCACTATGAGCCAGGCATCCATAGCAGCCGACATAGCACTGAGCACACACCGGTGTAGTCCTGTTTTCTCATAGGGTGGGCTGTACAGCCTGAGTTGTCCATGCCAACAGATATTTATTTTCTAACAGTTCTGAGGCTGGAAGTTCAAGGCCAAGGTGTTGGCAGAGTTGGTTTCTTCTGAGGCCTCCCTCATTGGCGTGTAGATGGCCGTTTTTGTCAACACATGGTCTTCCCTCTGTTTGTGTGTCTGTGTTTTAATCTTCTCTTCTTATAAGGATACCAGTCAAATTGGATTAGTGCCCATCCAATGCCCTCATTTTAACTTGATGACCTCTTGAAGGGTTTTGTCTCCAAATATTATGGAGAGGGGCTTAGGGCTTCAGCATATGAACTTTGGGGGAACACCATTCAGCTCAGAGCAGGAGGACTTGGGGTACTCTTTCTCTAGGATCATCTCCAGGAGTTTACTGACTCTGCAAATAGTCTAGTGGCCAAAGACATAGAGCAATAAATAGAAAGAACTGTGGAATCTGAAATTAAAGGTGGGGTGAGAGCTGACATCTGGAACCCCAGAACCTGCCCTGGAGAAGCATGTCATTCCACCTTGGGCAGCTCCTCAGTGTATAACCCATTTACATTTTGGGGTGGCCTAAAGCCCACCCATCGCCATCCATGGATTTTTGGGTAAGGTCTTAGTCAGGCCTGGTACAAGGATAATGATATTTGTGACAGTGACTGAAATGGGCTGAATGGAGATTGGATCCATTTGTGGGAGGTGAACAGTACATGGAGAGACATGGTCTAATTGGGGGTGGAAAGGGATATATGGGGTTGGGACACTTAGGGATTAATGATGCCCAGAAAGGCTGCTAATCCTGACCACAGATTAGACCACACAAAGAGTAGGGTAAGTAACAGCCTTGCTAGGAATGCCAGGAATCCTAAAGGCAAGCCAGCATCCACCCCAAACTCCCTTGCCAAGTGTGTGCATGTGTGAATGCATGCACATGCATGTTTATGTCTGTGTGTATGCCTGTATGTTTGCATGTGTACGTGTGTCTGTGTGCATGTATGTGCAGTACATGTTTGTGTGTATGTGCGCATGTTTGTGCACCTCTGTGTGTGCATGTGTGCATGTATGTTCATATGTGTCCAAACATGTGTGTGCATGAATATGTGTTTGTGCCCTCATGCACTACAAGTTGCTGAGTGTTCTGGAAAGAAATTTCACCCAGCCAGTTTGGTGGGCCTCAGGGTTCTTTGCCAGTGAGTGGCCACAGCACACCAAGCCCCCAGTTTCACCCTGGAACATGTGGGGACACCCACTTCTCTTCACAGCCCACTCTTCTTCACAGCTCATTGTTGCTCTGTTTGCTTTTCTCCAGACAGCCCTGCTTTATAGTGATGTGTGAATGCATGCACATGCATGTTTATGCCTGTGTGTTTTCATGTGTACCTGTGTCTATGTATGCATGACTGTGTGCATGGCTGTGCAGTGCATGTTTATGTGCATGCATGTGTATATATGTGCAGGGTTGTGCACGTTTGTGTGTGCATATGTGGACTTGAGAAAAGGGGTGTCTTGTTGCCCAGGATCGTTGTGAGGTATCATCCACCTTGCAGTTTGGCTGGGAATGCTGGCTTTGGGGCTTGGGAGCTAGAGGGACCAGGCCTGAGATCCTGGCTCAGCCACTTAGCAACGTGTGGCTTAGGGCAAAATTGACCTCTCTGAACCCGTTTCCTTAGATGTAAAACGGGGATAGGAGTACCTGCTGGAGAAGTTTTGTGTGGTTGACGAGAAGAGGAATATAAAATGTGAAGCAGAGTTCATTGTAGGTGTGGCAGCCACTCCTGTCCTCCTGCCCTTTCACAGATGGCATGTCTGGCCCAGGGTCACCAAGCACAGAGCCGGGACATGCTCAGGAGCTCATTGTCTCCACTACCCTTTGCCTGTCTCTAGAAATCTCTGCTCAGCTGTTTTTCCTGATCAAGACTGCCTTTATCAACCCTCCAAAGTCTTGGACTAAGAAGAAGTTGAGGTGATCAGCACATTTTCTTTCTCACTTTCCACATCCAGTGGCCCCAAACTAGCAAAATCCCAGATCAGAATTAAGAAAGCAAAGACAGGGTAACATGGGCTCTTCTCAGAACCCATGATGGGCCAATGGTCCCCAACTGCACATAGCCTGCAACTCCCTAAGGGTCTGCCAAACAGCAGCTCAGAGGCTGTGGCTGGCCCGCTGCTCTGCTTCTCCTTCCCCCTATCCCCGAATGCCCTCTCCCACGCAGTCACTCAGGCATTCATTGATTACTTACTGAACCCCTATATGGATAGGTGGCAACCTGGCACATGGCAGAGAACAGCCCCACACCCTCCCAGTCCTCCCAGAGTTGACCATCCATATCCCCCCACAATCACGACCCCCATCTCAGCTACAAGCAGTGAGGAAATGATATGGAAAAGAAAAAGAACAGCAAGCAAGGCCAAGTTTCCGCAAGCTGCTCTGGGTTGCACCCAGCAGCCCTCCATGTCATTTCCAAAGCACTTCTTCAATCCTGGACTCAGGATCAGAAGGTAACTGAGTCAGGATCTAACCCCAGCTGCCACCTGACTAAGCACCCCCCCCTGACCCCTCCCAGCAGGAGAAGATAGGAGAGTAAAACTCATCAATTGCATGCCCCCACTCCCCACCAACCCCGGAGGCAGATCATTGAAACCCAGAAGAGAAAGCTATTCTTTCCCCCAGGTCTAACTAAGACCATCTCTTTGACCAAACTGTAGACAGGCTCCTCTGAGTCCTTTTCAGTTAGGCCTCATCCTTGGGCTTCTGTGTCCATCTTTCCAGAGTTCAGTTTTAGCAAGTTTTAGTCCTGTTGAGTCAGTTTAGAGAGAATTCTCCACCCTCTGTATCTGATTACTCTCAATATCTGATCCAACTCCTCACCCCCTCCCTCCTCCAAGTGATATCTGAACACCTGGGCTGCCTTCAGTGAGTGCCTCTTGGTCATCTAAGCAAGAATCCCCTACTGTTGACACCTGCTCTTGGGAATTTCCATCCTCTGGCCCTATTTGTCCTTGTATTCAGAGTTGAGCCCACTTCTCTCCCCTCTCTAGATTCTCTTGACGTCTATCATGATAGTCCTAAAGTCTTCCTTGCTGTTTTAACAAGTGTCAGAATAATATTCCCTCTAACAGGTAATATTAAAAGCAAGCAGACAAATAGCTGCTCTGTTCGGGTGGCTCTGTTGAACACAGGTGCTAGCAGGTGAGTTTTAAGAGCTGTCTAGCTGGCCAGCTTTGGGGGAACAATCATGAATATTGTTATCAATACAATCATGACCAGGGAGTCATGACCAGGTGGAAGAGTCCAGGCTGTTGGATTTCTCTTCCAGGAAGAAGAATCTAGAGACATGGATAGAAGTCTCAGCAGCTCCAGGCACCAGCCTTGTTGCTGATCCCTCATCAGAATTGGACCATCAAAGCTGGGCACCTGCCCTAACCGGTTTGGCTCAGCGGATAGAGCATCAGCCTGCGGATTCAAGGGTCCCAGGTTCGATTCCGGTCAAGGGCATGTACCTTGGTTGCGGGCACATCCCCAGTAGGGGGCGTGCAAGAGGCAGCTGATCGATGTTTCTCATCGATGTTTCTAACTCTCTATCCCTCTCCCCTCCTCTCTGTAAAAAATCAATAAAATATATTTTTTTTAAAAAAGCTGGGCACCTGTTTACTGAGGACCTGACTTACACATGGAGCCTGAGCTCATGGCCATCTCCTGTCATCATGGGCTGCTATGGAACCTTGGGTATCTGGAGCTCTGGTTGGCTCTGGCCTGAAAATGAACAACCAGAGGGTAGAGATGGCCTGGCCCTCTCTAAACAGGGACTCCTCTCCATGGGCCACATCCAGGAGGATTTGACTTTTCAGTCTGTGCCATTTGTAAGCACAACACTTGAGAACGAAAAGAAACCCCAACTATCTGGCCCACTCCCTCATTTGAGAGTTGGGAACTGAACCGTTGGGTAGAATCCCTTGCCGAATGTCAGCCAGCGAATGTGTGGGCACAGCCAGGGCCAGGATCTAGGACTGGCGCTAAGGACAGCTCCCTTTCCACCAAGCAGGATCCCACATCATCATCACCGAGGGGACTCCGAAATGGATTTCACAGTTATTTTTCACCGTCGCACTTGGGAGAAAACTACCCCTTCACTAAAGTTTTCTTTGTGGGAGGAGGAAAAAATAAGAACCCGCAACTCAGCAGGGAATACAATTTTAAAAATAAGCCTCCGGTCCCGTGCATTTAATGCCCGCCCCGTGGGGATCCTCAGCCCATAACTAGGAGCACAATGGCTTTTCTTGTTATGAATGAGTGTGAAGTGCCGGCAGAGGAAATAGGAAGCCCCCAATGTAGTCTGAATGGACCTGTGAACAGGGATAATAAAAGTTGTCCTGGATTTCCGTTACCACCAGGTGTTTCCGCCGGGACTTCTATTCATTCAGACTCGGGGATGGCCATGGGTGCCAAACCTTCCAGGGCCCTGACCCTGGCCCCTTGCTCCATTCCTCTGACCTCACTGCCTCCACCAGAGGCCACTGGGCCTAGACCCCTGCATCTCAGTGATGAACACACTCTCACCCCTGGGACCCCAGCCATGGAATTTGTTCTAGAGTGAAGAAGAGGGCAAAGGATGGGAGTGAGGAGGGGGTCACCAGATTCCAGACCCCGCCCAGTTTGTTAAGAGAAGCTAATGAGAGGGAACCCAGGTGCCCGTGGAGACAGGTGGTCACGAACTATGGGTAGCATGGTAGGGACTCGGGCCAGGCACCAGGAGGTCCCCAGCAGCAGGGAGGATTGGGCTAGAAGCTGAAAAGGAGGCCATTGGTGAGGGAGTGCTGAGAAACAGGGGCACATTGACACAGCTGGAGGCAGGTGCCCAAAGGCCTCCCCGGGAGTCTGATACTAACTGGTCCTGTGATCTTGAGTGTATCACTCCCTCACCAAGCCTGCCCCTTAGATCCTGAGGCATTGCCCATCCAGGGCTATTTTCTGTGATCTGAAATCAGACTGTAAGACAGGAGTGCTTCTAACCAAGAGGGAAAAGGCGGCTCTGGTCTCAGATGCCCACAAGAACCAGGCAGGAGCACAGATGAGTGAGGTCGACCTGGTGTGAGAAGGGGAACTGTGGGAACAGAAGTCCAGCATGACCCAGGCCACAGGGCACACACCTGCCTGCTGCCAGGTGAGGACCACACCAAGGCAGCCTTCCTGTCACCAGATGCTGCGGAAGCCAATGGACTGGCGAGGCTGTATTTTAACTGTTTTAGTTCTGAAATGGGTGGGTGGGTGTGGGGGAGGGACTTATTCTCTTAAGCAGAAAATGTGTCATAAATGGCTTGGCTGTCTACATAGTAGATGGTTTTATAAAACACACTAGCTGGATGGACAAGATATCTTGGACAATCAATGGCTCCGATCCCAGCACAGGGAACCAGTCACTCCTCCCCCATCACAAGTAGGAAGGCCCATCTCCTCCAGGAAGCCTGTCATGAGTGCCCAACTTAGAAGGATACCACCATGGAATCCATGGGTAGCCGACCTCATGGTCATTAGAACATAGAAGTCAGGATCTCTCCATTCTGGCAGTATCACTATGGCAGGTGGAAGAACCACCAACTGGAAACCCCTAAGTCCTGCCTCATTTAGCCTCTCTTGATTCCATCTACAAGGCAGGTGGATGAGCCAGGAAATAAACATGTACTAAGAACCCGCCAGGAGGACAGCAGCCCACTGGAGAGCAAGTTCTGACTACGGACAGTCCAGGTGTCTGATTGCTGTCTTTATTAGTCACCTAAGGCCTTTGGTAATTAGCAATTAGAGTTGCGCATCATAACATCCAAAATAATGTACATCTTCACTTCCTCCAGGCAACAATGATGGTAATAAAAATGGTGATGGTGATGTTGATGCTACACAGATAAAGCTTCAGAGCAAACACAGAGCCATATATTTCTCACATCAGATATTTTATTTTGGGTCTAACAACTGAATGATGTAAGAAGGGTGTGTACTATCGGACAGGTAAGAGCATGGGGACTCATAGAAGCATGAGGGTCGTATGTGTGTCAGAGGTCTCATAACGAGTAAGTGGCAGAGACGATCTTTCGCTTCCTCAACCTAGAAAGTCAGGTCTGCAAAGGATGGGCATCACCCAGGAGGTACTGAGCAGCTGAATATTGTTGTCCTCACTGTAGAAATCTGTTCGGTTCTAAACACCCCCAGGACTGGATGACTTTAGTGTTTCTTACAGCAAACATGGGACCCCTGGTCTCCCTCCAGCTCCTTGAGAAGCTAAGCAGGCCTAGGGCTGGGACCTGAAGCATGGCCATATGTCCTCCCCTCTCCATCCTTCAGTTTGCACACGAGCTGGGCGTGACACAAAGCAGGTGAGGAGTATGGTGGGAATGCCACGCTGGAGGGCAGAAATCTGTGTCAGACTACAAGCTGTGTGGTCCTAGACAAACACCTTCCCTTCTGACCCTCAGTTTCCTCACCTGTGAAATGAGGGAATTAATAGCATCCTTTTTGTATTTCCTCCAGTTTTATTACTGGATGATTCTACTCCAGAGCTCTTTGGGGCCCACTTACCCCTTCTAGTGGAGGCTGCTAAGAAGCCATCCCCTCACCTGGAAGAAGAAACTGAGAGCAGAAAGCAGGTGCTGCTCTGACTAGGGATCTTTCCCCTTTGTGCTTAGCCATCCAATTTTAGTTCAGGGCTCTGGATTGGAGCAGCAATGCAGCAGCCACCCCTCTTATCCCCACTGGCTCCAGCTTTCTCCTTCCCCAGGGCTGTCTCCCACACCCTTTCTACTGCCAAACCACATCACTTGCAGTTTTGCAATTTCCAAACTGAGCTCATACTCTTACTTTCCAGAAAGCTCCACAGGCAGCAACCAGGACAGCCCCAGCCTCCGTCCCTCCCAGGCTCCCCTTGGCCTAGCTAGAACGTACTGTGCTTCCGGTATGGGTGCTGGCCATGGACTTCTTTCTAATCTGCATGCTTTTCCAAAGGGGAGGATGGGAGGCAGGGAGGACAGGTGGGTCGAGGTTACCATAGGTTCATGCAGATGGTTTTGCACCTGGGTTTCTGGTGTGGCCTGCGGTTGTTGCCAGGGCTGCCAGGTGGCTGAACCAGCAACAAATCAACCACCCCCGGGCTGAGTTTTCAGTTATGGAATCCCCTTGGAAGAGGGTCTCCTGGTAAGATGGCTGCTTTCATGAGTTTGGGGTGGGGAGAGGAGTAGCTAGAAAGATGGAAGAATCAGTGTCTTAGTCCATTCAGCTGTTCTCACAAGTTACTGTAGACCCGGCAGCTTAAACAACAAAATGTATTTCTCACAGTTCTGGGGACTCCCCAGCCTAGGGCCAGGAGTGCTTGGTTGATCTCATGGCTGGTAAGAACGCGCTTCCTGGTTTGTAGACAGAGGTCTTCTCACTGGGTCCTCACATGGTTGGAAGCAGAAAGGGGAAGCAAGCTCCCTCGTGTCTCTTCTTCCTCTTTTTCTAAGGGCACTCATCCCATCCTGAGGCCTTCCCCTTCAGGACCTCATCACCTCCCAAAGGCCCACCTCCTCATACCATCTCGCTGGGGGATGGGAGGGGAGAAGAATTTCAATATATGAATTTATGGGAGACACAAAGAGGCAAATCACTCATTCCAATGGCACAGCTGAGAAAGAGTTCTGATCTGGCTCCTGACAAGACAGAGGATGAAATCAGCAGGGAAAGATCCACACCATAGTCTCTCCCCCCACCCCACCCTGTTCATCTTCTTCATAACAGTTATCAAGTTATCACCACCTGAAGGGATCTTGCTTATTTTTAAAATATATTTTTATTGATTTCAGAGAGGAAGGGAGAAGGAAGAGATAAAAACATCAATGAGAGAGAATCACTGATCGCTGCCTCTTCAACCCCAGCATGTGCCCCTGACTGGAATCGAACCCGGGGACCCTTTTGTCCACAGGCCAACACTCTATCCACTGTTTCACTTTCTGCTTCTAACTGGAAAGAAAGCACCACGGGAGCAGGTCGTTGTGTGTCACATCTGCCACTGTGTTTCCAGGCCCAGAAGGGCATCGTGCTGCTCCTCATGGGACCTTCCTTATGCTCTCTGTTCCCTTGCAGTGGGCCCTCAGTAGATGGTTTGGTGAATGAAGAATAGACCCTTGTTATCATTATCCTCAAGTAAAGGAAATAGAGGCTCAGAGAGGTCACGTTCCTTGCCAATGACAAACAGCTAGTAACAGAGGGAAGATCCCATTCCAGGTCTAGGGAGCCCTAGTTCATTAACAGTCTCGTGCATCATGAGACTTGCTTCATTGTCTCAAGTCCACATCAGATGCCTCCTCCTCCTCCTAGAAGCTTGCTTAGCTCTCCTGGGCCCAAAAGAGTCAAGGAGGTTGCACTACCCTTGTGGCTTAGCATGTACCACCAACACCCTGCATTTTAGTCAGGGGTTTGCCATCTTGTTTCCTTCTCTATTTTGGAGTCAGTTCCATAAATATTTGTTGAGATCCACATGCTTAGATGGAATACTGGATAGATTCTATTTTCCTGGGCCCAGCTGTGGTTGGCTCCCTGACCCTCCCTGCGAGTCAGCACTTGGGGGCAGTGGCTGTGTCTCTCTCATCCCCATTCAGTACCTGTGTGGAACTGAACTTCATCTTCTGTTCCCTTTCTTGGTGCTCCACCTGTCTCATAGGTTCCTTCTGCAGGGAGTCCTCAGCTGGTCCCATCCTGGGCCTGTTTCCCTTAATAACAAAGTTCCCACTTTTCTGCAGGCCCAAGGCAGAGCTAACTCCTGCTTTAAGGGAGGTGCACAGAGGAGCCTTCCTTTCCAGATTATCTCTCTTTCCAGGGAGTAGAGGCTGGAGATTGGTTGCTGGGATCCAGTCAGAGCCCCTGACTTTTACATGCCGAGCCTGGGAAGAGACTATGGTGAAAGTTTCAAATGAAGGAATGCCTCCTTCTCCACCAGGCTCTCTCCCTCCAGACTACTCCATATCCCAAGCACCAGAGCCTGGGTCCCTGGGCCCACACAGCCACCTCTCAGCTGCTGCTCCTCATGGGACCTTCCTTATACTCTCTGTTCTCTTTAAATGGGCCCTGCACCTTTCCTCATCTTCCTTCTTGTTTCCTCTACTCAGTTAAACAGTGGAAACTCACTCAGATCACCTGGCAGCTTAAACAACAAAATGTATTTCTCACAGTTCTGGGGACTCCCCAGCCTAGGGCCAGGAGTGCTTGGTTGATCTCATGGCTGGTAAGAACGCGCTTCCTGGTTTGTAGACAGAGGTCTTCTCACTGGGTCCTCACATGGTTGGAAGCAGAAAGGGGAAGCAAGCTCCCTCGTGTCTCTTCTTCCTCTTTTTCTAAGGGCACTCATCCCATCCTGAGGCTGGTAAGAACGCGCTTCCTGGTTTGTAGACAGAGGTCTTCTCACTGGGTCCTCACATGGTTGGAAGCAGAAAGGGGAAGCAAAGGCCACAGTTACTGGTGCGGGACTCCCGGTTGGAGGGTCTCCATCTCATCCTCCATCAGCCCAGGCAGAGAGGCCTCGTGAGCTCTCACCCAGCTCCATCACGTACAACGGCCAGTGGCTGAAATTCATTGAGTCCTAATATTGCCAACTGTAACGTAGAAATAACCTTTCATAATTCACATGGTTGTTGGGGGAAAGGCCTAGCTTGGGTCTTTCTAAGCATCGAGTCTTCTTCAGAAAATGGAAATAAATAATACCTAATGTGTGATGTGGGGTGAGGATTAAATGGGGTGATGCATTTGAAGTTAGCAGAGTTTCCCCTACATAGTTGGGTCTTAATAAATGGTAGTTACTGTCGTTGATAAAGACCATAGGTGGAAGCTGTTGTTAATTCTGTGGTCTCTATGGTAGGGGGACTCTACCTGAGCATCCAGGGTGGACATGGCCCTATTCACATCTTCTACTTCCTGCCCTCAAGCAGGTGGGGGAGGGGGACTCACAGCGCTCTGGCACCTCATACTTGCTATTGCACTGAGTATGTCATCCCATTTGCTCCTCGTGGGGAGGCAGGGTTTAGTAGAAAAATGCCTTGATTTTGGAATCTGACAGGCCCGGTTTGAAATCTGTATGCTACCACTTGCTAGCTGTGCAACCTTTGGCAAGTTATTTAATCCCATTGATCCTCCATTTCCTCATTTACAAAACAAGGTCATAAGGAAAGATTTCACAAAGATTTCGTGTGACTTGAACCTGGAAGGATGTGTAAGGTTTGGAGAAATGGAGTGGAGGAGGCCTGCAGGTGGGTGGGGAGAGGGAGAGAGGAACAGCAGCCTGGCTGGTCAGAAGGCATGGGGGAGCCAGATCATGGAACCCTTGGCGGCCAGACAGGCAGGACTTCTCAGCAGGCAAAAGAGAAGCACGGAAGGTTTGAGGAAGAAAGAGGCCACCTGCACTGAGCCTCTTGGCCTGTGTTGGGAGTGATCTCATGGTACTGCAGGTCATGCTACGGTTTCTGGGAAGACAGAGATCCCACCTGTAGCACCTGCAATGGGGGATCCATTCTTGGCAGAGTGAGTCAGGAGCCCGGTTGTCTCATGTTTGTTCACGCCTTTCTACAGGTATGCGCAGCTTGGGCATGAACTTGGCTGGCTGGGATCTTTTTCTCATTATTCCTATCACATTGTCAATGCCAAGGAAAGCAGAGAAAAGCAGACCAAGTCCCTGGAATGTGCAAAGGATGGTCATGAGGAGTGAGCAAGTGGAATCTCTTTAGTCAGGTGGAAATAAACACTCATGCTGGTGTCAGTGGACACAGTGTAGTGCTGAAGTGGAGGATTCAGGTTTAGGGAAAGTTAGTGAAAGGAACACTGCTCTTGGAGTCAACGGGCCTAATGGAATTCTGACTCCAGGACTTACCGGGCACGTGGATTTAGGGAAGTTCCTTAGTCCCGTGGACATTAGTTCTTCACATCTGTAAACGGGATAAAGGGATAATGGGATACGAGACCCACAGGGAAGTTGTCAAGGTGGAACGGGATATGGACACGAAAGAGCTTTATATACGCGGTAGAAATAGCGAGTTTCATGCTTCTTGAGTTCTAGGATTGATTTTCTTGACCTGAACACTCTCTTCTTGCTCAAGGTCGTCATCCATTGGCCCTCACTGTTGTCTCTTCTGCACTCCCGGGGTGTGTGGAAGGTGTAGCTGTGGGGATGGGGTGCTGGAGCAGGTCCCAGAGCCTTCTCCTCACCCAGGTCAGGCCTTGTTCCTGGGCAGCGGTTGGAGGGAGCGTCCAGGGAGCCAGGCTGGGTTTCACTGCACCCAGGCCTGCATTTGCCAAGGGGCCCAGCCCAGTGCTCAGCCATGTCTGCTGTCCCTTTTTCTGTATTCTAAAGACACTCTCACCTGTGCCACCCTCAGAGGAAATAACAGAGTGATCTGAACATATTAGGATGGCCTTACAGAGACGGGGGAACGAAAATCCAGATTCAAAAAATGGCTGGGATGCCTCACTAGGGTGGCTCAGTGGTTGAGCATCGACCTATGAACCCGGAGGTTGCGGTTCAATTCCCGGTCAGGGCATATGCCTGGATTGCTGGCTCAATCCCCAGTGGGGGGCATGCAGGAGGCAGTCAATGATTCTCTCTCATCATTGATGTTTCTATCTCTCTCTCCCTCTCCTTCCTCTCTGAAATCAATGATAAAAAAATAAATCCTCAGGAGCTACAGGGCCTGGAGTGGGACACCAGCACTGACAAAGACAGGGGACACCTGTCCTGGCACAGTGCCCCAGGTCGTAGGAAGGTCACCTAGGAGCCAGACACAAGGCTCCAGGCAAGCTGCCTATAAATATCGCTGGGATCTGTACCCGCACACTCCCGGCCGCCGTGGACAGGGTGGTGTGCACAAGCCTGGGGTACAATGAATGGGGATTGTTACGCAGGAGATGGCTTGTATTCATCTGCACTGCTTGGGCCTGCGCCAGCCCCTTTTCTCCAAGCAATTCCATTTTGGCTATTGTGCCGATTATGGCTGATCATTATCTTGGTTGTTTATCCAGTTGCTGTATAGATTGACTTTCTGAATGTCAGGGTTTGGCTGTTTCCATAACAGGAAGCCGCTTGCTGTCTTACTGTGTTAAGAAACTCCAGTCTACACAATAGAATCCCAAGAAAACCCTAAACACTCCATTTGTCGGGGGAGCCTCATTGAATCCTGCTCTTATTGTTTCTTTTATAGGCTGAATCCTGTATTTACAGTCAGGGGTTGTGTGTGTGTGTGTGTGTGTGTGTGTGTGTGTGTGTGTGTATGTGTACAGGATATCATGCCTGGCTTTTCACTTTCCACGTTTTCCACCTGAACCTCAGCACAGATTAGGGTGCCAAGAATCCCCCGACATCGATCTGACCTACTAAAGCTGGAGGTCCGGGGGGTGGGGGTTGGGGAGGGGGGACAAGCAGGACCCTGTGCCTGGAGAGTTTCCTCCTGGTTCTCATCGGGTTGCCTGGCCTTCAGAAGGAAGTTGGCGTTCGTGTTTCCCACCAAGGCCCAAACAGAACAACATTGAACCCAGGTGCCAAGATCCTTATGGAGGAAATCCAAGATCAAAAGGGAGGCATTCGGCCCTGTTTCTGTGTGTCACTGTTATTTACTATCTTCTGAGGAGGTTTCCATGCCCAGGGGACCTCACTGGGCACCTGGTTAAATATCATGGACTCATTTTTAATTGTATCAGGCTCTCCCTGCCCATCCTCAGCTGCCAAAGAGCTTAGGGAAGAAATCAATTGGAGAGCAGTTGGAGAGTCTAAGGTCTCCAAGGAGAGCTTCCTCCTTCAGAGCAGAGACTTGGGGCACCAGGTACAATTAGAGCTTGGGCTCCTGGAGGGTACAAGCCTCCTCAGCCTAGTATCGGGCGGGTGAATGCCTGCCAACCTGAACTCTTAGGACCCTTATGAGCTTGCAGTCCTTGGGATGCAGTTGTAGATAGAAAAACAGCTTGGATTCCTTGGAAGTAGGGTCTCCTGGTTATCTTTAAATCTGACACAGAAATCCCTGTTTTGGTTGAAGATTCTTTTTTAACAATATATTTTCATTGATTTCAGAGAGGAAGAGAGAGATAAAACATCAATGATGAGAGAGAATCATTGATCTGCTGCCTCCTGCACACCCCACACTGGGATTTGGGAATGTGCCTGGCGTGTGCCTTGACCAACCAGGAATCGAACCGTGACTTCCTGGTTCGTAGGGGGATGTTCAACCACTGGGCCACACCAGGCTGGTTGGAGACTCTTGGTGTTCTATGGATCAAACCATCATTTCCACCTTGTTCCACTCCCCTTCAGGGGCTCGCAGGGAAAAGAGCCCTAAGCGCTGTGATGGGAGCTGTTTAGCAGTAGAGGGCGCTGTTTACCTAAAATCCAAGCATGAGCCTTGGACAGGAGAAAGAATTTGGGTGCCCTAGGAATGGCCATCTAACTGGTTCTCTTGTCTCCTCCAAAACATGTCCAAACCAGCCCCATGGATGAGAAGGTCATAAGTTCACAAGCGCTCCCGGGTCTTCCTCGGGAACTCAGTCCCGCTGCGGCAGTCCTTCTTCCCAAGAAACCCTTAGACCGACCTGCACCCATTGTGTTACGTTTCCTCTGTTCTGTTCCACTGACTTTGAACCTCCTGTTCATATTACAGCAGATCGGGTTACTTCCCCGAGATGCCTTCCCTCTATTATTCTTGTTCACCCAGCATTCCCTACCATGTTCATGTTCCTGGGGTGGGGCCCAGGGGAGGGTTGGGACAGTACTACTCTGAACATTAGCAGATTAAATTGAACATTTCTGAGAGTTCAGGATAAAGCTAGATCTTATAAACAGTAAATAAAGAGCATTTGATTATTTATTGGGCTTATAGGTCAGAAGCTTGGTTTCTGTAAAACACAGGCAAAAATCAGAATCATTCTCACAGGCTGTGATTCTTGGGGAAATGCCCCCAAGACACTAAAAATAACAAGACACCCACAGTGTTCTTCTCTAAATACTTAGCCACATTTTTGTGGATGATGTTAACTTTATTAGTGTTCAGATTTGACCTTGGTCTAGATGCAATGGGAGGTTTACCATGACACCAATGAAGGTTAAGCCTCAGGGCCCCTCATCACTGGCCAAGTGCCCTAACAATGTGTTCCAACAGTATATGTTTTTGTGAAATCAGCAAAAGTAAGATATTTTCATGACAAAGGTTAAGACCGTTGTATTATTTCCACTCTGGCTTTCCCTCCATTGCTCTTATGATACGTATTCACACTTCAGTCACTTTGTGTAATTAAGCATGATTCACTGTCCTGATGTAGAAATGGCTTCCAGGCACACCCCCATGGCCTACTGGTGCCATGAGATGGAAGTTCAAGACCAGAAACATGCCTGGGTAGAACATGTATTAGGGCTCCCAACCCTGGAAGTGTATACCACACAAAGACACAAGATTTGAAATATACATAGCCAGGGCTTGACTGGCTGACTTTTCTTGTTTTGTGAGATTCATGGAGTTTTTTATCTTTTAAAAATATGTTATTTGGGAAAAACTATGGAGAAAGTCAAAAGGTAATTGGTTGCTAGGATTAGGAGGAGGGAGGGGTGAAAAGGTAGAGCACAGGATTTTTAGGGCAGTGAAACTATTCTGTATGATCCTATACTGGTGGGTACATATCATTACCCATTTGTCCAAACCCACAGTATGTATAAGACCAAGAGTAATCCCATTGCAAGCTATGGACTTTGGGTGATAATGATGTGTCAATGTAGGCTCATCAATTGTAAAAAATGTACCACTCTGGTGGGAAATATTGATAATGGGGGGAGGACTATGCCTGTGTTAGGCAGGGTGCATATGGGAAATCTCTGTACTTCTATTTTGCTGTGGATCTAAAACTGCTCTAAAAATAGTCTTTTAAAAATAGGCAATTTGTTACAATCTGTTTACTCATTCCAAATAAATATTCACTTTTGAGCCTACTTATGCACTCACAATCTTGTATTATTTTTCTTTAAGACGTTCCCAGATTGTTGAGGTCCCCACAAAACTCAAATCTGACCTGTTTGTATGTAATAAATCCTGCAGCTATATTAACTCATAACTATGTCATTTTCCCATTCAAATTATAAATGCCTTGATGGTGAAAAAGTGTCTACTATTTCCTGTATTCAGTCCACGAAGTAAAATGATTCCTTGGCTGGAGGCGATAGGCCCTCTCATGGCACTCGGTTGGCTGGAACCTGAAGAAATGGTGTTCCTGGCCTTGGGAGTAGAGTGCAAAGGATCTTGTCCTGAGATTGCTGGTCACTTGGCCTTGTCTTGAGCTAAAACAGAAGGGGATCACAGGAAGCATCTACTTTTCCATGTCCTGGAAGGCAACTGCAAATAGTGAACTACCCAAGCCAGTGGCTTCAGAACTGAGTTCCTGGTGCAGTAAACGAGATAATGGCATCCTGCCCTGGAGAGCAGGGTCCAGAGGGGCTAAGAGGTCCTTCTGCGTGGTCATCCCCTCCTGATGCTCCCACCGCTGTTAATGACATGGAGACACACTGCTTCACTGACCGTTGTGTACTTTTCTATGTCTAGACATTTCGAGTTCACTCCTTCTGGGAGACAAAATTGGTGAAGTTTACATTTTGTTTTCTCTGAGTTCCTGCTTGGTTAGAGTCAAAGAAATTGGGTTTTCGACAGCAAAGATTCATGAGGGTAAATTTGTTCTTTGCAGAAAAGCTACCATGCAGATTCTCCCAGAGCAGAGAAAGATGAGTTGAATTGAAGATGGTAATGAGGTTTATCTGGCCATTCTTCCTGGGACCATGCTTGAAGGAGAAGCCCTGTCATACCTGCATTGGCCAGCAGAGGGCGAGACATCCCCACTGGTAGGAAGAGAGTTGACTCCAGAGCCAGGGTTCTCTCCTAGGTCCACCTGGATTGCAAGGCCCGCTCTGCAGATTCCCGGTTATGTTCCCGCCCCTCTTGGAGGTGGCCCCACCTGAGGAGGCTGCTAAGAGCACTGAGCCTGGACATCCGGCCTGCGCTGCTCTGGGGACTTGGAGCACCTCCCGTGCTCTGGATGGAGAGCCGCCTCCAGCCTGCAGGTCTTCTCTAGAAGAGCCTGGAAAAGGTGCTCCAGAGAAGCTCTTGGGAATGAGACAGATCCAGGAAGGCGATCCCCTGCCTCATCTCCCTAATCCTGTCTGAACATCCCAAAGGCCTCCCTGCAGCATTCTGGACCACACAGGGGGTCTTACAGCGGGCTGCCAGATACAATATAGGACGCCCAGTTCAAATATTGCATGGGAAATACGTATACTTACACATTATTTTTTGTTTATCTGAAATTCAAATCAAATTGGGTGTCCTTTCTTTTTATTTGCTAACGCTGTTACCACCCAGCTCTCCTAAGACAGCTAAAATATTCTAGCCCAGTGCAGACCAAAAATAGGGTTCCTTATTCCTCCCCCCAGACCCTTCGCCCCAAAAACTCTGTCAAGCAGCTGCTTTATTAGGTTCGCTCTGACCTAAACCCTTCACTTCAGAAAGGCCCGGAACTGTGGGTGAAGAGGGCCCTTCACACTTTCGTTTCCTCAGCCTTATTTGGCCTTTCAGTAGAGCAGACAGGCCTGTGCTTCACGGAGCAGAAAACTGCAAGCCAGGGACTCTGGTGGAGAGACTTGCAGAAACAGTGCGTGCCTCATGACATCATAGCTGGAAAGCAAAGGGCGTGGGCCCAGCGCCGTAAGCACCAGGAACCAAAATACCCCTAAGAGAACACGGCTTTGTACCCTGCACCCCATGGCCCTGGCAGGCGGCCGGGATTCTGAGACAGGCGTGGGGGGACCTGATTGTGCGGGCGGCCCCGCCAGCAGGACACCTGGGCCCATCGCCGCCTCAGCAGCGGCCCCAGCGGCAGCCACACTTTCCTGTGCAGCCGCTGCAGCTTGTAGGATGCTGATAACGGGAACAATGCGGCAGAGGAAAAGTGCAGGAGTGGGACAATGAGCCGGCCGCGGGGACTCTCCCAGGCCAGGCGGGGACCGAGGAAGGAGCTGCAGGTCCCAGGGGCCAGGCCGGAGACTGCTCTGTGTCTGGAGGTGGTTAGGGGGGTGCCCCGAGCCCCAGGAAGGAGGGCTGGCGGCTGGCTGTCCCTCCTCAGGGCAGCCGTCACATTGTTCCAATCCCCAAGAGCCTCCTCTCTCTCTGTGTGTGGGTGGGGCAGTGCCGACAGGGAATCATTAACCCGAGGAGGGACCTTCCGGGCCTCCCCGGTCAGGAGGGCAAGTGTCCACAGCTAGAACAGGAGACGATGGTTCCCAGGATGACCACAGAGCTGACCCCAGGAGCCCCTCAAACTCACTCTCCTGCCTCCCTGCCTATGTCGTGCCAAGCAAGAGGGCTCTTTAAACCTCCCCCCCCCATAGGTGCAGAGCAGCTGGGTACCCACAGGACAACACAAAGACAGGCCTGAGAATCACTCAGGGGGACTGGCTGTTGGGGGCAGCAGATAGATAAATATCTCGGGGTTTGGCCAAACATTAGACCTAGTTGTCTTGCTGGCTGAGTCCTCTACTCTCAGCCAGGGGTGTCTGCTGAGGTGCCTCAGGTTGTCTACGGTGCACAGCATGTGGGAGGTATGAGGCAAATGTGTGTAGAATACAGGGTGGGGCAAAAGTAGGTTTACAGTTGTAAGTACACGAAACACAGACTTTATTCTTGTATTATAATATATTAATTATTGTATTATTTTCCATATGAACAACTGTAAAACTACTTTTGCCCAGCCCTGTACACTCAACCCCACCCCGCCCTGCCCCAGGCCAGAATTGGAGACCGCAGGAGTGGTCCAAGGGGTCAATGATGAGCCTTGAGGAATATTTGCCTGTTTTCTGTGCAAAGCCCAGACCGCAGGTACTGAGACGGTCTGTTTATTCACTGCTTAGCCCACCTTATACTGGAAAGGACTTCAAGCTACCTATAGGATGCGGAAAATACAAGGAGATGAAATAAAACATGGAAGGAAGTTGAGGGGAAAAGAAAACAAGGGCCGGGAGGTAAAACGAGCCGGGAGAGGGGTGTCCGCGGCAGGGCCTGTCATGGAGGCCAGCGCGCAGGTGAGGGGCACGGACGCATCAGGCCCCTTGAGAGAGAAATATGATCACCAGCTGTGGCTTGGGAGGAGCAAAAAATAATAATTAGAAGAAGAACCCAAATACCAAAATGTTATTTTTGACACAAAGACCAATTCTTGCCCAAAGTCCTCCTGGAGAGAATTCAGAGTGAGGCAATGACGCCTTCCCCAGAGAGGCGGGCCTGCTTCTCAGCGCTCCTCCCAGGTCAGACAGGGTCGGGATGGAAGGCCCTAGAAAGAGGGTCTGGGATATGGCCCATGGGCCCAGCTGTCTGCTGTTTCGGCTTCATTTTAAGGCAACATTTTAAGGGGCAGATTCTAGTTATCAGAAGAATTGGATGTTTCACACAGCCCCCGGGCAATCTTCCGTCGACCCTGATTCTGTTGAGCTCTGGCTGGGAATCGGGTGTCAGGAGTAGGAGGTGTTTCTGTCTGCAACACCTGGGAGGGCCCATGTGTGGGCTCCTGGTTCAGCTCAGGCCTCCGCTGAGCTGCGTGCTGCGGGTGGGGCCGCCATCCTCTTGTGAAAGATCAGAGGTTTGAGAGGCTACTCCACCCGTCTCCACCGGAGATCAGACAGGTCAAGGACCCAGCCAAGCCAGACTGGGCCTGACCCAGTGCAAGGTCTACCTGGTCACGAGCAGGTAACCTGGCTTTTATCCTCCTAAGTACTCCCACCCGATCCCCAAGCACCGCCCTTCGCACACACCTCAATCTGTATTTGTGGGTAAAACTCATTCAACCTTAGCGGCATCATCTGAAAAGGGAAAGGTAGCAGCTTTGCTGGCAGGAGCCAGGGCACCTTTGAAGGCCTCCACCTCCACGTCCCCAGGATACAGAGCAGCCATGGGCTGCACTGACCAGAGAGGTAGGTGTCAGACACCAGGTGCAGCCCTGGGAGCAAATCCTGGCCACTGAACACTGAACTGCATCCATTTAGAAAGATTCTAGCACATTCTCCAGGTTGGGGCCAGGATACCTTTGCATTTGTTCCTAACTGGTCCCGCTGCCTCTCCCTGGGGTACCCCCAGAGAGCTGGGGGTGGGGGGTATGCTGGATCAGTGCCCTCACCCACACAATCAAGGGCAGTGCACAGAGCTCCCTGTTACGGACTGTTTTGTCAGCATTTGGCATGCAATCAACAGAGATGACACCAATTACTTGTGTCACAGCTTCTGGGGAAGACGGAGATGTATGACATCCAGTGTGGGGGCCATCCATCAAGGCCTGAGATGGGCCGAGGGTCTGTCACAGTGACAGGGAGTCGAATCTCCCAGGACAGCTGGTGGCAAAGTGCATTCTATCATCAGAATTGACGCCTGGGCCATGGCACGTAGCCCAGTGAGAGGAGGAGGACTTTTGGAGCCAGGCATCTAGGCCAAAAAGCCCCCCCCCCACACACACACACACACATGCCTGTGTCTGGTCAAGCTGGACCCTCCCTAAACTTCTGGGCTTTTGATGCTTCTGTCTCCTCCCCTGGAATCTCCCACCCCAGCTCCCAACTCCTCCAGGTCAAAACCCTGCTCTTTCTTCAAAGTGCCGATCACAGGCTATCTCTTTTGTGAAATTTTCCCCAATTCACTCCCCTCCGGTTTGAATGCGCTTACCCCGGCTGTACGCCAGGAGCATGCTCTCCCTGCTAAGCAGGGAATTTCTAAACCTGTCATAATCATAACTTACTTATTAAAATATTTACTATGGCACGTGTCCACATTTATTACACCCATCTCATTCTCACAACCTCTTAGTCAGGTGGGTTTTAAGGCCCCATTGTCACAGATGGGTAAACTGAGGCTCACAGGCATTGGTGACTTGCCCTAAATTACAAGGAGCATGTGACAGATGGGCAAAGGTAGGTATAAAGAAGGGACGACAGAGGAGTCTGCGGAAGGGGACTTCGGGATCCTCCCACGTACCCCTGGGGCCCCTCCACTAGAAGGAGGCTTCCCTCAGGACACAGGTGGCTGAGATGATCTGGTCCTGGGACATCCCACCAGCCTGGGAGGACATTTGGTGTTGTGGGGCCCAATCTCCTCTCTGAGCTCACCCTGCACAGTCCAGGTGGGATGGGACTCACAGTCCTGAGGGTTTGAGTCTTTCTTGTGAAACGTGATTCCCAGTTGAGTCCTGGCTCACAGGGTGCGTGGTTTGCTTCACACCCCAAGATGCTTGAGGACAGGCCCTTCATCCCTGGAGAGGGACTGTCCTTGTCCAGCAGGCATCGGTCTCCTCCGGTTCTCCGAGAAGCCACTGGCTGTCACCACCTGAGGGATCTGCCCAAGACGCCTTTTCCTGGCGGGTTTCTCTAACCCTCTTATTTACGCGTCCACATCAGGGCAGGTTTTACCTTGCTTCTCCACTGGGTCGTGCTGAGGGACTGAGGACACCGGGCTGGGCTTTGTAAAATGTGCAGTGCCACTCTCCTGGGAGGTGCGGTCAGCTGGATTGGGGGGTGGGGTGGGAAGACTGGAACAGAACCCACAGAGAGGTGCATATCTTAGTCAAGGTCCAAAAAGGCTGAGGCTGGCAGGTCCCAGGCCCCAAGCTAGGACCACGCCAGAGGTCCTGCGGAGCCACCAGCCCATAGCTCTGCTCTTTGATGGGAAGTCAGGGAGGTGACTCAGCCCAGCAGGCAGAGCGGGGAAGGGACTCGAGGAGTGTGGTGGGTAAGCAAACAGGCCCAGAGGAGTGAAAGGGCTGGTCTGAGGTCACCCAGGTCGTGACCAAAGAGCTGAGATGGGACCCCCTTCCCCACGCTGCCAGGAGAGGCCCCCTACAGTGGTCCCATAAGGGGACCTTCGTAGGAGGGAACACTAGCTAGCATGGAATTCTTCTTCTGTCTTCGGTGTGGACTCTGCATCCAAGAAACCACTCAATTGTGGCAGTTGCAGGAGCCACTCAGCCATGTGCCTTTCAAAGAACTCACGGAGTATGTCACATGGCAGCTGCAAAGGACCGTCTTTTCTAACTGAGTAAGCTGAGGCCAAAGAGGGTGACGAGGCCAAGTCTCTCCCTCGTGCTGCAGAGGGGACTCAGGCGTCATGCCCCGGCTTCCCGCCACCTTGCTTTGTCACCTATCCTGGTGCCACCCCACGTCACAGTCCACCATCTCCTGCCCCAGCTTCTCCCCTGCTAGTTTCCCTCATCCCAGCTCTTGATTCGCTTGAGACCACATGTTGCCCTCAAATTACATACCGTGCCCCGTGAACCCCATCGCAGAGCCCAGGCCCAGCCCGCTGCCTCCTCAGAGCTCTGGACTCCAGGAATTGGAAAGTGCAGCCATCAGCACTTTTCTGATTTTTAAAGTGACCCCATTGCATTCATTAATTAAACCTCCCTGGCCTCTCAGAGAGGGAGGCCACAGAGTTATTCCCACTTAAAGCCGGAAGGAGAGGTAGGCAAGCTCCCTCCCACCCACTGAAAGGAGAAGCAGAAGCAGAAGGGTCCCTGGAAAGGGAAGGGGACGTCCCTCCCTTGTCCATCCCTCCACACACCTGAACAGAACCTCCACGGTAAGTCCGACAAGGTTCCACACTCCCATCCTTCCAGGCCCAGGCAGGCTGAGGGGAGGGGCTTCACGCCTGCAGCAGGATACACTGGAAAGGGAAGGGGGGGAGAAACAGCCCAGAAAATGCGAATCGGCTCAGGGAGCGGTAATGGGAAGATTTCAGCGTGATGTATGGTGCCGGGAACGTTATTAATGGTTTGCTGATTTTTACCTTTAAAACCTTTGGGCAGATTATTTATTATGTCCTTGGCATGCCTATGATCTATGGAGGGGGCACTAATCTGCGAGCACGGCCCCCCATGTCCCTGCTCCTCTACAGCGTCTAATTAGGCTGGGACACTGCCCTCCCTGCCCGCGCTCTCACCCACAGGAGCAGAGGAGGCGGCCTGGGCTCTGAGGCCTCAGCTTGGGGCCGGGGAGTCAGCCTGGCCTGCAAATCAGGGAACCCAGTTTCTAGGCCTGACTCCGCATTGACTTGCTCTGTGACCTTGGGCCAGGGCGCGACCTCTCTGGACCTCTGTGCTCTTATCTGTCCAGCAAGGCGCTAGGCTCCAGTGACACAGAAACATATACACAGCAGAGCCAAGATGCAGCAGGTATAGGGTCTGAAAGTCTCAGGCTTCCGTGACAAAAATAATTGAAACACGGCGGTACTTTTCCAACACTTCACTGTCGCCAGCCCTGGAAGCCAAGCATTTCTGAGTCAGTTGGGAAGTCAGTCTTGTTCTGGGACCTCTGCTGTGGCTGCTAACCACAGGGAGGGCCTGGTGAATCCTGCCTCCCGAGTTAAGGAGGAATGGCTGGACCCTCTAAGGACGTGGGTTAGGGACGGAGCCAGGACTAGAAGCCAAGTACAGCAAGGAAGGCCATCTTGACCCTCAGAGTGCAAGGCCTCAGGCAGAAACACCTGGATCTGAGGCCACACCCTTTGTGAGGCCGGGCCCTTCCCCCAGGGATCCAGGGGTCCTGATAGTCCTGGCTCTTCTCGGCCTCAGCTGGTTGCTCCCCAGCCTGTCAGCTGCCACCACCTCTGTTAGATTGGCCTTTGGGGTGGGACTACTCACCCTTGTGAGGGTCTGGCCCACGTGCTGCAGGGCGTTCAGCATCCTGGCCCCTGCACACCAATCCTTCCTGGGTCTGCGTTTTTGGGTCCTGATGGCTGGTTGGGGCTTTGAGCCAGGGACCACCTTAGCTGCCGGCTGGGCTGGCTGAAGCCTGGTCCTCCTGGAGGTACGGGAAGAGGCCTGCCCTCACATTGGCCAAAGCTCCATCCCCTTCATTCTAACCAAACTCTTTTGCCTTCCAGATTGGGTATTTCTCAGGTCACTGGCCTGGGGGAGTCCTCAGAGCACCTCCATTTCTGTGGCTCTTAGCCCCCTCTCTGCCCTACACCCTCTACCCACAGACTACCACCCCACACACCACATGACTTTCCATGGTTTCTCCTCATTGCTGTCATCCCCACCCTACAGCCCCCTGACCTTCAGTCTCAGCTCATGACAAATTCACCCCGTCCTGAGCCCGTCTTTCCTGCCTGGAGAACACCCAGCCCATCGTGCCACCAGTCACACAGCCTGGCCTGCTGCTGTGGTTGCTGCTGAGGCCTCTTCCACAGCACGTCCCAGTTTCTCAGCCACTGTCTGGGGTTTCCGCTGTCACATGGGCACATGGAGCAGGAACACAGCTCTGCTATTTCACTTATAGGTCAGGAGGGTAGCACTGCTGACCAATGAACCCCAGGGAGGGCCACACAGGCAGCTACGGGAAATGGGCACATCAGGGGCCGTGGTCTCATCTCTGTGTCCTCAGCACATGGCCTGGCACCAAACAGCTGCTCAACGTGAGCTGGATGAAAGTCCTAACAAACGTCAGTCTTCTGGTGAGCGGTGCGCCCTGAAACGCAGGCCCAAGGAATGCAGGGAACCCTCTCACAATCAGCCTTCACGGTGCTGTTGTGATGTCTGATGGCAATGAACCCATTGGCAGAAATCATCCTCTCCATCTTCAAAGCCAGGATGAACTGGGCACTCTCTGGTGTCATAGAAGGGTTTACAAAGAGGGACTAGACTCAGCTTATCATGTAGGCATTCTATCCCCTCACCCCACCCCTCAAATTCAGAACTCTTTGAGGATTTGATTCTGATATGTATTTGGGAAGGCCAGGTGTGCATGGAAGGCTGCGGTCATTGGGGAAGAGAGATCATTGCTCCCTAAAGGCAAAACAAAAGAGCTGTTCTCGTTAGCCCTGGTCCCCAACATTTTCTAGAGCTGCCTGTCCTGCTGGGGCCTGTCTCCAGGCCCAGGAAAAGCTCCTCATGCTGGGGCAGGACAAAATAGGATGTGGGGTTCAGCCTTTTCCAATAAATGAATCACTTTCCAACTCTCACCCTTTCCACCCTTCCATCCAGTGCACTAGGGGAGTATCTGCTCCCTGGGACTGTCTTTTCCTGGAACTACTGTGATTGATGAAGCTTTGATAGGTTCCCCAGTTCATCCCTTTGCCTGAGGCAGGGTGTTCTCAAGCAGCCTGGAATGTTAGGAAACAGCCTCAATCTTTCCGGGAGATAGGAGAGACAGAAATCAGGAGAAGGATGCTGATTCTCTCCAGCCCTGTGCCTATAGGGGAGCCACTCTGCTCCTGAAATTCAGTCTCCCCAATTATAAAATGCAGCAATAAAAATACCTGTGGCATTTGGGGTGGGACTTCCCATCCTGTGAGGGACTGGCCCATGTGCTGCAGGGCATTCAGCATCCTGGCACCTGCATGCCAAGTATCCCCGGTTCCCCCAGTCCTTTTGACAAACAAACACATTCAGTGCTTTCCCAAGGCTTCCCAGAGCTGGAAAACCACAGGTTCCCAGTTCCTTATCAGGGAGAGGCTGGGGAGGTATCAGGGATGACCCTAGGAGGTGGGTCCTGGGGTAAGGAGACACCAGCTGGGACAAGATATAAGAACCTGGAAGACTCAGCCCAGCAGATAAGGGCAGCACTGCAATGTGGCCAGAGGTGCAAGCCCAGTAGAGCACAGCTACACCGACCGGCATTTGGCAATGGGGCTCCAAGGGGACTTGGTGGGGCTCAAAGCCCAGCCCAAGGGTGCAAGACAAGAAGACCCTCAGAATGTGGGGCTTGGTGCCAGGTTGTGTGGAAGAAGAAACCCAGGCCAAGGAGAGTCAAATTTGGGTTCAAATCAAGGCTTTCGCAATTACCAGCCGTACATTTTTGGGCGACTCGCCTCTGAACCCATTTCTTCATCCATAAAGTGTCAATCAGAAAAATTTGTAGGGTTGTGTCAAGTATTAAAGGTGACAATGTACACAAAAGCCTCTTCCAGATACGCCTTAGGAACGCAGTGAAAGATTGCTGGTTTCCTTGTGGATAGGAGGAAGTTGCACCTTCAAGCACAAAGTAGACCCTCCATTGAAGGGCACTCAGACCGAGCTGAATTCCCACAGCAAGGGCTCGAGCCCAGTGGAAAGGCAACAGCCCAAATTAATCCAGGACTGTTTTTGATGCCTCTGGCCAAAGGTCAGGGCTATCCTGGAGCCCAGGGGTTTAAGTGCTATGGGGCCCTGTATATGTCCACACTCTCTCTGTTCATACACCTTCAACTTCAGAGACCCTGTCTATCACTATTCACCATCCAAGCTCATGCTTGACCTCTCTGTTCCTTTGCTCCTATTGTCCATCACCTCCACCTGGAATGCCTTTCCCCTCATCTCTCACCAAAGCTTATTAGGCAAGACCCAGGCCCAGTGTCATTGTCCACCTGGCGCTTTCCTGGACAGCCAAACTGAAGGTAGCCTTGCCCATCCAAATGTCCATAATGGTTTATCCACATCATGCTCTCATGGTGGGGGAGAGATGAGTCTAGGATGGATGCTGGTGGTGCCACAGTGTGGTGAGGGGAGAGATGAGTCTAGGATGGGTGCTGGCTGTGCCATGGTAAGGTGAGGGGAGAGATGAATCTAGCATGGATGCTGGCAGTGCCATGGCATAGTGGGGGGAGAGATAAGTCTAGGATGGATGCTGGCGGTGCCACGGTGCGGTGAGGGGAGAGATGAGTCTAGGATGGATGCTGGTGGTGTCAGGTGAGCATGTGGGAGAGGAATGGGCTGAGGAAGAGGGTAGAGCTCTGCTCTGGGCTGGAAGCTGAAGCCCTGGATTTGGGAGTCACGAGTCAAAACGCAGGAGCAGAAACAGCAATCATCCAGGGAGATGAAGGGGAGCGAGAGCAATGAGCTGAGGGTGGGGAGATGCCAGTGTTTCAGGTTCAAAGTGCAGGCAAAGAATAGGAGCCGGAGCTGGGCTAGTGAGGGACATGCGGAGGAGACATAGTCTCAGAGCCAGAGGGGTGTCATTAGGGGTATGGGCCACCTCTGTCCAGGGAGATGATGACTGAACAAAGTCCCTGAGTTTGGAAAATAATCAACCAGCAGTGATTTCCAGGTCAAGAGGGTGGCGGGAGCAGTGAGTTGAGTTGGAGGGGGATCTAGATGAAAATGGAGGAGAGACAGCAGCAGCAGTGGGAGGTGGCCCATTTCCTGACCTGTTGAGCTTCAGTGGGGGTCTTCTCATTGACAAACTGGATGCCTTGGGCTGTGAACACCCCAACTAGGTCTAAACATTTAGAACCCTGGAGAACATAGGTCTCTATAAACCCAGAGGAACGAAGGCCCAGGTGGCTGTCTGGGGTAAGGGAGCAGAAGCAATGGGCAGGTGAAGACCTGGCCCAGAGGAGGAGCATCATGAGATAGCCGCCTTCTTCCCCTGGGTACTGGGGCTCAGCTTGGATCCTGGGGCTCAACTTGGATGCTGGGAAGTATCAATGGATGGAGGATTGAAACCGTGGGCCAGTTACCCCAGGAGGCTATGCCTGACCCATTTCAACGGAAGTCATGAAACAGGTTTAGGTCACTCTGCCGGGTAGCTGGTGAGTAAGGGCATAAACTCGAGGACTTTGGTGGCCCAGGTCCATGTCTGCCCCAGGTGAGTTCTATGGACAACCAGTGGCCAGGGCTGCCGGCTGTGCCTGTGGACACTGGGGGTGGATAGGGGGCCGGCAGAGGGAGACTTCGCTTTACTCACCCTAATTGCCTCTCAGGAGAGGGAAGCAGAGGGAGAGAGGTTGACTGATACTGACCTGCACTATCCCTTGGGGAGACTACATAACGAGGGAGAACAGCAAAGCTAATGGTCTGGCAGGCAACTGGGAAGGGGGGGTACGTGGGTTTTCCTCCAGCTGCTCATTGAAACATGTGTCCCTGGGCCCACCGTCAGACACACTGAACCAGAACTTCCTGAGTGGAGCTGTCCCTGTTAGCGAAGCTTTCAGGTTGTTTGCATGTTTATTAAAGTAAAGGGGAAACCTGGCCCATGCTGAGTTTGGAAACCTCTCAGGACATGACCCCTTGCAAGCTGCACCGCACTGAGGGCTTCACAGACTAAAGGCAGGCGACTTCTCCACTGGGCACCTTAGCAGGGCCCTTCTGGAGACAGAGCTTGGGCCACAGGGACAGACGCGGACGCAAGGAATTGGGGCAAAGACGAGGGTAGGTGGAGGTGCAGGTGGGGGGAGCACAGGTCTGGATTACAAAGGAGTAGGTGGCTGTTGTTTTTGTTTTTTAATATTTTTATTCACTTCAGAGAGGAAGAGAGAGAGAGAGAACCATTAATGGTGAGAGAGAATCATTAATTGGTTGCCTCCTACATGCCCCACACTGGGGATCGAGTCTACAACTCGGGCATATGCCCTGACTGGGAATTGAACCTTGACCTCCTGGTTCATAGGTTGATGCTTAGCCACCGAGCTATGCTGGCCGGGAACAAAGGAGCAGGTTTGCTGCTTGTTGTATTTCTCTGAGGGGCCACCCAAAGCTTTGTGAAGGGGACGATGAAGAGAGGAATAGAAAAAGAAAGACCTGCTGTCCGGTCCCAGCCTGGCCACCTACCCAGCTGTGTGATTTAGGCACTTCTCTTTCGCAAGATGGGTGTTTCCTTACCTGAAAAAAGGAAGCTGGACTAAATCAGGGATGGGCCACCTCGACGGAACATCATACACATCTGAGGGTTTGGCAAAGTAGCTGGGCTGGGACCCTAATCCAGACCCATAAGGTCAGAATCTCTGGGCCTGGGACCTGGCCCTGCTCTTTAATCCTCAGCCACAGAAAGATGGTGCTTTGGAACTGGAATCTCTGAGCCCCACCAGCTACAAGGCCAGGAGGAAGAGCTTGGTTTCTTTCCACCACCACTTACTTCCCTGTTCCACGTAGTTCGAGGAGAACTCTCTGTCTGAAAATGTTTGTGTAACTACTGATACTGTAAATACTTCAGCAACACTTGAAGTGATGAATGAATTGAGTTTTGCATCAGGGGCGGGCTGAAGTGACAGGAACAAGCAGTGGTCTCTCCATTGCATTCTCTCTACCACTTAGTGCCAGATCAGTAGGTGCCAGGAATGGCTGTCTCTGTCATTTAGGGAGTTAGCAGACTATGGTTGGAACATCTCTTAGGCGTTTCCTGGGGACTTAGGTGACAGAAGAAGTGGGAGCTCCATGTCCACTAAGTGCTGGACATCCCTGCCTATCACCACATCTAAACCAAGCCCACAGTGCAATCTGCTCCACTGGGAGCTTCTGGCAAAGGTACTGGTTCCTAGAGAGAGAGATGCAATTTTAATGTAAAAGCTTTAAAGAACCACCTGCAAAGAAATTTTAAAAACATGTCAAGTTTTAGTAAGAATATCTCCAGCACTCAGAAACAGAAAAGAACAAAGGCTACAGGCACGAGGACACAGCCCAGGTCCAACATTTGTTTTATCTATTACTAGAAGCCTGATGCATGAAATTCGTGCAAGAGTAGGCCTTCATAGCCGTGGCAGCAGCCTGGATCCTGCCCTTGCAGCCGTAGCAGCTGCCTGGATCCCTTGCAGCCACAGCGGCTTCCTCAATCCCACAGCTGCAGCCCTGGCATCGTCCGGAAGGTCATCCAGTCTAATTAGCATATTACCCTTTTATTATTATAGATTACTTATTTATTTTTATTATTAATGTTTACATTTACATAACCAGTGAACAACAGCTATTCTTGTTTTCATCAGTCTCAATATACAAAATGGTCATGTATGAGTCAAAGAAATTCAGCCCCATCACGAAGCTCCCTACCCAGATGGGACCCAGGCCAAGGCTGGCTATAGGAGGGTACAGAGAAAGGGCATTTTCTAAATCTCAAAAGTGATAAACAGAATTTCAAAAGTATTATAAGGGGCACATAGAAATCAATTCATTAAAAAAAGGTAGGATTCCAGTTGAAAAATGGGCAAAAGGCATATATATAACTTACATGCAAATAGCTTTTGTAAAAACATAGAAAACTCTGTAATCTCAGTAATGATAAAATATAGCTAAAATAACACCCCATTAAAATGAGATAGTCTTCTTTCCCATGAAGTTAGCAAAAGATTTCTCGTTTTAAAGACTAGACCAAACACCGGTGAGAGGGTGTTGGGCCAAGTGATGTCAGTTAGTACAGGCCTTCAGAAAAACAGTTTGGTGGCAGGATATCCAGAGCCTTCAAAAAAAGTCAATATCCTTAGACCCAGTAATTCCATTCCTGGGTGTCTATCCTAAAAAAATTATCTGCAGTTCAGGGGGGAAAAACGTTTTTAAAAAATTATGGAAACCATCTGAATGGTTGACAAGAGTGAAATGATGCAGTAAAGTATTTTATATTCTCACTAGAGGCCCAGTGCATGAAATTCATGCATGGGGGAGAGGTCCCTCAGCCTGGCCTGCATCCCTTCCAATCCAGGACCCCTCGGGGGATGTCCGACTGCTGGCTCTTAACTCTCACAATCCAGGACTGCTGATCGCCCCTAACCACTCTGCCTGCCTGCCTGATCGCCCCTAACCACTCTCCCCTGCCAGCCTGATCGCCCCTAACTACTCTCCCCTGCTGGCCTGATCACCCCTAATTGCTCTCCCCTGCTGGCCTCATCACCCCTAACCACCTCTGCCTTGGCCCCCGGAACTGTAGCTTTGTCTGTAACATCCAGTCTATCCAGTCTAATTAGCATATTACCCTTTTATTAGTATAAATAATGTATTATTCGGGTACTTAAAATCCTATATAATAAAAGGCTAATATGCAAATCAACCAAACGGCTGAACGACCAGTTGCTATGACATGCACTGACCCCCAGGGGGCAGACACTCAATGCAGGAGCTGCCCCCTGGTGGTCAGTGCACTCCCACAGGGGGAGCGCTGCTCAGCCAGAAGCCGGGCTCATGGTTGAGGAGCGGGAGCCTCTCCCACCTCTGCGGCAGTGCTAAGGATGTCTGACTGAGGGCTCCTGACTGCAAGAGGGCGCAGGCTGGGCTGAGAGACCCCCCCCCTCCCAGTGCACGAATTTTGTGCACCAGGCCTCTAGTAGATTTATAAAGATCTGGAGATAAAGAGGGAACATGCTTACATTGTTAAGTTTAAAAAAAAAAAAGAAGTGTATAAGGATGACATCCACCATCAAATGGTTAGAAAAACCATTTGATAGGAAAAAAAATCAAACCTCTAACACAAGTTATCTCTGAGTGGTGGGATCATAGGTGACTGCTTTTCCTTCTTTCCCCTTTTTCACAGTTTCCATTACCCAAAAATGTATACATAAGTTAAGAAGCATGGCCAAGTAGCTCAGTTAATTAGAGCATGATCCCATCCTCATACACCAAGGTTGAAGGTTGGATCTCCAGTCAGGGCACATACAAGAATCAACCACTGAATGAATAAATAAGTGGAACAATAAATCAATCTCTCTCTCTCTCTCTCTTTTTCTCTCTCTCTCTCTCTATCCTCCAAATCAATTTAAATATTTTTTAAAAAGGAAATGCACTTGGTCTTTTACACTAAGAACAAACTTTGTCCAATGACCCTGAATTTATCTGCTTCTCCCTGAATTTTTGCACATCTGCAGAGTCACCAAATATATTCAAGACTTAGAGAAAAGGACCTCAAAGTCAAACGAGGTGAGTGCCAAGAGAGGCCAAGGAGAAAAATAACAGGAGATCAATAGACAAAAGAATGAGAGAAACACTTGCTCGCAAAAAAACAAACACACAAACAAAAACTCTCCTGGAGCTCTGCCAAGCAGTCCCATCCCCCTGGGCTCCGCAGGCAGATGGAGGGGCAGGCTGACCTGGAACAGCAGGGCGGAGCTGCGATAACCTTCACACAGTGCCTGGGAGGGCCAGCGGGCCCTCTGAAGCTCCAGAATTTAGAACCCAGGACAGCATGGTGTGGCTGTGCCCTTGGCACGTCCTTGGTCTTTCCCCCACACTCCTTGTACATCGCCAGGGGGCTGAGCCATGCTCAGGTTTGTAGACAATACACGAATAAAAGCAGAGCTGCCGACTCATGGGCACCTCACGGCTGGATCTCTAGAAATCTAAGTCGTCGTGGCCAAAGCCATGGGTCCCGTCCATGGCGAGGTTGCCAAACCTAATTTCTGTCCCAGAGAGACTTTTAACTCTCGTCTCAGCTCCTAAGTCAGAGCCTTGGACTGCTCTGGGCTCTGAAGTCAGACCCTCATCTGTCCCTCGCTCTGGAGTCCCAGAGCCCGAGGAGGGTCCTTCTCGTGCAGAAGTGGAGCTTTCCAGAGACACGCCTGTGCCATTTCTATCGGAGCCCGGGACTCCCTTGGGCTCATCTCCAAACGTGCTCATGTCTCCATTTGAAGACCCCTCCTCAGAGCCCTTCTGGGAGAGCTGAGAGCAGTTTCCCAGAGATGATGTTCTGGATGAGGAGAGGCCTGTTTTCCGGCCTGACCTGTGGCCTGGGGTGTCTCCACCTGAGGCAGAGGGTGGTGTTGGCCCCCCATCTTGGTCTGGGCTGCTGTGTCCAGAAGCCTCACCTGACTGACCCTGCCTGGGGCCAGCCTGTGGACTCCCTGCCTTCTCGCCTAGATTTCCTCTTCCCGACTTGGGCTGGCCCTCTCCTTCCACATCCTGGACCTCGCTGGTGTCATTCTGTCCTCCTGGACTTCGGTCAGCGCCTCCCCAGGCTTCGCTCTGCACACTGAGCTCCGCCCCGGAGCCCCCCTCTCTGATCTCTCCCTGGTCACCCGCGCCCTGTTCCTCCCACCCCACTGCCTCCGAGGGGTGGCCTCCATAGGGGTCTGTGTTCCCTCCGCTCTTCTGAGTGGCCTCCTCCTCCTCTCCTCCTCCTGCACCTTCACCTCTGCCCACATCCTCATCCCCCTCCTCTGCCCCAGGGCCCCGGCCTAACCCCAGCTCCAGGCCTCCATCAGCTCCCTGGGCAGTCCCTGTCCCTGAGGGGTCTCTCTGAAGCACCTCCATCCCTGTCTTCTCAGGGGCCATCCCTGCTGTCTCCCCATTAGCACATCCTACTTGTTTCTTCTGCAGAATTAGCTGCAGGTCAAAGGCCTTTTTAATGGGTGCCCTGGCTATGCCCATCATGTCCTTTGGGGACACAGGAGTCACTGTCTTCCTTACACAGGTTTCGCAGGGACAGAACTCCTCCGGGCCGGCCTCTCCACTCAGCTGGGTCCCCAGGGCTCCACTGAAATTTGGCACATCGTCCAAGGAGAGGGAGGGGGCACCCAGGGCCCGGGTCTGCTCAGAGAAGGCCGAGAGGTTGCGCAGGCCCTGGAGGCGACTCCTGCGCTGCTCTGTCTGCAGGGACGTCTCCCACCTGAGGGCTACCCTGGGAGGCCCCGGGGCCTTCCTCCCCGCCCGGCTCTGGATCTTTCGGAGCTCGTTTGCGGTGCTGCCTTGGAGCCGCTGGCTCACGTCCTGCTGCAGCTCAGCCACCATCTGGTCCAGCAGGTCATTGTTCTGCAGGCTCCAGCGGGCTCGGAGCTCAGCCATGGCGCTGGCCAGGTGGGCCAAGAAGGCCTTCTCCATCTTTCTCAGCAGCCTGGACACCCAGAGGGGGTCAGGGTCCTGAGACACTCTGTGAGCCACAGAAGTGCCCTTCTCTGCAGCCCCCTGGGTGAACTTGGCCTGGGTTTGCTCATGGCCTGAGTCAGCTGCTCTGGGCAGCATCTCCAAACCAGGCTCAGCACTGGGGCTGCTTTGACTCCCACTGGCATTTGAGTCTCTCTCAGTGAGGCCGCCAAGGGTCCTCTCTCTCCTCCCTGCAGGGTGCAGTACGGTGGGGGCAGGCTCTCCTGCTTCCTCTTCCTGCACGCTCTCATCTTCCCGGGCATCTGACCCATCCTGAGAGCCAGCCCCTGTTGAGTCTTGTCCGGTGGTTCTTTCCTCTTCTAGAAATCCACGGACACCCTCTCCATGCGGTTCTGCTCTTCCTTTTTCTTCTTGCGTTTTCTCTAACTGCACCGCCTCTCCTCGCATCCTGTTTTCAACTACTTGGTCCAGGTCCCTGCCCCGCGCCTGCTCCCCGCAGCTTCCTCCTGCCTCGTCCCTCCTGGTGGCACCAGCCCACGCTTGGGAACTTGAAGAGGCCATGGAACCAATCGACTCATGATTTCCCGGTTCCTCTGGGTTCTCTGAGGTTCTGGAGTCAGGCCTCTGGTAGGGGATATCCGAGGGCAGCTCTCCCCTTTCAGAGACCAGGGCACAGTCCACAGCACAGGGTCCGCTGCCCTCCCCTGAACCTCCAGAACCACTCCCGACGTCCACACCGGATGAGGACGTTGGTGTGAAGGCCTCAGTCACAGCGTGGGGCCCGAGGCCCGACAGAGCCTGGCTCCTGCCGCACCCCCGGGGGCCCGAGTCCGGCTCGCCCCGCCGGAGGCCACACCCGGGCCACGAGGCCTGCAAGGTGCTCAGGAGCTCCTGGCACCGAGAGGAGTCTGTGAACCTCGCCTTGCCGGTGGGAGACCCACGGTCTTCATTGAAGAAGTGGAGCCTGGCGAGGCAGGTGATGAGGGCCCGGGCAGAGTGGCCGAGCCTCCTGCCCTCCGGGCCGGACACCTCGGGCAGGCTGCTGGGCCGGCCCTGCTTGGAGCCCATCAGCGCCTTCATGATCTGTATGGAGACAGAGACACTGCGGGGAAGCACACACTGGCTCCCACCACAGTCCCCAGCAGCCCCTTCACCTGCTCCAGCCTCCGCGGGGGCTTCCGCCAAGTTCACCTCTCCTGGCTGGGGACCAGCGTCACCAGTCACCGGGAGGGCTCCCTCTGGGTCTGCCTGCTCGCTGGCGGCCCCTTCCAGGGACGGTTGTCTGGCCTGAATGGGCTCCTCCAGGCCTTCTGGGGGATGTGTGTCAACAGGGTCCTCCGTGGGGCCTTCCGGGCCGTCCCCAGCCACCTCCATGCTGTCATCCACCATCTCATAGCTCAGGGGCACGGGCTCCTCGGGGATGTTGCTCAGCCATCGACGGACCACGGCTTCTGGCGAGGCCCGGGGCAGAGCACCCGGCGTCACGCGACCACTGTCCTCTTGCTCTTCCAGGCCTTCCCCTCCACCAGCGACCTGAGCCTGGAACTTTCTCCCAGGCCGGGGACCTGGGCTGGGGCTGCCCCTTCTCACTGTTCTGATTGCTGTCCCCCTGCCCCCTGACAGAGATCTGGGGGGCCTTGGGCGCTGCACGTCTAGCGGTTCCTCCCCCTCCTCGGCGCCCCCTGACCCCCAGTGAGCACCATGGTCTCCATTGCTGCTGCACGAAGGGTGTTTCCTGACAGGGGGCCTTGCCCTGGGCGGAGTGGGACAGTACCCGCTGCACACCAAGCAGGGCTCAGAGAGGGGCCCCTGGCTGCCCGGAGGCTGGGGGGCCAGCAAGGCCTGCGTCTCACCACCATGGGCCCTGCAGGCCCGGGATGTGCCCATCTGTGAGCCACAGCCCCCGCGGTGGGCTCCTGGCTTGTCCCCCTCATGCTGTCCAACTGGCAGGCTCAAGGGCCGGGAAGCCTTGGGGCCGCCCCCTGCCTTTCCTCCCAGGCCACCTCCTGGGGAGCTGAGAGGGTCGGATGTGGTGGAGAGTGAGTGTGACCTGAACTCGGTCTCGGCAGAGGGAGAGAATGGGGGGTAGAAATTGGAAGCACAGTCCGAACTGCTCACAGGAGTAACAGGGACACTGCTGACCCCTCGTGCATCCTGGGAGTTAGGAGAGGCCAAGGAGGGTGGCCCTGGGTCCCGGGAGGCCGGGTTCCTGGTGCTAGAGGAGCTTCCAGAAAAGCGTGGTGCTGGGTGGGCTGGGCAGAGCCTGCCTGTGCTGGGGGGGCCCAGCATTGGCCTGGACACAGGTGAGTCGAGCGGGCAGTGGGTGTGCCTCTGGCTGTGGTGCTGCCTGGGGCGGCCTCTCTGGGCCCCTCGGCCAAGGCCAGAAATGCTGGGTGAGGACACAGCACTGGCTCTGCTCTCCTGCTCTCTTTTCCTGCCTGTGGCTGAGGTGCAGGTGGAGGCCGGGGAGCAGCCTTCTGCAGTGTCCCCAGAGCCCAAACGGCCGGAAGCCAGGGGCAGTCTCCTCCCAGGCCCACCCCTGGGCTGTGGGGGGCCAGTGTCCTGTTCACTCCCCTCCGCCCGTGGGTCCTCGTTCCTCAAAGACGAGGGATCCGCAGTAGAGGAGCAGGGTCCTGCCCCGGGGGTGGCCTTCCGTGGGGAAGTCACCAGCCTGGTCCTGCTGGCGTGGCCCTGGTGCCTCTCACCCCTTTCACTGGACTCCCCCTGAGCCCCGGCACTCGCTGAGACGTCAGAAAAAGCACCCGCCGCGCCTTGGGCCCTGGGTTCCAGGCAGCGGTGGCCCCTGCTGCCCGGCCCTGCTCCCTCTGGACCCGGGCCCTCAGCAGCCTGGGGTGTGCCACCAGCTTCCCACCCTGATCCTCTCTGGGGGGCAGCCCCGGAGGCCAGGTGCAGGGCACAGCTGCCCATGCTGCCCTCTGGGGACCTGGAGCAGCAGGAGTTTGGCTCAGAGCCCTCGGGGGCTCTGTCACTGGAGGCAGGGCTGCCGCTGTCCTGGCTGCTTCTTGTCCTGCCGGCCACCCCTCGGCTCCAGGGGCCCCTGCAGGGGGAGTGCTGGGCCAGCCGGGAACTCCCCCAGAAGGCCGTCCCCTCTCTCTGGGCGGTGTACAGGGGGTTCGTCCAGATCTCATATCCGGACCCTGGCTGCCACTGGCCTCGCTCACAGGCTTCTGTGCATCCTGCCTCTCGGGTCCCCAGCCCCTGTGTCCCAGGCTCCAAGGAGCCCCCAGGGTGGCCCTCCCACACACAGTGGAGGGGGTCTGCCTCCCTGGGAACAGGGCCCTGCCCACTGGCCCTCCCGGCCCTCCTGGGCCACAGGAGCATGTCGTTGCCAAGTAGGTAGAAGCGGACTTTCATCTCCACAGACAGGCTGCCGTCCTCGTTCAAGTGCACCTTCTTCTCCACGCCATCACGGGCCACCAACGGACCCAGCTGGGCAGGCATGTCCTGAGGGTGCCGGTCGGGAGCAGGGCCCACCCTGGTGTGATGCGGGGACACCAGGGGGTCGCCGAGACCAGCCCTCGCTGACAGCAAGGAAGACCGCTGTGGCCTGCTTCCCGGCCTGGACCTCGAGTGGGTCATGCTTGGCTTGGCCTTGGGGCCCCAGCTCCCTGGCACACGATGCAGAGGAAGAGAAAGAGGAAAAGATAGTGAGCGGCTGGGGCAGCTTTAGGGCAGGAGCAAAAAGGCCGGACAGGAACCTCTTACACCTAAACACCCTGCCGCCTCCAAACCACACAGCAGGGCAGAAACCATTCTAGAACAAATACCCAGTCGGCTGTTTGTGAACCTGCATAGCAAAGTGAGATGAACTTGAAGCCTGAATTCAGTCTCAACCCTGCCACTTCCTATTTGTGTAGCTTTTGGCAGAGCCTCTTTTCTGAGCTGTAAAATAGGAATAATGGTATCTATTTGGAAGTGTGTTTGGACAATGCAAGGCAATGCATATAAAAACTTCCTAAAAACAAACAAACAAACAAAACTTCCTAGCACAGAAGTGCGTTCCTAGCACAAAGTGCGTTCTCAGTAGACAGCAGGGGAAGCCGGCAGAGTAGCAGTGCCCAGCGCTAACTCCTAGCCCTGCTCACCCCCGCACACCCCCAGAAGTAAAATCAATAAGCTGCTGCATACGCACCTGATTGCAAACTGTAAAATGCTTTGCAATTATTAGTGGTGATTTATCATCCTGACACTCATCAAGCTTTGGAGTTGATAAATGATTGCAAGGAGGGCCTGGACACACAATAGCAGGTCCTGATAGTCAAGCCTACCCCCCCCCATAAAAAAGGAGGAGAAGGGGCTACTGCAGACAGAAAGAAATGAACCTCAAGAAAGAATACAGCCCTAGCGCTTTCTCATTTCATCTCCTGAGCTAACACGTGACAAGAGGAAGGGCTAGTGGAGGGTGGGCCTGTGGCCAGCAAAAGAGCAGACCACCACGAGTGCATCTGAGCAGGAGGAGGTTTCGTAAAACTGCTCTTTCATAAGCACTGAATGAGAAGGGGGGCTCCTCCAGGAAGGGGCTGTGGCTAAGGGGTCTCCGTAGCTCCCGTGCCTGGCATGCGGCAATCACCGACACCATTATTATCATTTCTCAACAGCTTTTCACAAAGGATATTATTTGTTGACTTGCCAAAATTTGCCTATTGCCATTCCAATAACTTTGCTGAAACTCTTCTTCTACAATTGTTAATTGTGCTTTCAAAAGAACGTGTTGTTTTGTTTTTTTTAAATAACAAAGCCTAAACTCTGGCACATAGTAGGCCTTTGGGTGGATATAGTGGGATGTTTAGATGGAGGGGTTGGATAGATGATTGATGGTATCATTCGTTTTAGCCCATTTGGCCCTCACTGCTGTCTAAGAGAGTCGTGGCCCTTAAATGATGCAAATGCCACATACCTATAGCCCACGGCCTCCGTAATCTCATGCCCACCATAGTCCTTAATAAAGCTAATTTTAGATCCTGGAAACTTAGAGTAGAAGATCTCTTCCTAATCCTTAATCTCTAAATACCACACTTCCCTCTCTCATACCCCAGTCAAATTCTCAACCCGGTCAAGGTTGATGGTGATGTGATGAGGAAGAAGAAGCAAGAGAGACCCCAAACAACTGGCTGTCCAAGAATTGGTGCCAAAGGCAGGATCCCTAAATTACCTAGAAGGAATATCTACCCAGCTCTCCCGATCCACCATCCAGTGCAAACCACACTGGGGAAACTCCAACACCCACTCACCATTTTTGTTCCTTGACGTCTGCCCCGATAAAGTTCCAGTCCCACTTCTTTTGGCACCTTCCGGAGGTCTGAAGGGCTCATGGCCGGCACACACCAGCACCGAGGGGCTGCGCAGCAGAGCCTTCAGAGAACCCACCTGAAGGAGAGTGTTGAGTCAGGAGGCCTGGTCTGCAGAACCTCCCTTCTGCTCAGGGAGACACAGGTAGAGAAAGAATCCCTCTCTCTGGCCCTTTGCTGATGTTGGTCCATTTCACCGCAGATTTCAGATCCAAGGGAAGGAACTCCATTCATTTGCCATAACCAGTGCGGGACTGAGGTCCTACCCCCTAATCTTCCTCTCCACCTACACCCTCCTGTAAGAGGCTGTGGATTAGAGGTTATGCTGGATGCTTCAGCTGGAAAAGACTTCATGAAGCTTTGGTCTGCTTCCCTGCCCACACTCATACCTCCCCCCCACCCCCCAGAATAGGCATTTTTTAAAGCAACCAGCTTCCATATGGAGACCTGATTCACTATTCCACCTTTTCCCAGGCAGAGCCCTCTCTTGGGTTTGATCTGTGTTTTCCAGTATAATCTGAGCCCGTCGCCTCTGCTTCTGCCCCTTGTGGAGTGGAGAAGGGCAAGGCACTGTTCTCTGCACAGGGAGCCCTTCCATCCCAGTCTCCTCCAAGGAAGGGCTCTCTAGCTCCTGCCCAGATGCTCCTGTCATCCCCTTCCCACCCAGCCACAGCCCCACCAGCTGGATGTCCTGGGCTGGGATTGAGTGGGCAACATCAGTGCTGGGTTGCATTCCAGGAAACAGGTCCCTGCTTTTAGAAAAACCTCACCTGGCCCCCGAGGCCCCTGCGTATCTGAGGGTTTGCACTATTTATAGCATTACATTGTAATGAGCAATGTTGGGGAATTTAGTTCCATCTTTAAAGTGCTGAATCTGCTCTTTTTCATTCTCTCAAATTAGAAGGGTATGTTCATTAACAAGGAAATGGAAACAAAAGAGAGAACGCTTGCAGCTTCTCCTCCCACGATGACATTCAGTGTGCTGTCCACCAGATCTCTCAACCCAGTTCATCAAAAGTTGGTCTCAAACTACCAGGTACTTCTCTCTTTTGGTTCAGATCACTGGTCCATCGCACAAATGCAAATGTGGGTGACCCAACTCTACCAATTGCAGATGTAGCCATGCTTCTAGAAAATCAGACTTTTCCAAGGAAGAAAGCAGAATTCAAGGCGAAATGATGCTCCCTTTTTAGAAAGAGATAGAGGTCTAGGACTCATGAGGAAAAAAAAATAATATTATTGAGAGTGTCCATCCAGTTGAGAGCCTGCAAACGAATAATCAAATAATCGTGACACAGCCTGTCCCGGGAGCAATGAAGTTGCTTTGTTTACAGAAACGCTAATAGCTCTGTAGTAAGTCTATATGGAAATATGCTAATTTTTCCTCCAATTAATTTATGTTGCACCTGCTCTCTCCCTCTCACAACTGTAGCCAATTGATGGTAGGGACCCAGTCCTATTTGTCTGTAACATCTGCATGCAGCACATGCTAGAGCACCACCAATGCACCACAATTCAGAAGTGTTCTTACAGCACAACTCTGAAATCATGAAGGCGGGCCCTAGCATTCCCAGCCATACAGCTGTGAGCAAGTGACTTAACCTCTGTGCCTCCATTTTCTTATCTCCACAAATGGGGTAATATTGACTGCCTCGAGAGTCGGTGTGGTGGAGGCTATGCCCTAGATTCATCAATGTCTAACCCACTCTCTTTCTGGTGTGTGTCCCAGTCCTGCAGGACTTAGAAAGCTCTAAACACGTTATCAGAGGCGGTGGCAGCTCCGCAGCAATGGCCAGAGCCGGCATTCCAGTGTCCCCCTGCGCCAAGGTGCACATGCGGCAGTTTCCAGACCTCAGCTTCGGAAGCCTGGATGCCACAGCCGAGATGCCAGCTTGAGCTCAGTGATCACAGCAGCTCCAGGCAGAGGTAGCAGCTCCCTCAGAGTTTCAGAGTCATCCTGTAGCCCAGACTTCATCCCTCCAGATGTCTGAAGATTCGGAAGCCCCCTGATGCCTTGTATTAAACTCCTTTCTGCTTAAGGTACATCGAGTAGTTTCTGTTTCCTGCACTGAACTCTCACGCAATAGATTGGATAATAGGAGAATTGGAGAAGAAAGTCATGAAAGTGTGCAAGGCAGTGTCTGGGGCTCACTAAGTGCTCGCTAAATGATAGCTAATAATATGAATAACAGTTGTCTGATTAACTGATGAACGCCTCCACCCTATCTACTTTTAATTAGCTGCAGGGCAACAGATATATATATATATATATATATATATATATATATATATATCCCATTTATTTCAGAGAGGAAGGGGGAGAGAGACAGAAGAGAATCATCAATGATGAGAGAAAAATCTTGAGTGGCTACCTCCTGCATGCCCCTCACTGGGGACTGAGCCCACAACCTGGGCATGTAATTGAACTAGTGACCTCCTGGTTCATAGATGGACACTCAACCACTGAGCTACACAGCCAGGCAACAGCCCCTCTTTTTAAGGATGACCTACCCATCCCATCTGAGTATTTTGCTCTGAGGTCCAGAGGACTTTTTAAAGAAAACATCATTCCTGACAGCCTACCTTTTCCCCACTGGGCGTGTACACCTGCTTCACGGGGAAGTGCAGAAGGCCTGTGGCTCTGCTGAGAAAGGCCGACAGGCTCCTGGTGTCTCTGTGACTGAGGACCATTGTCTGCTGGAATTGAGGGTCCCCATTCTTAACCAACATTATCCTCCTTGGGGTTTTAGGATTTTTCCGGGAAGAGGATGTTCCTGGCCCCTCGCACTGGTCTTCAACATCCTGGGACTGCTGAGCAGGGGGACTTCTCTCCCGCGGCCGGCCTGGCCCACTGGAGGTCTTGGGCGGCTTCCTATCGGAGCAGAGGTAGCAACCACCATCCTCCAGCTGCTCCAGGGCGCTGAGGCCATGCAGGCCTCGGGGCGTGGTGACGGAGCGCACCCCGAAGGAGAGGGGCACACGCTGGGAGAGCTCATCCATCAGCGTGCCCAAGCTCTTGAAGGTGCGTTGGTGGACAGCCAGGCGAACCCCGGAAAACCGAGGATCCCCTCGCTTGAGGAAAGTTATCTTCTTGGCTGGCGTGACCTGGGTGACAGAGGGGGTCCGGGCCACAGAAGGCAGGAGGCACTCGCGGTAGCTTGGGGCCTGGGCATCCCTTGGGGTGCTGTTCATGGCGTGGAGGCCCGGGCAGCTGCAATCGATCAGAGGAAGAGAGTCAGAGAGTAGCCCAGAGATTCGTCATTTCCTCTCTCCTGTTCAAAACAAAGGTGCTTCCTGCCCACTCCAAATTTGTTCCACTCTGCTCTGTACGGGCAGGTTAATTCATTTTTTTAAAACTATTTTTATTGATTTCAGAGAGAGAAGGAGTGGGATAGAGAGATAGAAACATCAATGATGAGAGTCTGCCTCCTGCACATCCCCCACTGGGGATTGACCCCCGTAATCCAGGCATGTGCCCTGACAGGGAATAGAACGGTGAGAACGGTGATCTCCTGCTTCATAGGTCAAAGGTCAACCAGTTAGCCAAGCCAGCAGGGCAAGTTAATCGATGTTGATGGAATAGAATGAAGGCCAAAGGTTTGGCATCGGATAGATGTGAGTTCAAATTCCACACCGCACCCCCCCCTTTTACTCCATGTGACCCAGGAGGTGAATGACATGCTCTGTGTTTGGTGGACCTGCTTGTTCGATGCAGCCACATTCACTCTGTAGAGTGGTTACAACGAGTAAATGAGTTTATGCAGAGAGAGCACTGGGAACAGAGCAAGCACCAATACATCTTGATTCCTTTCCTTCCTCTTGCTATTTCTCTTACTTGACTCTACCACCTGAACTCCTTTGAATACCTTGGGGTTTATCTCCTAAAGAGGTGGGTAAATAAGGAGAAGACCATAGAACAGAGATGCAAGAACACAGGGCAAGCAGTCAGGAGGCCTGGGCACCTTGCCCACTCTCTCAGTGCCAAGTCTCATGTGTGGCCCTGGGGGTTGCCCGGAGAGCTGAACTTTCATCTTTCAACTACCGGGTGAGAGGGTCCCAAACCCTTCAGGGACCAGAGTGCAGACAAGGAGACTTGTAACACAAAGAGGATGTCACCACTCGATGTTGTGTGCTTTCTCCATTCTATGGTGATGTTTGCTTTTCTGTGAAAGGAATGCCCTCCTTCCCATCCTCCAAAGTGTTTGGGAGATGCTGATGAATCCTGGGGTGAACCCCAGCCCGCTGCATGGACACTGGGGGCTCAGGCCTTTCATGGTTGGGTCAAGGACATTTGTCCAACTGCTCATTTCTATTCCCACTGTGTGGCGCTCACTGCCCCACCTGGAACTCCTGCAGAAGCCTGACTCTTTCTCTCCAGGTCACCACACCATGCTCTGTCCTATGTACCTGCAGGCCAAGTGGTCCTGAAACCCAGGTTTTACCTAGATATTTCCTGTGCTCCGACCTCTTCAAGAGGTTTGCAGCGTCTGCAGAAAAAGCTCAGACCCTTTATCCCACAATTCGAGGCCTCGCAGGTCTGCTCCTTAAGCCTCTCCGCTCCTGCTCTTTCCTACAGGAAGTACCCGCTCCAATCCAACTGCCTGTCTCAGGCCACCCCACCCTTCTGCGCCCTGCCTGGGCTCCCCTCCTTTGTGGAACTTTCCCCAGCTCCCAATTGTGGGGCAACTCCCATGTTCAGCATGGTTCATCCTGGGCTGTATCCTTCCTGGCCATCTACCCCAAGGCCTGGGAGGCAAAACCAGTGCTCCCCGGGCACCCAGCCCCAAACTTGGCACATAGCAGGGACCCAGGAAATTAATACTGATTAATAAGGCAGGTGTTTCCCAGGGCCTCCTACAGAGCCCAGGCCTGCCAATAAGCTGATAGTTGAGTAATTATAATCCGGTGAGGAGTCGTCCCTGCTTCCATGTGGTTCAGACCATGCCGGACCCTCATTAATGTGCCTGCCGCAGCCATGGTCCCTGCTTACAGTTCCTCCAACCCCCACATCTCCCTTCCTTACCTGCCTCCCTATTTATCCCGTTCCTCTGAGGGGGAAGGATTCTTCTCTCATTTTCAAAACCTTGGTGCACAAAGAGGCCTTGTAATCCTCGCTCATCTCTGGCACCAACTTTATAATTAGCTTCTCCAGCCTCGTCCCTCCCCACTAATCCCTTTAAGCCGCTGTCTCAGACCTCCCGCTCACAGCCCTGCAGCTGCCTGTGCTGCTACTCCACGTGCCTTCCCACAGGACTAACTGTTCTCCCCACTGGATTTTTATTTTCACTCGTGACAATGAGCATCGTTCTTGGCCCTCCTAGAGGGACAAAGAAGAAAAAGAAGGGACATTGGGGAATACAGGGATGCTGGTGGGGGACATGATAGTGTGGGAGCACAGTGACATTGGGGGACACAGTAACATTGGGGGACATGACATTGGGGGACACAGTAACATTAGAGGACCATGTCCCCCATAATCACCATATTCTCCAGCATCATTGTCAATGCCACTGTGTCCTTCAGTGTCATCCCAGCAGAAGAGTGGGGTGAGGAGCAGTTTGGGAGGCAGGGGTGAGGGAGCGGTGGGAAGAGCCACTCTCTGCAGGAGCAGGCACACTGCAGGTGAGTGCATCCCCCTCGGAGTTGTTAGGGTGTGGTGAGCGCCCCAGAGAGGATGAAGCAGCACAGACACTACAAGGTCAGCTCTGGCCCCAGGTGGCTCAACAGCAGAACCCAAAGCCCTGGTCCCCTGCCATCTGCAAGGCTAATAACTGACAAAAGAAAACTCAGGAGGTCCCTACATTTGATCCAAGAACAGTTCACTAAAGGAGGAGGCTGATAACAGAGGATGGCGAAACAAAGGAGAAATACAAGGCAGGTGTCATTACAGGTCAAGCTGACAATTGCCCCCGTGTACCCAGGACTGCTCCAGTGTTAGCCCTGAAAAGCCCGCCAGCCAAGACCCCACTGCCCCCCACCTCCTGCCCGACTAACTGTCTGCATGCCCCGGGCAGTTCGTAGGATCGGGTGGCCTCTTTGGGGCACTGGCCCTGCAGGCAGGCTTTTGTTCAGCCACCCCCATGACTGAGCTCTAAAGGTGACCTCCTTTTGGACCTCCAGGTAGGCCACAGGATCAAGACCCCCCACAAGGGTTGCCTCATGGACCCAGAAAAAGATGCCACATGAAGAATAGGAAACCGAGTCTGCTGACCTGGCTGAGCGCCTGGGTGCAGGGAGACTGGAGAGCAGAACCCAAACTGGAAAGCTGGGCTCTTCAGTTATGGGAGCCAACAACTCTCTCCTTAGCTTAATGGATTTGAGTAGAAACAGAAAAGAACACAAGGCGAGGGGGCAGCCCCAGGGAGTGCCCTGCCTTTCCCAGATTCTGAAGCTGCATTTCTGAGTCAGGAAGGCCCCTGGGGGCAAAGAGGGGAGAGGGGCTGCAGCTCTGAAGCCCCTGACAAATCCTCCCACTGTGTCCCCACAGGGGACAACTGTCCGATTCCTAGATGCCAGTGAGGGTAGGGGGAGGAGAGAACATAACACAGGCCCTCCCGTCAGCTGATACATGAAGCTGCATGGATCGGTTTTTCCCTCAGGGCTTTTTCTCCTTTCAAAATCATGAGGTTCAACCCTGGCCAGTGTTCCTCAGTGCTTAGAACGTTGGCCCTCACACAAAAGGGTCACCAGTTCAATTCCTGGCCAAGGGCATGTATCTGGGTTGCAAGTTTGATCCCAGGACCTGTTCGGGGTGCATGCAGGAGGCAACTGATAGATGTGTCACTTTCACATCAATGTTTCTATCTCTCTCTCCCTCCCTCCCTCCCTCCCTCCCCACTTCCACTCTTCAGGTGAGGTCTTGGGGTGAGGATTAACAACAAAATAAAATCATGAGGTTCCTCTCCCTAAGCAGGAGCAGGAAAGGACTTGACCTCTTTAACAAGACAAGCTATGTAGGCAAGATAGCAGGCCTGGCCCAGAGAGAGGGTGCCCTGCGTCCATTTAGCTCCTCTGTGCCATATCATGAACCAGGTGGGCCACAAGGTCAAGATCCCCATTCACCATAGATGGGAGATAGCCCTTCCCCCATTAACACTCAACGGGAATGAAGATAGTAAGAGAAGGCTATGAAGGTGAGAAGCTTGACTCCTGAGTGCAAGGAGTCAGGGAGAAGGGGCAACGAGAAGAAGAGGTTGGAGCTGGAGGACAGCAAAGAGGGTCTGGTTCCCAGCTCTCCGCTCTCCCCTCCCAGCTTGGGGTCTGGTGGGGAAGTACCCATGGTGGTGGGAAAAAGTCCCACCCCCAGATAAAGTGGGAGACACTCTCACAGCAGAAGGCTTTTGTTCAGGCACCCCATGACTGAGCTCTAAAGGAGACCTCCTTTTGGACTCCCCACTCCCACTTGGGATAGGGCCTCATCCAGGTGTGCTGGGCAGAGTGGGTTAGAGGAGGCTCTATGTTCAGCTTTCCCGAGTTACCTGGGTGCCAGGAAGTATGGACTGGGCCACGCAGGAGCTCGGGAATAGGTGAGCACTAAGACTGGGGGTGGGGACTGGGGGGGGGGGGGGGGGGTGAATCGTTGGTGCTAAAGGAGTCCCAGCAAACTCCAGGGTCCACAGCACAGTCAGAGCATCGTGGGACTGATGTAGGTCAGCAAAGGATGAGAGAGGGCTGCCAGGGGATTTCAGGAGGAAGCAGGGCGAGAAAGCCGAGAAGGCATCCCAGCTGTTTGTGGGTGGGGGAGGGAAGCAGAGAAAAACAGACTAAGGGGCAAAAGGAGGAAAAAATAGAAGTCACAGGAAATGCTCCGAAAGGTGACAGGGGCAGTGGGAGGAATTGAGCAGGGTGGGCCTGCAGGGGAGGAAATAGCTTTGTCACCAGCCCTGGAAGTGAGTGAGGCCAGAATGGGGGGCTGGAGGCAGGAGCAGGCAGCAAGAGTGATGGGTTCAGGAAAAGAAGAAATACGGTGAGAGAAGTCTGCAGGCGGGGTGGAGCCTGGGCGGGGCAGAAGAAAGCTATAAGGCAATGACACTAAGGCTAAACCTAAGAGGGAGTGAGCCGGAAGGAGGGGGGAGTGTCGTGGTCGGAACTGTGAAGGGTGATTGATATCACACGTGGACAGCTACCATGACGTGAACAGTACATGTCCCCAGGAGAAAATGCTTATGACATGCAGCCTTCAGAGAGCACCAGGACTGCCGTTATTTAGCAGTGGCTGGGCCCTTCACAGGGTTCTCCACTGCCACCCGGGTCTACATAGGCAGTATGAGGTCTAGACCATTTCCAGCACCGCCTTTTAGTGTCTCCAATTTGCCGAGGAACAACACTATTTTATGTGCCAAGGAGAAAAAATGGTGGCAAACTAAGATAAGGACACGTTATTTATAGCTAGGAGCATCCTGACTTCAGAGATATTAAAACATGGGGAGAAAACATGTGTGTTAAAGTCAGTGGAATGCCGTATGACCAAGAGCCAAGCACAGGCTGTACACATATCCATGATAAAGCCACGGCGCTGAGGCAAGTTTGCAACCTGATAGTCAGTCACGGTGATCAAACGGGTAAGTGTGACTCCTAGGAAAGAGGAGGGAACCATAAGATACCACTTTACACACATCAGGATAGCTATTATTAGAAGAAAAAAAAACACCAAAAAAACAAACAAAAAAAACAGCCCTGGCCAGGTGGCTCAGGTGGTTGGAATGCTGTCCTGTACACCAAAACATTGTGGGTTTGATTCCCAGACAGGGCAGATACCTAGGTTGCAGGTTCGATCCTCAGTCAGGGCATGTATGAGAGGTAACTGATCAATGATTTTACTCTCTCTCTCTCCAGGCCTCTCTCTGCCTAAAATCAATAAAAACATATCCTCGAGTGAGTATTTTAAGAACAAAAACAAACAGAAAGCAACAAATATTAACAAGGATGTGGAAATTTGGCTTGTGGGAATATAAAATGGTGCAGCTGCTATGGAGAATAATATAACAACTCCTCAAAAATTAGATATAGAATTACCATGTGATCCAGCAATTTCACTTCTGGGTACACACCCAGAAGAATTGAAAGTAGGATCTTGAACAGATATTTGCACCCCTATGTTCATAGAAGCATTATTTACAATAGCCAAAGGGTAGGAGCAACCTTAGTATCCATTGACGAATGGAGACACCAAATGTGGTACATTCATATGATGAATATTATTCAGCCTTAGAAAGGAAGGGAATTGTGACAATGCTACAATAGACAAATCTTAAAGACATTATTCGCAGAGAAATAATCCATACACAAAGGGACAAATACCGTATGATTCCACTTATGTGAGGTACCTCAGTAGTCAAATTCATAGAGACAGAAAGTAGAATGGTGAAGACCAAGGGTTGGAAGAACGGGGAGTTAGTGTTTAATGGGTACAGAGTTTCACTTTGGGAAGATAAAGTACTGAAGATGAATGGTGGTGCTGGTTGCACAGCAATGTGAATGCACTTAATGCCACCGAGCTGTGTGCTTAAAAATGGTTAATTTTATGTTTTGAATATTTTACCACAATAAAAGTGTAAGTAAAATAATAGAAAAATAAAAAAATGAGCCAGTGGGATGAATTGTCCTTTAAGAAAGGCAATTTGGTGGATGAAGACTTCCCAAAGCTGGGTGCGGAAGTGGTGGGGGGTGAGGGAAACACCACGCTGGCTCCACACGGCAGACCAGGCACTCCCTGGGCTCAAGGTTCTGAGTGGTGGATTCAGGAACAGTGTAAACAGAGGGAGAGGAAAGAGGGTCTAATGAGAGTATGACTTTTGATTAATTGGTATAAAGCAACCTCGCCACAAACATTGATGCCTATTATGTGACAGACATTTGGTGAGACACAGAGAATGAGGCCCAATGTAGAGAGATGGGCTCGTGCTCCACGGAATTTATAATCCAGGGGAGAAAACAGAACTACTCACCCTTTGGTACATGACGGTCCCTGGCTCAGCCACCTTGGCTCTGCCAGCAACTAGCTGATGACTGTGGGCAATCTACTTGACTTCTCTGCATTTCAGTTACTTTAATCATAAACCAAAGGTGCTAAACGAAAGGGCTGCTGAGGTTACACTAGGAGTTTGTAGGAAAAGATAGCACATGAGGCTGTGCTATAATGACTACCTTTGAATCTGGAAGACCTCTTGAGAAAACATCAAAGGCATTTGTTCTTAAAATTTTCCAGGTAAAACCCTCCTTTTTCACAATTGTGAAAACCATGAAGAACGCCCCCATCCAGAAAAATAAGCACATTCCCATATGCACAAAGTATTGCATACAATTTCATGGGCTTCTGAAACCCACCCATAGGAGCCCCCTACTCCAGAGATCCACAAGGCCCAGGTTAAGAACCTTTTATCTAAGACTGAGGATCTAATGTAAAACATGGTGATGATAGTTGATAACACTGTGTTGTGTAATAGAAATTCTCCAAGAGACTAGAACTTTCAACATGAGCACATAAAAGAACCTTTGATGTAGTCCTTGGAGATTAGGAAACTAAGAGAAGGGACAACAGAGAAAAAGACCGTGGAGCTCTGGGCTGACCAGTATATGCTGATGGTGTGGCTTAGGAAGAAGAAAAAAGATCCTGTTTGTGAATATAGACTCTCTCTCTAGTTCAACCTATAACTACTGGGAAAAGTTTTCCAAAAATGGTTCCCTTTCTTTGTGGTGATAAAGGAAGGGCACATCCATTACAACTCAGGAAAAGAGACTTAAGACTGGAAGAACCCTGAGATTGACAGAGGAACTAAAATCCTTGGAAACCCTGTTTAAAAACAAAACAAAACCAACATTAGAGTATCTTCCTGTCTTCCCCCCTCCAACACCCCCCACACACACACACACTTTGCTAATATTCTCTAGATACCTTATCAACAAGGGAAGTAGGCTAATGAGATGGCCTAGATTTACAGGGCTTAAAATGCAATGTGGAATGTGCAAAGTGGGATGTCTGAGCTCCTTGTATGCAGTAAGTGCTTCTGGGTCTGTCCCTACTGCTGAATAAATGATGCTCGTGAGATCATGCAGTGGTAAGAATAAGGTGAAGAGTACAGTAAGCAAAGAGTAAGATAGTAATAAAATGGGGAAAGGATAACCCCAGGGCAGAAAGCTCTCTCTTGCCCAACCATGGGCTAGTGCATGGAGGGAACAGCCAAGGGAAGTGGGAATACAATTGCCATAGGCTGGAGGTAGCTGGGAGGCTCTGTGAAGTGCACAGACAGGACACACACCCTCAGGCTGCCCATGGGCCTGAGCAGCTGAGAAAACAACTAAGGGGCCTGTGGTCCAACAAACATACAATTTCAACTGAAAGCATTGGAGCAAAGACATCAAGATGAGTAAGTCAATGCTGGAGAGAAGGAAGGGACTAGATTTCTTTGGGGTGACCCTAGAGGGCAGAACTGGGAGTTTAACAATGGCCAGGGCTTTCCTAGGACACTGAATCTGATCTCAGCTCAACTTAGAGAACAACTTCTAAACAACTAGAGTGATCCCAAGATGACTGCTGTATCAGAAATTGCCTTAGCTACAAGTAACAGAGTCCCTCCTCCCAAAATAACGTAATCTAGGTAAAAGTTTATTTATCTCTCACTCAAAAGAAAGCTAGAGATAGACACTCTGAGCTGGTACAGAAGCTCCATGATGCCATTAAATATGGCACCTTCCATATTTCTGCCCGGTTGGCCTTACTGCTAATTTTCCTACAGTTTTCTCATCATTACAAGATAGCTACTATGGGTCCTGCAGTTTGACTGGGATTCATTTAGCCTGAAACTAATGGTCTGCTTCCTCAGTCACCAAGATCACAGCTTCCCAGCCATCCTCTGAGCTCCTGCAGGGTCCTGACCACATCCCATGGCACCCAAGTGGCTCAGGAAAGCTGAGCATCAGAACCTCCTCTGATGGATTTCTCCAAACATGCCTTGATGAGGCCCTGTCCTGAGTAGGAGTGGGGTCAAAAGAGTCCAAAAGGAGGTTTCCTTTAGAGCTCAGTCATGCATCTTGGCTGGACAAAAGCTCTTTGCTATGGGAGTATCTCTCACCTTATCTAGATAGTCCTCCTCCACTGCTGGTACTCCTTCACTTGAGCCCAAGCTTGGAGTAGAGTGTGGAGAGCTGGGAGCCAGAGCCCTAGCTTTCTTTTTCCCACTCATCCTCATTCCAGGAGGATGAAAAGAGAAAAGCAGAGGCACTTACTGACTTAGCCCCTTGGAAAGTTGACCTGACATTTTTATCTAACAACTTCTGCCACGGCCCCCTGCAGAACGTATATGGCCATCGCTGCTTGCATGGGGAGCTGGTATGACCACAGCAGAGGTGGGAGATGAAGCATGTCAGCGATGACCACTCTGGGCCATCACTGGCATTCAAGTGGAGAAAGTTATATAAAGTTTGATGGCGATAAAGGGCAGATGGAAAGAAAACTTCAAGGCAAATTCTAGAGAACAGGAAGAGGTGAGAATGACCCCTCGGACCCACCAAAGCCTACGTGCTGCTGCATCCCCGCATCCAGCCTGGGCGTCCCACCACTATCGCCATCATGCCCAAGAGAAAGGCTGAAGGGGATGCTAAAGGAGATAAAGCCAGGGTGAAGGACAAACCACAGAGAAGATCTGCCAGGGTATCAGCTAAACCTGCTCCTCCAAAGCCAGAGCCCAGAGGCCTAAAAAGGCCCTGCAAAGAAGGGAGAGAAGGTACCCAAAGGGAAAAAGGGGAAAGCTAATGTTGGCAAGGATGGGAATAACCCTGCGGAAAATGGAGATGCCAAAACAGACCAGGCACAGAAAGCTGACAGTGCGGGAGATGCCAAGTGAAGTGTGCATTTTTGATAACTGTGTATCTCTGGTGTCTGTACAGTTTGAAATACTGTTTTTTATCAAGTTTTATACAAATTCAGAAATTTGTTTTACTTTTTTTTTAGCTATGTTGTTAGCACACAGAACATTTCATTGTTGTTTTTTGGGGGGAGAACATATAGTACGAATAGAAGGTCTCCAAAGCTAGACTGACACGGGGAAAAAAACACCTTTCCCTTCTAGTTTTGAGAGACTTCCTCTTGGTTCCTAGGAGGAGGGATCCCTTGAGGTTGACACACATTAGGCACTTTGGCACAAACACCTTGTGGTGTGGGGAAACTAAAATTCGTTTTTATGTCCCTTTCTCCTTCTCCACTTTAAGCATAGACATTGTCTCCCATAAGCCCAGAGACCTATTGGGACCGGACCCCCAAAAATTGATTACTAGTATAATGGGCTATCTGGACTTTCCGATGTCGCCATTAAGATATCATCCTTTAAAGGAGCAGCCGTTCCTTCTTTAGATTGTGGATCTACAGATTGATATTCTTTCATTTTCATTTCATTTCCTGAAAGTCAGGGTCGGCTTGTGAAAAGTTGTTAAACAGCATGCTTAATGTGAAATGTTAACTCGCACTCTAAATTTTCCCTGTTCAGAGCATCAGATGAAGATTTCATTGGGTTTTATAGTGGCTTTCCAATTTTGGTAGTTCATTAAAGAAGGGAGCTTGAAAGTTGTTGTATACTGTTAGTGATTGCCAGCCCATGTCCTGCCTGAAATACCGTGATTGTTTATAAAAAGTATCTCTAATAAAGCTGGATACAGTTTGGCTTGGAAAATAATTTCTGGAGAATGGAGGGTTTTGCTTTTGATTTTGCTTTATGCCCACATTGTCTCCCAAGAGAGGAAATCCCCATCTGCAGGATAGCCGTGTGGGTCAGAGAAAAATCTCTGCATTATCAGACAGACAGCCTCCAATACAGGCCTGGCCACTGCCTCGCTCTATGACCATGGGCCAATCACTTCCCACCTCTGGCTGGGCCCCAGTTTCCCATAGGTAAAATGACCTCCAAGTTCAGTTCCAAACCCCAAGTTCAGTGGTTTGCAAGACCATCCAGTTTCTGAAAAGAGGGGCTCTCCTAGGCATGATGGTCTTAAGGCATGTGGAGGTGGGTGAGCCGTTGGCAAGGTTCTCTCCTGAATGCACAGTGGGAAGAGACTTTGATGACCCCAGAGAGATGGGAGGTAAGTGAGGTCAGGGGTATCACTGAGTAACATTTAAAATCCTATCAGGTGGCAAATCATTGGTGGAAGTGGCATGTGGGCCAAGATTACCACATAAAAAGGGTCAAAAGAGTCAGGTGTTTACCCAAAATAAGAGAAAATACTAAACATGCCAACTAAGGTTAGGATCCCTGGAACAGAAAAAGGCCTTTAACAGAAAATGACACAAGTTGTTTGTGATGTAAAATTGGCCAAGATGATAAGCAAGAAAAACTTTGGGGTGGGGGAGTCCAAAGCATCTCCAAGTATAATGGGGCATCAGGAGTAAAGGACCATGAAGAGAAGGGCATGGAGGCCGTGTCCTACGGCATAACAAGCTGTTAGTTACCGGTGGGTCAATAGTCGGCTATGGACAGAGGAAATCAGAAGGTACAGCTCCACCCTTGCCCTCAGGAAGATTATGATCCAGCTGGGAGGTGGGGTGGGGAGATCCAGGTGCTAGAAGAAGGCTTGCTCTCTGAATGTGCAGTGGAATCATCTGGTATATTAGTCCACTAGGGCTGCCATAACATATACCACAGACTAGAATTTTTCTCATAGTTCTGGGGGCTGGAAGTCCAAGATCAAGGTGTCAGTGGGTTGGCTTCTCTGAGGCCTCCCTTCTTGGCTTGTAGATGACCATCTTCTCCCTGTGTCTTCACATGGTCTTCCCTCTGTGTGTCTGTGTCCTAATCTCTCCTTCTTATCCAGATATAGTCATATTGGATAAGGACCCACCTTAATAAATTACCTTATTTAATTTAATTACCTCTTTAAAGGCCCCATGTCCAAATACAGTCACATTCTGAGGCACTAGGGACTGGAGAGGAGGATATCAGTGTATGAATGTGGCAGGATGGGGTGGGGGGACAGGGACACAATTGAATCCTTAATGTCTGGAAAGCTTTAGAAAGTACTGACACCCAGACTTCACCTTCAGGGATTCAGAGCCTTTGGTTTGGCCTGAGCCCCAAACAACTTTTAGTATTTACAAAGGTTTTCTGTCTCTTTTAAAGGCTCCCCAGCTGATTCTCAGCCAGTGTTGAAAGCCCAGACTCCATTGGATGCCAATTGCATTCCAACCCACGTGATGTTAAGTCTAAATCCAGCACAGGTTCCTAAAAGGAGAGACTGGTCATGGCCTCTGGAGAATTTGACTGAAACTTCCAGGTGGGACTTTGGGGGATGGGAAAATGTGCATTGATAGACCGAGCAGGGCGAGGCCTGCGGCAACTTTGGGAGCAGAGCATTGCTTGATGGAGTGAACACTTTAATCTCAGGAGTGATGGCATCGCCTGGTTTGGAGGAGATGGGGTTATAAATAAAGCAGTCACCGCAGGCAGGAGCCACGGTAGACTTCTGAGCAGGGGCTTGATGTTGTGAAAGTGGCAACCACCCAAGATCAACCAGCAGGATGGATTGGAGGGCCTAAGGAGAGTAACGCCCAAGTGGGGATATTGTCATGACAACAGTACCTAAAATACACACACAATAGGGAAAGGGCATTTCTTCACATAATGCATATACAACCACAACTCAGTAAGAGTTCACAAAGCCTAAAGAATCCTTAACTATATATATATATAAAAAAATCATACCATATGTAATCTTTTGTATAGTTCTGAACAGGCCTAATGAATCTATGCTGTTACAGGGGAGGACAATGGTTCTATTCACAGGAGGAAGGAGCCAAGATTGGGAACACGCTTGAGGACGGCTACCCTACAAGGAGAGGCAAGGCCGGGAAAGCCCCTGAACAAAGGAGAAGTCTGAGGCTGGGCATGGGTCCAAAGGGTATTTGTCTCCTGGCTTCAGGGTTGTGAATGTCTCAAGCCTTAGTGGCCCTTCAGACTGCAAATGCCATGTTCTCTCCCCCAGTGAGGTTGCCTCGATCTGCTGATGAGGGCTGGTTGAAGGCAAAAGAGAAGCAGCCCACTCTTGCTGAAATAAAAACCAAGGATGAGCGGCCTGTAAAGATTCTGCACTACCGCGGGGACCATACAGTGACAGCAAGTGTCTGGATTCAAAAACAGGAAGGGGGAACCAGCCAGCACAGATTTGGACTCGTTCCATGGAAGTAGAATGAATAACTCCAAACCCTGCTATCTCTGACACTTGCAGTGGCCTCTGTGAGTGGGGTAGCTCGTTTCCTTGAGAATGTTTTTGTCATTTTGTCATCATGCTTCACACAGTGGGAGGTGGTGGTGGTGGGGAGAGCTGCGAGGGGCCACCAGAGGCCAGGTCCTGTTGTGGAAGAAAAGGGAGCAAAGATGGGACCAGAACGGCAGGCTGGGCGGGTCCTGTTTTCACAGACTATCACTGTGTGTTAGTCAGGGTTACCCAGAAAACAAAACTAATATGATTAGATAGATAGATAGATAGATAGATAGATAGATAGATAGATAGATATTATGAGGAACTGAATCATGTGATTATGGAGGCTGAAAAGTCCAAGATCTATAAACTGGGGGCCCAGGAGAGCAGGGGTATAATTCAGCTCAAAGTCCAAAAGTCTTGGAACCAGGGAAGCTGATGTAGGTCCTACTTGATTCTAAAAGCCCAAGAACCAGGACAGAAGAAGATGGAGAATTTTCCCATCCTCTATCTTTTTGTTCTATCGGGGCCTTTAATTGACTGGATGATGCCCACCCACATTGGTGAAAGCAATTTTTTTATTTACTTAGTTAACTGATTCAAATGCTAATCTCAGAAAAGACACTCACAGACACACCAGCAATAATGTATCACTAGCTACCTGGGCATCCATTAGCCCAGTCCAATGGACACACGACATTAACCATCACACCGTGGTTCTGACCAATGCTGTTAAATAACCTGGGGCAGCCACAGGGTGCAACCATGGCAGGAAAGCCCTGTTTTCCCTCTTTAGGTTTAGTTACAACTGGCTAGTACTGTACTCTATGACCCTTCATTGGGCTGGAGACAGAGCATTCTATTCAGCCTTTTCTCCTCTGGGAAATGGGTGGAAGCAATTTGTAATATGTGGATGTGGACTAGATGGGAGAGAGACATACCTGCAATCTGGAGCTTGCTGGGCACAATGGGGAGACGAGTGTTTACCAAGAGGTTTGAGATGATGGTTATGAAGTTCCTGGGACATAGTAAGATAGCAATAAAGATTAGGTCTCCCTTTTGGTTTAATAGGTAAAAAAACAGCTCTTGGCTATACAATCCAATTTGTTGATTTATGTGGTTATGTCCATCCAAAATTCAGGGGAGGGGAATCTCTATCTGATCCTGATTTCCTTTCTCCCCTGAACTCTTACAGTACTTTCTCTCTTTCATTCTTACGCAGACTGTATAATTGTTATGGGCATACACAGCTTATTTCTCCTACTGTACTAGGATAAAGTTAGGCCATTTATTTTGGAGTCCTCAGGACATAGCACAGTGCACAGCACATAGTAGGTGCTCAGGGAATGTTTGTTGAATGCCTGAATGAGTAAATGAATAAACATTCATTGGAAGTAATGGCCATATGATTCTTAGTCTGAGATTGACCTGATAGAGGGTCAATGAGGTCAATGTTAGGATTTAAAAGCATTTGAGGACCCTTTGATGGTCTAACACTATTTGGAGCCAAACATGTCCTACCTGTCCTCTGAGATGGCTCAGCCCATCTATCAATCATCAGTTTCTACTCACCCCTCCTTAGACTGAGACTGTGGTAATATAATGAGTGGTACCTCAGCCACTGCCCTCACTTATCTATGCTGGGCTGGACCACCCTCCCCCCCCCCCGCCACACACACACAGAAGCTCAGGGCCTGGAGCCACTGAACCCCGGGAGTCACTCTGAGAGTGAGGGTCAGCATCTGATGGCACCCACCTCTGTCAGTCAGGGTGCTCATGGGAAACACAGGACATAGCCAAAAGGTTAATTGAAGTTTAAAGAAGAAACATGGGTAGAATGTCCAACATTCTGTGTCCAACAAGGAAGGGTGATGTGCCTAGAAGACAGCAGCAGTGGGAAGCTGCTACTGCCCCTGGGCCTGAAGGGGCAGGAGAGGAAACAGCATTGCTGGACCAGTGAAAGCTGCAGCTACAGAACAGCCGTCCAATGACCTTGAGTAGAGGACTGCAGACATTGCCAAAGTTATGGCCGGGCAGGGAATGGAGAAACAAATACATACCCTGACCTCTCTATCCTCTTGCCCTCTGACCTCCAGCTGGTGCTGCCCATTGAGAAGCCAGAGGGTGCCCTAACCGGTTTGGCTCAGTGGATAGAGCATCGGCCTGGGGACTGAAGGGTCCCAGGTTCGATTCTGGTCAAGGGCATGTACTTTGGTTGCGGTCACATCCCCAGTGGGAGGCGTGCAGGAGGCAGCTGATCGATGTTTCTCTCTCATCGATGTTTCTAGCTCTCTGTCCCTCTCCCTTCCTCTCTGTAAAAAATCAATAAAATATATTTTTTTAAAAAAAGAGAAGCCAGAGGGCAAGGGAGACAGTGAGGCAATCCATAGCAGTTAAACTCCTAAGTCAAAGGACTAAGAATAGATCTGGAGAGGCCGACAGAGATTTAACAAGCCAAACACCCCAAATGAGATCTGCTTCCAGCCAAAGGAAACCCTGAGCAGGGGTACTAGGAACAGCCCTGAAACGTTAAGTGCATGCCAGCTCCATAAACACTCTACATGACCCTACTGCAGGGATGGTGAACCTATGACACGCGTGTCAGAGGTGACACGAGAACTCATTATTTTGGTTGATTTTTCTTTGTTAAATGGCATTTAAATATATAAAATAAATATCAAAAATATAAGTCTTTGTTTTACTATGGTTGCAAATATCAAAAAATGTCTATATGTGACACGGCACCAGAGTTAAGTTAGGGTTTTTCAAAATGCTGACACGCCGAGCTCAAAAGGTTTGCTATCACTGCCCTACTGTGTGCCAGGCCCTGGGGAGGCACTGGAGAGTCAAAAGCCTAACCAGAATTTCCCTCAGTCCTGGGAGAGAAATAAAAATTATCTTTTATCCTTCTTGAATCGGATAGCAACCCCAGAACACGAGGTGGGGCCCCAACCTGCAGTCTGTGACCCAAGTTGCCCCCCAAATTCTCCAGACCTATATCAAGTCATGTAGTAACCAGTAATTCATGGTGGGTCACTGCTATGAGACATTTTCATATTATTTTATGGAATCCCAACATAGTCCCATGAGAGATATAATAACTAATATCCCTCTCTACTCACTCTACATTTTTTCAGGTGAAAAAAACTGATTAACAGGTCTGAGAACAACCCAAGTTTCATGGCTGAAAACCCTACCCTCTCTCTTTGCCTGTGAGGAAGGGTGGCTGAAGGCCTGACCAGGCTCCCAAATTCACCCTGCTTCCCAAATACAGGCTTGAGGATCCTAATACAGGCTTGAGGCTCCTAAAGCAGAGCAGACAGAGCTCAGAGGGTCAAGCTGGACCACACCACAGCTGTCTGAGCAAAAAAAAAGTGATGAAGGCACCTGCTAAGGGGAGAAGGTACCCTTGGCTCCTCTCTGACACAAGCCCATTCACTCACCTGCTACATAAGCTCAACCACATGTCTACCCCCTCTTCTCTGCAAACAGTTCAGAATAGATGCTCTCCCAGGATCCATGGCTGTGGGCAAGAGCAGCAAGCTGCTCAGCATATGGACCACAGGACAATATGCATCCTACAGGACAGCCTGGCAACTCTGAGGCTCCTGCAAGCATATGAACTGATTCTCTGGGATAGTGACTAGTTGAAGAGATCAAATCAAAGAAAGGAAGACTGTCAGAGTATAGAAAGTGAGTGTGGGGGGAAAAAAAGAAAGTGGGTGTGGGTATGGTGTTGTTTCTTGGTTTCCATGACTGTCCAGGGCCACCCCAAAGTTACTGGCATTGCTCAAGTACCACTTGCTGGAGCTGAAGGAGGCCCTAGGTTTGGCAGAGCAGTTGGCAAAATAGTACCAAGTCCCTGGGCTCTTGCTGGATCAGGAGGCCATCCAAGGGTTTAGTGGACATCCAACAGGAATGGACCTATAGGCATAGTTGCTCCAGCATTACTGCAGCCCCACCCCATCTGTGGGCAGAGCAAACCCACCTCTAGGCATTATGGTTCTTCCACCTGGAATGAGCCCACTAACCCCAACTTGGATTTCTCCTCCTCAATAAGCACGGCCTCTCCAGTCTCCTTGGGACCCTCCTCACCTGGAATTAGGAGCCCACCTCCCTCAGGAATGCATCCACCCAGGCCCTAGGTAGTGTTGAGCCTTCTTGACCACTTCTTTCCGGCCATAACTAGGTGAAAGTGTGCACTGTTTGTGAGCTTTTTGTCTCCTCTTTGCTACATTCACATGGCCAATAATAATAAATGCACAGAACGCTTGAACTAGGGGTGAGGTGGGGACAAGCAAAAGCTTGGGAGTCAGAAGACTAGCTCTTCATCCTGATTCTGCCATGAGGAAGTCACTTCATCTCACTGGGAAGATGTGGGAAGGAGATGAAGGCCCAGGTGCTTTCCAAGTGACCTTTGAGCTTCAGTGCCTGTGATCCCATTACCTCTTCCAAGAGGATCACCTTCTACATATCCAGCCACCTCCCAAGTTAACCTCTGGGCTTTTTCACCCTCCCATGCATTGCCACCCCAACCCAGCCCTGGAGACCCAATGCTTCTTATACCTCCTTAGGTATCTTAAGGAACCATAACTCATAAACTTGTGTCCACACAAGTTTGCCTGTGAGAAGGGTGGCTGAAGGCTCCGAAATTCACCCTGCTACCCAAATACAGGCTTGAGGCTCACCTCCCTCAGGAATGCATCCGCCCAGGCCCTAGGAATGCATGCACCCACAATTGTGTATGAGGCCAATTCATCCCACTATTACCTACTGAATACCTACTAGGTCCTGGGCATTTACAAGAAAGAAGAGTTCTCAGGACACATTTCTTTAATGTTTTACTCTCCAGGCAACTATGAAACAGAGAAAGGGAAAACCTTTTGATTTAAACAACTCTGATAGCACCCCATCCCCTCCACTTCCCTCCCCTTCCCCTCCCTGCAGAGCTGCTGGTCAAGGAAGCAGGTGCTGGGGGTGGGGGGGTGGGGGGGTGCAGAGATGATGGAGGGGGTGGACCTTCTTTGCTCTTTCTTACAACTTTTCAGTAGGTTTGCAACTACTGTACTTCAAAATTAATGTTAGTTACTTTAAAAACATGAATAGTGGGGACTCAAGATTTGCTGGAGGACAGTAGGCAGAATGCTTAAAGGCAGCAGCCACCAGAAGAGCCCCTGTTGACCTGTGGACAAAACCATCCCCACCGAAAAGGCTGACACAGGCCAAGAGACCAGACTGGGAGCTGGTGACCTGGCCCTGCCACTAATCCCATTGTTTACTCAGCAGCTCTCTGTGGATGACCTGCCTTCTGCCAGGTGAGGTGTGGGGTGCTGTGTGAGTGTGGATGAGTTGCTTTACCTCTCTGGGCCTCAATTTCCTCATCTGTAAAATGAGTTATTTAACTCAGTGATGCTTATGGGTCCTTCCAATGTTCACCCTTTCTGAGTCGGTAACGAAGACTCCAGCGACCCTCATGTCTAGGCATTGGAGAGAGGTACTGGGGGTATGTGGGATGGGTTAACGCTTGCTTTGCCCATGAGGCAAAGAGAATTCAAGCCAGTCCCCCTCAAAGCCCCAGTGCTACTCTTTAGGAGCTTAAATGAATTAAACTCATGAATGTCTCTGTCTAAGCCCAGTCACCACTCCTGCACAGAGACATCACCACCTGCCCTGTAGGGTTGTGGTGGCAGTACCTGCACCTTCCTGCCCTCAGTGCCTTCCTCTTCCCCTTCCCCTTCCCCCTTGAGGCATCTCAGGGCCCGCCAGCCCCTGGAGCCTGCTTCATAATGACCTCCTTGGATGAAAGGCGCTGGGGCAACAGGAAGGACTGTTGTTTTAACTGCTCTGCGTTTCCTCCCTTTGTCTCTGGCATTATAAACAAGCCTATTCCCCAAAGCCACATCTGATAATCCAGCTGCGGGAGGTCAGCGGTCAAGCAATCAGAAATGCTCTTAGCTGGGATTAGGTAATTCAGAGCACGGCCTGATGCCATAGCCTGTCGGAACCAACCCAACCTCGCTGTCACTGAGGCTGTCTGGGCACAGATGCCCCTCGGGAAGCTGCCAGGTGCCCAGAAAAGCAAGAGCGAACAGGGCAAAGGTCAGCCTGTCAGCCTGAGACCGCTCCCAAGCCGGCCCAGCCGCAGGACCTGAGGCCATGACAAAGGCCCTGTTTGGGGAAGCTCTTTGCACCCACTCTCAGCTGATCCCACAGAAACCTTGTAAAGGAGACAGACAGGTCGAGCATTTTAGTGCCCAAGATCATGAGGCCAGAGAGGAGAAAGGCCTGCTCAGGGCCCACAGAGTAGAAACTTCTGGGTCAGGTTTCTAGACCCAAACTCAAGACTTGCACACTCAGGGGCATCAGCTTCATGTTCCCCAGCCCTCCAGCTTGTCACAGAACCTGCTGAGTGACAGGTCCTCTTGCCCCCGAGTAGAGCTATTTATCTAAAACACTGTTTATCTAATACAATTCATCATCAAGGCAATTAGATGATAAATTTAATGAGCATTTACAGTGTGAGATGTTATGTGAGGACCAGAAGACTCTTCTAGATCTTTTTGGCAATAAATAGAGGAATAAACATATCAATAAAAAGTAGAGTCAAATGAACGTCCTCTGTCATTGGACAACCTACTTGATACATGCTAGATGCTCTGGTTAATTACCTTTCCGCTGAGATTTCCTGCAAGAAAGAGTTAATGTGGCTGGAACTTGTTGGAACTTATCTCCCACATAGGCTCTTATTTCCCTAAATTGGTTGAGACAGGAGGGGAAAGAGAGGGGGAAATAGGAAGAGAGAGAGGAAAAAATGGATTAGTTTCAAGATCAAAAGATGCTCAGAGATCCAAAAGGAAACACAAGCTCCGGGGGTGGGGGGATTTTCAAGACTCTGTATCCTCCTGATAAGGAAGTCGTTCTTGGGATGGCCCCACCCTCCCGTCTGCAGCCCCAGGCCGGTGCCCTCCGCAGAGTGGCAATGGCACCCACTCCTGGAGCTGATGGCCTGAGAGGCCAGAGCAGCTTAAGAGGTACAGACCCAGACCCAGGGAACATGTCCTAAATTCATGACAGGAAAAAACAATTGGCAAACACCAGCTTTGCAATATTTTGTTGGTTTCAGGTATGGTTTATGTGTGTTTAATATGTGAACACAAAAGTATGGGCTAACCTTGCCTATGCAAATTAAGCATACATGCAAACACACTTCCATTTATCCACAGGCACTTGGGAAGGATGAAGTAGGAAGGAACTCTCCATGGATGTTGGAGGCTTAAACAGAAATTTGAGTGTATCAAACAGGAAAAAGAAAAGTTAAAGAAAGAATTGCAATAATCCAGTCCTTTGAATTTTTTTTCTTACAAAATTGGATTAAAATTTCTACTTAGATTGTTTGAGGGTTGGCATTATTGGGACCAGATCTGAGAACAAATAAGGGGGCTCACCAGATAGGACACAGATAAATCCATCAGCTGCTCAACGGATTAATGGGAGGAGCTACCACTGGGCAGTTGGGGCCGTCTGTTCTCACCTGTGCTCACAGAGAAAGCACACATTATGTCTGCTGAGTGTTATATTTGCTCACCCTCAGCTCTGGTCTTTGCAACCCCATCATCAGCAGGAAAGGTAATACAAGGAGGAGGGAGGGAGGGAGGGGAAGGGGGGAGAGAGAGAGAGAGAGAGAATGGACATTGTGTAACCTAAGATTCAGGTAATACAGTTGTGTTAACCTGTCACACCTCTTTCCCTTTGCTTCCCACCGATAGTTTCCATTTGTTTAATAAGCCCTGCTATTTGAGCATCTTATCATGAACATTTCTGTTTTGTGACCCCAAGGAAGGCTTGGATGAACTATACTCAGAGTACCAGTGTGTCAAGGTATCCCCATTCAACAAACCCAAAGGATGCATGGCATTTAACTTGGTGAAGACAGTACGAAAAGCATTTCAAGTAGAAGGAACAGCATGAGCAAAGGCCCTGTGACATTTTCTTCCTTTTCGGACATGGTGTTGGCAGAATGTTGCATGGGATGTATTTATTACAGGGTGCTAAATGGTCTGGGTGTTTTGTTTACTTGTCTTCTGGTTTTACTTTACTTGTTTTTATTTAAAACAAACAAATAAATAAAGCTACCACGAAATGACACCGGTCATAGGGATGAAAACTGGAAGATTTTAGAGTGGGGTTGACAGGAGCCTTAGACTGGCCCAGGAAGGAAAGATGCACAATACAAATGCTTACCTCTGTCGTTGCTGTCTTAGCAATGATACTATTCTGACAGTGAGGCCTCATATGGCTCAGATAGTTGGAGAATGAGCCATTTACATAAGTCAAATTCCCAGGTAACAAAGGATGCATTTCATCAAATACCAAGATTTTTTTTCTGGGCCGTAAATCATTCTAAACATGTTTTGCAGAATTTGTAAGTAGGAAAGAGATTGTTATAATGTTAACCTATAAAATAACATACAACCGTTTTCATGCAATATGCAGCCAATGCAATGCCCTGGCTCGCCAAATCCTGTGTTATATTCCTCCTTCCTAGTGTATGAGCACACTTCCTGTCCCCTGTAGTCAGGGTGCCCTGGTGGCCAGCTTTTGCCAATGAAATGTGAACAGACATGACATGTGCCATTACTATGCTGAGGTAGTGAATGTGGAGACCTCGAGTTGGGACAGCAGAGCCAATTAAAGCAGTTTGGGTCCCCGAGTCACCATGTATAGGACCATAGCCCCAGAGAGATAAATGGATTGACAATGATCCTGTGTAATTGAGAAATAGTTTTCTGTTGGGTTAAGCCACTGAGGTTTGTCTCTGCAGCATTACCTAGCCTATCCACACTAATACATATTATAAACATGAGAACAACAAAATAAAAATACACATTTTTAAAAAAAATATGCATGGCCCTAACCAGTTTGGCTCAGTGGATAGAGCATCGGCCTGCAGACTGAAGGGTCCCAGGTTCGATTCTGGTCAAGGGCATGTACCTTGGTTGCGGGCACATCCCCAGTAGGGGGTGTGCAGGAGGCAGCTGATCGATGTTTCTCTCTCATCGATGTTTCTAACTCTCTATCCCTCTCCCCTCCTCTCTGTGAAAAAATCAATAAAATATATTTTTTTAAAAATATGCATGGAAAAAACACTCCAAAATATTTATAATTCTGTTTTTAGATGATGGCACCTATGAGATAATTTAAAAAACCTTTTGGGTGTATATTTAATATTTTATAATGTAATATTACTTTAAGTGGTAAAAATAATTTTCTTTTAAAAGCCCCAAAAGTTATTGTTGCAGGCATAGACACATAGATGAATGAAACAGAATAGAAAACCCAAAAATAGACCCACAGAAATATGTTCAACTGATTTTTGACAAAGATGCAAAATGAGAAAGGGTGGCTTTCTCAACAAATGGTGCTGGAACAATCAGAGAGCCATAGTCAAAAAAAATTTAACCTCTACCTCAACTTATACAATCTTATACAAAAATTACCTCAGAATGAATGCATGGGTGGATAGAACAAAGAATAGAAGTTTCCCCCCCCCCCCCAAAACCCCCGCTCCTTCTTTCTCTCTAAAATCAATCAATCAATAATTTTTTAAATGTCAGAACGGTGTGGTTTTTATTCTGCCCGCAGGCTGAGAAGTACCGCCAGGCAGCGCAGGTGCATTGGGGTCACTCGGAATTGTCTGCACCGGGGCCTCCGGAGCCAGCTAGCTGAAGTGAAAGCTAAAAAGCAAGCAGAGTGCTGTTAGGCAGCATAAGCCAGAGGACTTATGCTCTAGCAAAACTTAGCAATTTCTAAAAGAAAATAGTTTTAAAGAGGAAAGTCAGGGAGGTTCTTTTTCTTTCTTCCTCCTTTCTTTTTTCTTTATTTAATGCAGAGCTTTCATCAAGGCACAATGAAGCTGGGAGCTGCCCAGGTGAGGTCAAATTTTGGGTGTTCTCCCCACGTACTAGTTACATAATTTGGGAATTAACTAGGCTCCCAAGCCTCCGTTTGCTCATCTGAAAAAAAGAAAATTAAAATGACCACAAGTTTTACACGAGAGCATGTGTTTGAGAACACCTGGCACACAGCAGGAGCTCATGTTCGATCTTTCCCTTCTGATGGCTCCACATCTGACTTCTGCCAGAGGATGACCAATCCGCTGCGAGGCCGCTGCAAGACGTGGGGATGGATCCGTGATGAGAGACACATTCTTAGCTTCTCAGAAAGGAGGAGAGAGCATGTATATGAATGCCCTAGAAAAACATCAACAATGTCTTCCCATCTGTCTCTTTTTTCCCAGATGACAAAGAGTCTGGGAAGAGGTGGAATGTGGTGTTTCCTGCCGGGGAGAGGAAAGCCGGTCCCAGCACCAGGAAAGAGGAGATCCCGGTTCTGCCAACAACCTAATGTGGGAGCTGGAAAAACACTGCTTCCTCCCCTGGGGGCTTGCCAGCTACCTCTCACCTGAGCAGGTGGTGGTGTGTGGCGAAGCATCCAGTTCCAGAAACATGCGGATAGATGCCTGCAATTCAGAGGATGGAAGCAACTGGAATGTTACAAGGAGCTGATTGACAAGACCAGAGCAATAAAACTGGGTGCAGCCTGTGTCATCCTGGCACACATGGCCAGGGGTGGGCAGAAAGGGAAGGGGTGGTGGTGAGGGAGGGCAGCAGAGCCTTCCAGCATCTGTCAGCAAGGAGGTGTGCTGCCAGGTTTGGGATGTGAGGAGGCCCTGCATGTCCTGAGAGCAGCCAGCTCAGTTCTGCCTCTGGGACAGCTTGTAGCTCCCTGACCCTCTTCTCCAGGAGGTCCCGGGCTCCATTCAAGGGCCAGGCAACCAGCATCGCAGGGAATGCTCGGGACTGGGGCCAGGTGACCGGATGCTGCCTCACGGGGGCAGTGAGGACTCAGGGACTTCTCTGGACTCCAAAAAATTGAATAAGCCATTGAAGAAGCCCTAATGAGCCTGCCTACCTTGAAGGTCTGTGTTTCTGTAGGAAGCCAGTGACTTCCGAATTGCAGCTCCCAGAGTGGGGCCACCTGCATCACTGCCTCCTACCCCTGCTGCACCCCTGCCGCACCCCTGCCCTTTGAAGGTGCATAGACACCGCGCGGCCTGGTTCAGCCCTCTTCTCAACTATACGCAGCTCCGTGACGACTGAGAGTGGACTGGGTCAAGGGCAGGCTACAGCATCTTGAACAGAGACACGGAAGCAGCCCTTCCCTCCCTAGCTTTTGGCTGGTGTGTTCACCTCTCTGGGCCTTTGCCTTTTCACTGTTTTTCACCAATAAAATAAAAAACAAAATCCCTGCCTATTCCACCCACTTGCCCTAAGGATGCCATGAAGCCGGTGACCAGGGGGAGCTCTGTTGATGCCGTCGCACCAATTCTAAAACCCGGCTACCTGGTAGGACCCACCCAGAGCCCCCCTCAGAGGTCCTCACTGGGTTGGCACTCTGCTGTTATTGCACTAAAGATGAGAAACTCAGCCAATTATCTGGTTTATATAACACTAACAACCAGTTTGAGTGATTTTTGTACTAATGATCATTTATTTTAATGTTGTTTGGCATAACATTGAGTGAGCCCATACAGTGCTCTCTTGGATTTTCATAATGCTTCAGGTTCTTGTGGAGACGAGAAAATAAATAAACACTAAGAAATCTTCCATTCATTTCTGTAAAGATCTCCTCCAAATCAGTGGTTCCCAAACATCAGTCTTCAACACCAAACATATGCAAACCATGAGATTTTGGTTGAAGTCACAGACTTTCCAAACACTCACTGTAGGACTGAATCCAAACCTCTGCAGGTGGGGAATGGGGAGAAGCCATGGCTCCAGGTGATTCTGACACCCGGCCAGGTTGGAGAATCACGGCTAACTCATCCCGGATGGGCACATCCTGCCAAAAAGGAAGGCCTCCGGGAAGGGAAGTCGTGTGACCCTGAGCCTTCGGCCCCCACTTCCTGGGCCTCCATGCTTCCAACTGTGAAATGAGGCACCTGTAAATGATGGGCTGTGGTGATCCTTGGAGACGTACCCCGAAGGCTATTTCCCTTCGGGCAAGGGAGTGCAGTCCCTCTGTCACAGCCCGGTCAGGCAGAGGACACATTTGACATTGGCTTTCTCCTCCCAACCTGCTTGCCCTTGGTCTTGCTCTGGAAGCCTGATTCCTTCAAACCCCTGTGGCTGCCCTGCCCCATCTTCATTCTTGAGAACATGATAGAGCCACCCCTGCAGCTCAGAGCTTAGAGTTTGGTCTGGGAGACAGGTGAGGACCAAACTGTGTGAGGAAAAGCAGAAGGTGCCGTGCAGACAGCATTGCGTCGTCAGAGCCAGGAATATTGCTGAGAGGCTGCGGTGATGAGGATCTCAGAACAGCAACATTGTTTAGGGGTCACTTTCCCTGCCAGCCTGATTCCCCCATTATCCCCACTGGGGATCAAGTCCACAATCCAGGCATGTGCCCTGACCAGGAATTGAACCTCGACCTCCTGGTTCATAGGTCGATGTTCAACCACTAAGCCACACCAGTGGGGCTATATATCACATTTTGTTCATCAATCCACCCATCAATAGACACTTGAGTTGCTTCCACCTTTGGCTATTGGGAATAAGGCTGCTATGAATATGGGTTCAAATGTCTGTTTGAGATCCTGCTTTCAATTTTTTTGTGCACAATACCCAGAAGTGAAGTTGCCAGATCCTATGTTTAATTTTTTGAGGAATTTCCATACTGTTTTCCATAGTGGCTGTACCATTTTGCATTTCCACCAACAGTACACAAGGGTCCCAATTTCTCCACATTTGCACTAACCCATGTTCTTTTTATAGTGGCCGACTTCATGGCTCCTGTTGTTTTCCAATGTAAGTCCCCAGGCCCCTCCTAGAGGTGCTGTGCTTCTTATGTGCCCCGGGCAAGTTTGACACAGAAATAGTTTTGAGAACCTCAGCTCTGAAATCCTATGGTTACAGCATCTCTCTCCTGCATGGATCTGATCCATATTTCCAAGCTTTTAAAATGAGCATCACAAGGAATGGCATCCAATGACGTCCAAAGCCCTGGGTTCTTTGTTTCCAAGTGGCCTCCATGTCTTTGCCAATAAAACAAGAGCTTCAAACCAGAAGAGCAGAAAGGTCCCTTTGGCCTTGCTGTCCTCTGACTCTTCTACTGGATAAGAGACTCAATGGGGAACTCGTGTAGGGAAATCACTTTTACTGAGCACGGACACACACACAGGGGATTGGTCACAATCTTCCACTTTCTGTGTTTATCCCTCCCCAATTCCACAGGTACCTCCCCTAGAGACACCTGCAAGGGTATCAACCTCACAGCTTTCCCACAATACTTAACAGGAGCGAGGAGGGGTCTTCAGGGCCAAGGACATCCACTTGCAGCATGAGGGGCTGCGGCCATTCCCTCTCCTCCCGGCCCTGCTTCCTTTCAGAGCTGGTGGCCATTCCTGAGACCAGACAGGGAGCCTGCTCCTTAGAATAAAAAAACACCTGGTGGGGTCTTCCCTTCCCTTAGAAAACCCTTGGATCTGCCACTCTAAGGGCAAAGCTCTTACAGAGAAAGAAGAACAAGTTTGGAACAACCCACAGACACGACTTCCTTAGAATGCCCCCAAACCTATTCCACTACAAAAGCCTCCTTCTTCTTCTTCACTCTCCCCATCCACACTTGCTGACCAAACCACTTCAATAATGGCAGTTAGAGCTTCCTTCTTAAGAAAAACGTAGGTATTTGTCAGGCACCTGTGGCACTGGCCTTATGCTAGACTCAGGAGGATACACCACACACCAGAGTAATATTGTGGTATTGACTTGTGAATCCTCAGGGTCAGGCACTTTGCCTGGGAAAAACCCTATGGCCTCTGAGTCCACCAGGCTGTGGTCTCCCCTGACCTTTTAGACCCCGCCTCGCCAGGACAGGGAGCTGGATTGTCCTAGAGAGCTCAGTTTCTCTTGCAAAGTTCACAAATACCAACTCAAACAGCCTTTTAAGATTCTGCCAGGGGCCCCTTCTAGCTGTGCTCCCAGTTACAGAAGATCTCACCATGTTGTTAGTAGATGTGTTAGTAAAGCCCTTAAGGGTATGATTCCAACTGGAAAGAGACACTGGAGTGCAGCAGACACTGTTGGTCTCCTCCCTCGGCCATCCCCACACCACTTTCTCACTTGCTGGCAAGGGCATGATTGGGGTAACCATGTGTTTCTTGGGCCTTTTCCCATAGAGGCCATAGAGGTTGAATATTGACTTGTCTAATCAAGTCATGTAATTCCATCTCCCTTGTCATAGGGCATGTGATACAACACTGGCCAATATGTGGCTTTGAAGGAACGATGTGTATCCTTTAAAAGGAATACAAGTTAGGGATTCATCTCTTCCTGCTTTTGATTGTTGTTGCGTGTGGATGGGACGTTTGGCACTGCTGCAGACACCTTGTGGCCATGAGTAGAGACCTAAGAGAATTCCAGAGTCTTAACGTGGTCAAGCCATTGAGTTAAACAACCCTGAAATCACCCTGCCTCTACACTTGTTAGACTAGACAACAAACCCCCTATCTTAAAGTGACTTTTAGCTGGGAATTCTGTTACTTGCAGCCAGAAGCAACCGAAGAAAACAGTGGCCCAACAGGCAGCTTTGACCAAAGGGGCCAACAGGACACAGGGCAGCATCAGCAGTGTATTGAATACTAACTTGCGTTTGCATTTGCAATCATGACCTGCCACATGACTAAGACTGGCACCCAAGATGAACCCACTGGCCATCCTGTCATAGTGTGGATGAGGAAATTGAGGCTTAGGGAAGTTATAAGAACAAGAATCTATAGTTCTTTATATTTCACAAATTGCTTTTACATAGATCATCTCACTTAATCTTTATAAAAATTACTATCATTATCCCCATTTTATAGGCAAGTTAAAATTGATGGAGAATATTAAGCGGTTAATAGGCATACTGTGTTTTATAGTATATAGTGCTTTCCACATCATAACTTGTTTAACTATCACCTGTAACTCTGACCTGTAAGGTAGAAGTTTATAAATGAAGAAGCAGGTTCAGAAGGGTCCATTCACTTGGCCACGCTCCAGGGCTGCTCTTCCTACACCAGCAGTTCTCATGACAGAGGCCCTGGACCCACAGCCTCAGCATCCCTGGGAGCTTCTTAGAAATGCAAATTACCAGGTTCCACCCAGACGCACTGAATCAGAAACTCTGGGGCGGATCCCAATATTCTGTACTTCACTGAGACTTCTAGATGATTCTGACCCACACACATGTTTGAGAAGTGATTGCTTTGCACCAAGGTGGCTCCTCAGTGATTTGTCCAAGTTACCTTGCCAGGTTAGCCAGAGGTGCTCATCAAGGGCCAAGGGCTCTCTCTAATACAGAAATCGGAGGCTAAACTAAAAAAAATAAAAAAGAATATGGGCTGTGCCTCCCCAACCATAAAGATAAAAGCCAAGAGACAAGGTCATAGCTGTTGATCTAAGACTGTAAAATGGTGAAGCATATGCTATACTATAAGTAAAAGATTGTCCTTCAACCTTGAAAAAATTATGTTGGGATCAATAAGCAGAGACAATATATACTGTTGTATACAACACATAGACACCTAACACCCAACTAGTGGATGTCCAACACCACATATCCATTCCAGAAGAGCTGAAGACTCTTCTGAAACTGATTACGATTTTTTTGAGAAGAGAGATTATACATATGGATCACCTACTATGCGCCAGATATTTACAAATATAACGTCATCAAAGCTCAAGCAATCCTTCCCGGTAAGGGTGTAATCCTACCACGTTGTCTTTAAAGAACCTGGGGCTCAGAAAGCCTAAATAATGAGTGGTGAAACCACTATTCAAATAAAGAAATAGTTTTCTCCAAATTTTGAATTCTTTTGGCTACTTCACTTTATTATTGATCATGTTGCATCTGGGAGAAAACCTTTCAAAGCAACCCACATCTAACACCAAAGGCCCTCTGCAGCCTTGAGATTGGCTAGTTCCCCACTTAGGATCCTCTTTGCTTCTGTACCTCCACTTTCCACCTCATGTCCCTGCCTCTCCTCCTGAGGGCCAGGGTCTGCATGGCACTCATTTTTTTAACCCTTGTGGAGCCTAGCATAGGGCTCTGAACGTAGCAGAGACCTGAAGATGTTTACTTAAGACAATTTAGACACTGGTGTTGGGGAAAGGCCCTGATTTTGGGGGGATGATGGCATTAAAAGGAACCATGTTCTCCCAGCATGACCCCAGTGCCTCAGGCCACTGCTGGACAAATGAACCCTTGGTCTGAGCCAGAGTGAAAACTCTTTTTGTTCCTGTGGGGTTGGACCATATCAGCCCAGCACCTTCTGCAAGCCACAGGGTGGTTGCTCAAGAGAGATTGTTGACAGATTGATTTACTGACTAATTTATGCGACATACTTACCCAATGACATAGGCATCTTGGAGGGAGTTCAGAGGAAAATAACCAAGGTGATCAAAGGATTGGAAAATGTGCTTTACAGGGGAAGGTTCTAGGGACTGGGGTTATTTAACTTGGAGCAGAGAAAGTTGCATAGACTATGGCGCTGGAAAGGAGCTATGGCTTGTTTAGTCCAACCTGCTTGCATCTGACCTGGGAGACCAAGGCCCAGAGCAGAACCAGATCAGGGCTCTGCTTTGTGACGGCTGGTCCAGTGGTCTCTCTACAGCACCAGGTCTCCCCAACCAGCATGTGCATAAACACACACACACACATACAAGCACCCACGCACCTACACGCACCTGCAGACACACACACACACACACACACACACACACACACACACACACACACATTTAAGCACTAAGCTGCTGAAAATGGCAACCTACTCTTCTCTCTCACCACGGTTAGACTAGAAGAGCAGGTCAGTCTGAGGTCACCACAGTTGATAAGAGGATTTCTGGATGGTGTCTATATATCTAAGAGGGTAAATAGAGAAGGATATGGGTTATACTTCTCTGGAGGTTGCCCCGAGCAGGGGATGTTCTCCCTATCTGAGGTGCACTCTGGGCTGTGGGAGGGGACCAAAGGCCCTCCCAGAGCCACCTCCACCTTACACCTTTGGGAGGCAGTGGCTTTTGCTCCCTTCTTCATCTTTGGTGAATTTCCTGTTCTGTGGAGGGAGCCTTCAGTGTGAGGGGAGTCAGCAGTGGGCTACGGAAGGTACAGAACCTTGTGAGGCATGGGGACAGTGCGTGTCAATCACACTTGACTTGGCCAAGGGCCTGCCCTCACTGGCTGTGTGCCTTCTGCAAGTCACCTACCCCCAGTCCTAGGCCTCTTGGCCAGTCAACCCTAAACAGGAGGACGGCGCTTGCCTTGCTCAGGAATGACCATAAAAAGAGCATCAAGGGAGAAAGAGGTCTGAGGCAGACCCGAGTTTGACTTTGTGGACCATCCATAATTCCATCTCTGGGTGCCTCACTTTCTTCTTTTGGAGAGATGGGCCTAGCGATGGCCACCTTCAGTGAGGTCATTCCTAGGGACCCCCAAGCCCCATTCCAAGCTCTATATTCTCCTTGGCCCTTCATAGCTTTCTCTTGAAGTCTTGATCCCCTCAGAAGCAAATGTGTTCCCCCAAAACCCCTCACACAGCTGGTCTCACCCTGCAGGAATTGAGTCCCCCCCATCCCTACCCCCACCACACCAACAACCGGAGAAGGGTCTTTGGGAGGGACTCCTCCCTCTCTGGCTCCAGTGACTGCACTGTTCACCCCACATCCAGGTGAGAGAACCAGACAGACTATACTATTAACATCCCATAAACCAACGAGCAGGAGCCTGAATCTCAGTCGTGCCGTGTTGAAACATGACAACACCAAATAGCCCGGCAGGCTGAGGGAAGAGCCCCAATCTTGCATCACCACAAGCATCCTGCTCAGACGTCCCTCCCAGAGTCTCAGCCTGAAAAGCCTCCCCATTTGTGGTGACTTCCCAGCGCCAAGACACTCTGCCCCAGGTGGGCGACCCACAAGACCCCAACTTACCATCCTCCGGGGAGAACAAGGACATGCTCGGCTCCCTGAGCTCCCTGAGCCCCAGGGGAAAGTCAGGCCACTCTGGCTGTCGCCTCTCTCCCCACAGCTGGTTCGACCTCCAGGAATGGCAGCTGGTGGTTCTCCTCCGGACAGTCCTCACAGCCACTCTCCTCGGCTCAAGAGCCCAGAACCCCAGCCCGCCCTGCCTCCTCGGCCCAAGCAGACAGCCCATTTGCACTGAGGCCAGCCACACCGCAGTGCTCTCAGAACAGGGCTGGATTATTACAAACCCAAAGAGGATTAGTGGGGGACACCATCTGCAGGGAGAATAATTAGCCTAGTGAGTTTCACAGCTTGTTCCTGGCCCTCTGCCTAAGGGTACACTCTTTCCTTCAAGACTGTTAAACACAGTCCCATGGCTATGCAGGGAGCCCTCCCAGCCCTGGGAGCTCCCACCTGATTCCTGTCACCTGGGTGCACCACAGGGAGTCTGTGCCCGCGGGGGTGCCGTTCCACAGGGAGTGTCCCACAGAAACTTGAGTCCTGCGTTGGGGACAGAGGGGAAAAGGTGGCTCGCTGGTTGCCATCTCCCCAAATAAAGCAGAAAACAAAACACAATAGCTTCCCATGAGACAGGAATTGGGTATATGGAGGCCTGAGAAAACCAGCTGACCAGGAAGCCCGTCCATCAGCTGTTTTCTCCACCAACGCTAAATAGCCGGTTCCTCCTCACAGGACCCTCCTTCCTGAGTTTAGGCTAAATTAATCATTGGGCTTTATGTTGGCAGCACTTTGGGGGAACTATTGAAGCCCAGGATGATCAAGCCCACTCTCTCTGAGGGCAGAAAACGATTCCTTCTTAGAATATCCTTGTTTATGTGCAGGGTTGCCTGGGGGCGGGGATGAACTATGTGAACTGAAGCCAGTGGTTTCCTCCCTGGGAATTAATTAGGTTAAAGAGCCACCTGTGGACACAATCGGGACTGAGACTGCATTGTCATCAAGAGGTAAAAACTGAGCCAATGTACGTTCCACATCAATATGACTGATCCATTCTGCCAACAAAATCATTCAAGGCTTACAGCTGGCTGCCAGTCACAGCCATTCGGTCCAAACGATCAGATGTGCATGGATACGGGCTATAGTGCGGCACTCACTCTGCATGTGAAAACTGGCTGTGGTAGTCAGGGTTCTCCAGAAAAACAGAACCAATAGGATGTATACAGGTAATAGAGAGGTTTATTATGAGGGATTGGTTCTTGCTGAGTACGGAGTCTGAGAAGTCCCACGATCTGCCGTCCGCAAGAGGAGGCCCAGGAGAAGCCAGGGTGTAGTTCAAGTCCCAGCCCCAAGTCCTGAGGATCGGGGAGGCTGATGATGTAAGTTATGGTCTGGGTCCAAAAGCCCAAGAACCAGAAGCGTGTATGTCTAAGGGCAAGAGAAGGTGAAGGTCTCAGCTCAAACAGAGAGAGCAAATTCACCTTTCCTCTGCCTTTTTGTTCTACGGGAGCCCTCAACAGATTGGATGATGCCCACCCATATTGGTGAGAGAGATCTGCTTTACTCAGCCTGTCAATCAAAAAATATATATATTTTTAGAGACCCTCAGACAGGGCTGCAAGTGTGTTCAGAGTGTCGATGATCAACGTGTCCCGCAATGCACATTAAATCTCGCAGCTAGCTGCATTCTTCATCGACGTACAAGCTGAGTGACCCACTGCTGAGTCAAAAGCTGGGGACAGTAAAATAAGGAAGTGGCTCGGCTAGGAGAGAGCCTAGATGGGGCTGTTTTGCCTCTCTAGAAACATATGGCAAAGAAGTGAGTCTAGGTGGGGGTCCTGTTAGCTCACTGGAGAGTCAGAGAAAAGGGGGCCTTGAGACAGGTTCAGGGGGTTAGCCTGGGACAAGCTGCTGCTGCCCATTGCTCCCCTGGTTGAAAGTCTTGTGGGGTCCCTTAGAGTTTAGGAGATGCATGCCTGTGGGAGAAGAAAAGGGAAAGGTGAGGGTGTGCCCCTCAGTCTACCAATTTGAATGCTCGTCTCTTTCAGAAAAATCTTTACAGTCACACTCAGAAATAATGTTTCACCAGCTACCTAGGCATCCTTAGCCCAAAGTGACACATAAGATTAACCATCACACTGGGCTTGCCCAAGTAATTTTAATAAGTTAGAACAAACATTGTCAAACACAATAGTCATGGCTGAAATCCAGATTATTCATGCAAAGTGCAGAATATGAGCAACACAAAGAAATTTCAGACGGTATATGTTGGTTCCCATGATGTGCACCTGCAAAGGGTACAGCGTTCCTTGGTGTTTAATAAATGCCACTTCATCTGAACCTATGAATAAGCACATAAGGACACTCATGTCTTTCACTCACTTTTTCATTTTCAGGGTGTTCAACATGGAAACCATTGCAAGTAAAGGGAAAATTAATCTGTTTGATGCCCACATTTGTGAAATGGAATGAGTGAACCCAGTGACCTCTAAGTGGAGAGACCATTTATTTCATCAGCCAAACCAAGATACTTTAGGAAGTGAAACAGGGCACTACCAATTACTTCAGGACAATAGGAGTAAACCGAGACTGTCCCGGGCAATCTGGACCTGGGACTACCCTAGACCTGAAAAGGACTATGTGTAAATGTCTATGATTGAATGAGTTGTGTGGTCAAGTAGACTTTGTCCTCCAGAAAAGCTATTTAAATTACTCAGAGCTCTAAGAGGGTAACTAGAGCTTTTGTACCTGACCCACAGAGGCCTTTGTATCAATCAATAAGAGAGTCACAGCTCAATGTTTTTATATACCTACTATATTCCAGTGCCAGATGCAAAGGAATATGAGAGAAGCTAACATCAACTATGTGTGGCACCCAGACCACAACCTGGCCTCAGATTCCCTTGACTTAAGACCTTTTGTCTACACCCTCCTCCCCAACTCACTCCCCTGTTCATTCCCCAAGCCTTGTTGCCCAAACATGATTGGCTCTAGGAACCTCCACTCTATGAGATCAGTCCCAGGGCACAGCCTTCCTTCTTTTTTTCTTTCTTCCTTTCTTTCTTTCTTTCTTTCTTTCTTTCTTTCTTTCTTTCTTTCTTTCTTTCTTTCTTTCTTTCCTTCTTTCTTTCTTTTTTGTTGTTGTTGTTGTTATTGATCCTCACCCAAGGATATTTTTCCATTGATTTTTAGAGAGAGAGGAAGGGAGAGGGAGAGGCATAGAGAGAGAAATATCAATGTGAGAAAGACACATCGATTGGTTGCCTCCTGCATGCACCATGACCTGAGATCGAGACTGCAACCGAGGTATGTGCCCTTGACCAGAATCGAACCCGGGACCCTTCAGTCCTCGGACTGATGCTCTATCCACTGAGACAAACTGGTTAGGGTGCAGGCCACAGCCTTATGTCTCTGGCTTCTCTTCTGCTCTTCTTCATCTGTTTTTACCCTCAGCAGACTTTAGTTATATTCCTTGGATCCCTTTGCCCCTTTTCTGGCTCAAGATTGCCCTGCCCCCAACCTAGTGCCCTTGGAACATGGCTTCGGCCACTCTCTTGTTGATCCATCCAGCCACCTCCTTCCTCTTTTCCACCTTCAGGGGTTGGAAGCACCTGGAGGGATTCACTCTTTCCTGTGGATTAAAGTTCCTTCAAATTCATGGTCTCAACATTAACTGAGCCTCCAGTGTGACTCTCCAGTGCTTCCACCAGGCCCTGATCAGGCCCAGTCCTCACTGTAGCTACTCTGAACTGTCATCAATTTCCCCAAGTCACTGTCTCAACAGACTGCTGATCAGGACAATAGGAGCTGGGCTCTTTGCCCACTGGGTTCAAACTTTCCTACTTGCAGAGGAATAGAAAATCTCCTGGAGAGAAATAGCTGTAGGGTGATCTCCGTGATCACCTTCCTCATCTACTATGTGTTGCCTCTTTGCAAGCTACAGTCTGCAGTCCTGGCAAGGTAGGTGGCTTCGATGGGAAACCCACAGGAGATCTGCCCTCAGATCTAAGGTGGCTACTGTGGTTGGACGGACGAGGAGTTTCCTCTTCTGATCATCTGGATCCTCCTCTTCCCTCTGCCTCTTCACCCCTCACTTCTCTGGAGGAAGGATGCCCACTTTCCATCTCCTTACTACAGAGAAGGGCTTCTGAGCCCCAGGTGGCCAGGCCACCCGCTGGCCACTTCTGCAGGGCCCCATCGCAGGAGGGGTGGCTGGCAGGGCCTTTTAGAAGCTCCTGGTTGGGCACAGTTAGCCATGTGTCTGACCCCTACAGGCAGACTTCAGAATGAGGGGAATTGCCTTAGACTGGTGCTACTAAAGCATGCAGCCAGAAGTGAGTCATAAACCACTTGTTACCAGCACAAAATGAGATACGGCCAGATACTGAGAGTAAGCATTTAGAAACTTCTATAATGATTCGACCTTGTGGTAATATCCAAGTGTGAAATGGTTGACCTGTGTTTTGTATATCTAATATGTTTTCTTTCTTTCTCTCTCTCTCTCTCTCTCTCTCTCTCTCTCTCTCTCTCTTTCTTTCTTTCTTTCTTTCTTACCTCCAGTCAGTTTTAATGAATGGCAATACTGCATCACATGCTACCCAGTTCAGGGTGAGAATTATCTGATACTAAAACTGCTTCCATTCAAATCCCCTGAAGATCCACCCCAAGCAGAGGGAAGAGAGGCTGGATGGGCTCAGAGTTTCTTGGGGGAAATGCAAGTTGATGTGTTGCCTCTTTGCCAGGAAATGGGGCAGCGAGAGTGCATTCTAGCCACAAGGAGAAGACTAACAAGCAATAAACACACGGCTCCATCCTTCCTGTGAGGCCTGCCTGCCCTTAAAAATGAACTACATCCTTAACCCACAGGTGTTTTCCATGGAGCAGTGGCTCCCTGTTTCTTGGAGCCTCTGCCCTCCCCTAACCTCAGGGCCCATGGGCCTCAGCCCCTGGGTGCTTGTCCTACTTCCTCTTGACCACAGGGTTCTGGCTCTGAGAAGCCTCCAGCAGCTCACATGACAGCCTCTAGACACCAGCATCTGCTGCTGCTTCTCCTGCTCTCAGTCATCACCCACCTCATGGCCAAGAAGCACTAGAGCCGGTCAGCTGGCGGCACAGGGATAATATGTTTTCTAGTAATCCATTTTATTGTGTTCTTTTACGTACTGACCTACAGATTGGAAATTTAAAAAACAAACAAACCATTTCTTCCCCAAAGATTGTTTGAGAAGCACTTCCCTGCCCTACAAGTCACAGCATCCTCCCCCCTTTCTTTGAAAGGAAGGAACCTTCTTGTAATTGTGCATATCTCCCCCATCCCACCCATAAAGGCCCGGTGTCCACATTGTCTGAGTCTGCTCAGGCTGCCATAGCAAAGTGCCACAGACTTCGCGGTTTAAGCAACAGACATGTATTTTCTCACAGTTCTGGAAGCTGGAAGTCCAAGCCCGAGGTGTCAGCAGAACTGGTTTCTTCTGAGGCCTCTCTCCTTGGCTTGAAGATGACCATCTTCTCCCCATGTCCTCACATGGTCTTCCCTCTGCCAGTGTCTGTGTCCTAATCTTTTCTCATAAGGACACACGTCAGATTGTCAGATTGGTTTAGGTCCCACCATTTGACCTCATTTAAAGGCTCCATCTCCAAATGCTGTCACATTGTGAGGTACTGGGCTGAGGGCTTCAACACAGGGCTCTGTGGGGAACACCACTCAGCTCATAACATAAATGACATCACACAGTTAGAATGTGGTCCTTTCAACTTTTGTATCTCCTCCACCCTACTCCCAACACTCTCCTGCACCTTCCTTAGCTCCTGGATTATAACAGAATAGTGAATATGGCAGGACTTCGTGGACCTCGGCTCAGTGTGGAAGTGTCTGACCAGTTGTAAACTGGGAACCAATGGGGCCATGGGCAGCAAAATTATGATCATCCAGGGAACTTCTTTCTCTCATTAATTTAACAAATATTAATCCACTTCTTGTTATGTGTCTGATACTGTTCTAAGCACTGGAGATGCCAAAGAAACAAAACGTGCTCTAACGGGCTGATGTGCGGAGTCTCTAGTCTCTCCTTTCACCTCGCAGGCTCCCAGGCTCCCTCCTTACCAGCCTCAGGTCCCCGACCCCTCTGGCCTCCCTGCCATACCCTCCTCTCGAGAGAGGCCCTCAGGGAAACTGCAGACCTTGACTGAGTCCTTCGCTCAGTGTGGTGAAGGCTGTGATTGAATTAAGCTTTCCCACAGGTGGAGTTTGGGGGATCCAGGGCTCTCCTTGCATCCATCCCCAGCCTGTGCATCTTCCGAACCTCTGCTCGCCCCACTGGCCTGCACCCCATCCCCACCCCTTCCTCTCAGTGAGGACATTATCCTTGCCTTGCTACTGAAATCAGACTGGAGTCCCTCTCTCTTCTGGAGAAGCAGTTAAACAGACTCCAACCCCACCCACCTGGGTGGAAAACTCAGCACTTATTCCCTTATCTCTGAAGGAATTTGAGGGGCTAGAACTTTTCCCCCTTTGCCCCCAAGTCTCATTTATTACTTCCACGTTCCCAATCCTTCACAGAGTGATTTTTGAATTGCTACCTTTCTGCCCTACATTGATCTTGATTTCTCCCCAATCAGACCCGTGTGTAGAATAGACAACTGTGACTTTGGGGGTGAGGAAGGACAGTTTAAAGTGACTCGGACACACCCCTGCAGGTCAGAGCCTTTGATCCTCTCCCTGCCCCACCGCTGAGGACTTCCCACGGTGGCCTCCCCTCAGACCCCAGCCTCCTCCACTGTGTTTGCCCCCATCCTGCAACGGCAGGTCCCTCATCTCTCCTATCCCCAAGGTCCTCCACTTCTTTCTCCCCCAGACAATACCTTATGCCCAGGCACAAGGGCTGTTTCAGTTTCTCCAGGAAGCCATCCCCATCTGGACTGGGTGCCCCTCTCTCTTCCATGCCCCCCCTTTCCCACCATGCACTGTTACTACATTAGACAGCACATCTGTGACACGGTCTACTCCTCCCTGGAGTGGGCACACGTTGGGGGCAAGGCCCGTGTTCAGTAAATACACGTGGAGCATCTGCTTCCCACCACACAGTCTTCTAGGCACGGTGTCCCCTCAGTGAGCAAAGCCAATACCCCGCCCTCGTGGGCACTCCATTCCCGTGAGGGACAGCAAACATATAGTAATAAACATGTGGAAGGTGGTAATGCTGTGAAGGAAAAGAAAGCAGAATGAGGGGCTAGAGAGAGGAAGGGGCTGCCACTGTAAAGGTGTGATGGGGACAGGGAGCATCTCTGAGGATGGCAAGGCCTGAGTGAAGCAAGTTCGCTGAGCAGGGACCTGGGAGAAGAATCTTCAAGACAGAGGCAATGAAAGATACAAAGATCCCAAGAAGGAGGTGCCCCAAGGCCTAGAACATCCAGCAGATAAAGCAGAGGAGGCGTGAGGACAGGAGGACAGTGCTGGGAAACAGGGGAAGGGGAAGTCAGGGCCACGTCATAGAAGACTTTACAGGCGTCTCTGTAGCTCCCGCTTTTAATAGGATGGCGACTCTTCAATGCGCAATAAACATTTTTATGAGTGAATGAATGAATAACATGTGGACATTTACTGTGCCCGAAAAATGACCTTTCTCCACTGTCTCCCTCCACCCCACCTCCAGGGGTCCTTCCCAGGAAAACGAAGGGTTCCTACCTGTCTAACAGGCTGCACGTCACGAAGGCTAAATTTATCTTCTGAGAAGTGTCCACAATGGGGTAGAATCTTGGCTCATCATGATGGTTTGTCCTTGATGGGCTCCTTTCATGTTAATGAGAATTCCCATCCTCCTCCAGCCCAAAACAGTCTCCCAAGATGACAGACTGTCTCTTTCTCAGGGTCCTGACAGGAAGTCAGACGTGCAGCTCACATTGGTGACCAGGGGACATATCCTGCAACCTAAACGCCCCCACTTCCTGATTCTGGCAAATCGCTTTACTTCTGTGAACAAGAACCCCTCATTGCCTGGTCCATCTCATGACCTGATTTGACCCAACTTGAGTCTTAGAAATTAGTGTCTCTAGCACTGAGAGATTGAGTGTAGATAGCTACGTGTAACTCTAAACCCAAATAACAGTGTCTTAACAAGATGTGTGTGTGTATGTGTGTGTGTGTGTGTGTGTGTGTGTGTGTGTGTGTGTGTTTTCTTTCATATCATGAAAGGTGCAGAGGTCAATAGCCAGTGGCTGGTGCAGCAGACCTTGGCTGTTCTCAGGGACCTGGATAGGATTATCATTCTCGTGTTTGCAATATGACTGCTGGTGCTCCGGCAATCACCTCTGCATTCCCAATCAGAAGAAAGAAAGAGATAGAGTTCAAATGGACTTTCCAAAGGCTGGAAAACCTATCCAGGAGCTATGTCACATGACCACTACTATCTGCAAGGGAGGCGAGGAAATGTTTTTTGGCTGTGCACATTGCTGCCCTTGGGAAAACTGGGGTTCTATGGTAAGACTAGGGGAGAATAAATACCGAACAGACCACAAGCAGTACCTGCCAGGATCCACCCTCTTGAACTACCCGTCATCCATAAGTACCCTCCTTTGCTTTCATATTCACATTCCCACTAAGGGACACAAAGGACCCTGGGTGATGCTCTTCTCTCTATCATGTCTAAGATGTAGTCCCTCATGGCCCAAAGCTCTAACAATCAAAGAGTCCGCCCCAGTGTGCCCCATATACAATGGCAGCAAAGGACAAGAACGGTCACAAACACTCCCATCCAGAAAAGAAGCCAGTCGCAAAAGGGCAAACACTGTATAATTCCACTTACACTATTACTCAGAGTACTCACATTCATAGAGACAGGAAGTAAACGGTGGTGGAAAGGAGCTGGGGAAAAGGGAGAGCGGGCAGGTTTAGTGAGGACAGTTTCAGCTGGGGAGCTGGGGAAGCGATGGAGATGCATGGTGGGGATGGCTGCCCAACAACATGAATAGCGCTACTGACTGAACTCATTTAAAAAGTCAATCTTATGTGTATTTTAGCCCAATAGAAAAAAATCAGCCCGTCACAGAGGACAAACGCTGCATGATTCCACTCCCGTGAGGTATCTAAATTAGTCAAACTCACAGAGTCAGGCAGTAGAATGGTGATTGCCAGAGTCTGGGGAGAGAGCAGGATGGAGAGTTGCTCATCAAGAGGCATAAAGCTTCAATTAGGCAAGATGGATAGTTCTAGAGGTTGGTGTACAACAGGGTGACTATCATTAACAGCACTGTACTCTGCACTTGGAAACGTATTGAGCATAGGCCTCAGGTTCTGTTCTAGCTGTATTAGAATTTGCAAAAGGAATATGTGGCCCTGGCCGGTGTTGCTCAGAGGTTGAGTGTCATCCCATGCACCAAAAGGTTGCTGGTTCCATTCCTGGTCAGGGCATGTGCCCAGGTTGCGGGCTCAATCCCTATTAGGGGGCAGCCGATCAATGTTTCTCTCTCTCCCTTTCCCTTCCTCTCTTTCTAAAAGAAAAATCAATAAAAAATATTTTTTCTTTACAAAAAGGAATATGTGCTCTAGAAAGAAAAGAGGGCACGCAGACAGACCCTGGAGTGCTCCAACATGTAGGGGATGAACAGAGGAAGGAATGGGTGGAGAGACAGGCGATCATCCAGGAGAGAACAGCTTAGTAGAAGCCAAGAAGTAAACATGCATTCAACAGAGGCAGCCACCAAGGATGACAAGGACGGAAAGGGACCCACGACATAGCAACTACATGTTGCGCAGGGGTGCACTTCGTATGTTCAGCCCCTCCATGGATAAACAAGAGTGTGAAAGTTGTTGACGAATGGGTAAGTTTGCATGAGAATCCCGGCAGCCTCACAGCAGGAAAGGACACCCCCTCCCCATCCCCATGTTTCTGATCATCTGCCGGAGTGGGACAATATGATCCTAACCAAATCTCTCCTCTTGTGGGAGGAGCGCTGAGGGCCTGTAGTAGTATGACCATGAGGGTACGGAAGGTGGGCCGTGGAACAAGACTTGATGGAGTCATGTGGCCCACGGGGAGGATGGCTCTGAGTAGTTGAGGTGGCAGATGCTGGAAACTTAGGCGCTCTTACTCCTCCCCCTACTGGGGCAAGAGCTAGAACCTGGTTGCTCTCATTCCTGGACAGAAACCCCTGGCCAGTCTCAAACCCAAAGAGTCGAGGAGACCTGGCCAGGTACCAGTGGAGGCAGCCCCAGGACCAGACGTCTCAGCCACCAACCCCAGCCAATGCCCCCGTCTTTCCTCACCGTGGCTCCTGCGCACAGAGCTGGGATTTATAGCTGGGAGGCAGGGGAGAGCAGGACTTGCCCCTCAGGTGACCAGTGGACACCAGGGCTTTCAGGACAGAGAAGGACAAAACCAGCCAGGAGTGAGAGACTGGAGCCCTGCAAATCTCAGCATGTGGATGCTCGGGCACTGCTCATGGAGACAGCCCTGCCGAGCTACTTCCTGCACCCCAAAGCGAAGTCAGGGTGCTGGAAACGGAGTCATCGGCAGTGACCAGAAGTGAGGAGGAAGCCAGATCCTAGTGAAGAGAACAAATGCAGGGCACCTTTGCATGGAGACAAGTCCTTGACTGCCGGAGGAAGAAGAGAATGGGGCTTGGGTGGGGAATATGTTGGATGGGGTGAGGGGTGTTTGCAGGGAAACCTGAGAAGGCTCACCTCCGGAAGGCAAATGGGCTATGAGGGAGATGTTGAAAGTGGGGAAGGGATCAGGGTCCCCAAACAGGTATCAGGGAGAGACCCAGAGCCCAGCTGGAGATGAGGGGCCAGGAGGAAAGGAGCCTGAAAAAAAGCCACCTGAAAGCCAGTCTCCATGACCTCACAAAGCCCTGCCCTCACCCCTAGGTTCTGGGAACAGAGTCAGTCCTGGTAGGTCCACTAGCAACTGGATG
>NW_005871049.1:36809750-36811840 GCF_000147115.1 Myotis lucifugus | reverse complement strand
TAGCTGTTCACACAGCAGCCAGGATGTTTGCTTCCCAGTCAGACATTTGCCACTTTAGCATGAATTTCATCATCAGACCAATACCTCTGGGGTAGCTAGGCTTCGCCCAGAGGGAAGTCAAATTTTGTTTTAGGGAAGAGAGAGGAAGGATCGTAATTCAGAATTTTGGTTTCGTTTTGTTTTTGCTTAACATCAATCAAATGTGTCACTCCTCTGCTTAAAATCCTTCATCGACTTCCCATTGCACTCTTAAAAGATGGCTCATTGTTCCCAGGATCAGGTTTGCTCTGCTGAGTGTCTTGAGGGAATCTTATACTGGTAAGAGTTTGCTGGCAGGGTGAGGGAGTAGCGGGCAGGTGAGATTATAGATGGAGCATCTATGGATGGATGACAGAGGGAACCCCTGCCCTGTGTTGAGCTTCATGAGAAGAGTATGAGCCTCTCTCTCTGTGAGTTCTTGGCACAAGGGAATGTGGTCACATCTGTAGACCTTTGTGGCTGTGAGATGCAGATTCATTCATTAAACAAATTTATGGAGCAGCCCCTTCTATGGTCACCATCATAGTCATACTCAGCCAAGAATCCTGAACAGATGCTAAAACCAGTGGGGAATGCTTAACAAGAAATGGGAGGCTTTCATATTTTCTAAGACCCTCCCCACAACATCTTTACTGATCCCAATGGGAAGGGAACACTCTGACAAGGGGGCAGCCTGGCAGACACCTCCTTAATCAAATGATCCAAATGGGTGTCATCAGTAAGAGGACACACTGAGAATCTGTGCCCCTTAATAGGATGCAGAGGAGCCCAGCATCCTTGTGATGGGTCTAGCAAAGACTCAGAACCTGGTCTAATCATGAGAAAACACCAAGTTAGGGGCATTAAGTAGAGTCCCTCTCCTGTAAGTTTCAAAAACATTAAGGTCCTGAGAACCAAGGAAAGATGGGAAGTGTTCGCACTGAAAGACACTGGCCACTAAATGTGACGTGTGGCCCCAGTGTGGGTCCTTTTGCTATAAAGGATGTTATTGGGACAACTGGAGACATTTGAGTGAGGTCTGGGGATTAGATGGTAGTGGTATGTCAAGGGTGATGGGATTCTCATGGTTATGAATGTCCTCGTGTTAGGAAATGTGCATGAAAAGACTCTGGGATGATGGAGCATTATATGGGCCAATTTGGGAAAATTTTCTTTGCACTATTTTTTCCAGTTTTATTGCAATACAATTGACATATTAACATTGCATTAGTTTAAGGTGTACAAAATAATGATTATATATATATATTACAAAATGCATAGTTATAATTTTTTTCTTAATAGTGGGAATTTTTAAGGTCTACTATCTTAGCAAACTTTCAAATACACAATACAGTATTGTTAACTATAGTCACCAAGCTGTATGTTACATCCCCAGAAGTTACTTATAACTAGAAGTTTATACCTTTTGACCAGCTATACCCATTTTCCCCAACCCCCTCTGCCACCTCTGGCAACCACCAATCTGTTTTCTGATTCCATGAGTTCAGTTTTTTATATTTCACATGTAAGTGAAATTATACAGTATTTGTCTTTCTTTGTCCAACTTATTTCACTTAGCATTATGCCCTCAAGGTTCATCATGTTGTCACAAATGGTAGGATTTCCTTCTTTTTTATGGATGAATAATATTCCTGTGTGTGTGTGTGTGTGTGTGTGTGTGTGTGTGTGTAATCTCATTGCCATTCATTTATTTTCCCCCATTCATTTATTGATGGACACATAGGTGGTTTCCATGTCTTGGCACTTATGAATAATGATGCAGTGAACATGGAGGTGCAGGTACCTCTTTAAATCAGTAATTTCGCTTCCTTCGGACATATACCCACTAGTAAGATTTCTGGATCATATGGTAGTTCTGGTTTTAATTTTTTGAGGAGCTTCTGTTTTCCATAGTGGCTGAACCAATTTACATTCCCACCAACAGTGCACAAGGGTTCCCTTTTCTTCACATGGGTCCCCTTTCTCTAGTACTTGTTATCTCTAGGCTTTTTGATGACAGCCTTTCTAACAGGTGTGAGGTGATATCTCATTGTGGTTTTGATTTCATTTCC
>NW_005871049.1:36776088-36807845 GCF_000147115.1 Myotis lucifugus | reverse complement strand
ACTGTGGCGGTATTGCAGTACTTGTGTTCAAGGAACACTGTACCTTATGCATAGTGTTCCTGATGTACCCAGAGCTTGTCCACCAGTCCTATCAGCACCTCAGTGTCCTTCCCTAATCTCACGTTTCACCACCTCCTCGTCCACCACCCTTTCTAACCCAGCTCCATCTCTTGAAAATTTTGTACTTCGGCACCCACTCACCAAACAATACAGTGATTTCTTTTCAGATACAAATAAAATCCCATCACTCCTCTGCTTCAAGCCATTCAGCCTCCCCTGCCCCATCACACACCTTCTGGGCACTTGCATCCACCTTTTATTTCTGGAGCTGCCATGTGCCCTTCCACTTCTCTGCTCCCACCCAGCGGTCCCAGTCTGAAGACTTGAGCAAGACACAGCATTACACACAGACTGGTTTCAGAGCTCTTGGGAAATTTCATCCCACCCCTGCCACCCGCAGCCCCCGCACCCCGGGGCCTTCCTGGCATCATCCCTCTGGGTCCCACTCCCGGCTGCTCACAGCAGCGCATGGGTACCAGAGTTCACCTCCGCCGGTTGAGCTCTGCAGTGGCTCACGGCCAGAACAAACACTGACTAGCGAGAAGAAAAATGTCAGCCCCGAGCAGGTGGGAACGCGGGCTCTTTCAAGTTTCCATCAGAGCCTTCCACAGGCCAAACCCTTCCAAAACAGTCGGTGATGATGCAAACACAGCTTCAAACTGAGGAGATTAGATCGCACTGGAGCTGTCGGCGTTTCTGGTATCACGTACCTTGCCAGCACAGCCTATCTGTGTCTCGTAGGCTTCTAACACCTTGGAGTTGGAAGATTTGGTGATCAGAAAACTTAACTCCCTCTCTGCAGGGAGCCCAAGCAGCCTACAAGGTTCTCCCAGCCTCTGCGGGAACCATCCCAGCAGCCAGGCGCTCCCTCCTTCTGAGGCAATGCATTCCTGTGTACACTGCTTTTGTTGTTAGGAAGTCCTTCACATATCTAGCTGTGCCTTCCTTTTACACCTTTTAGTCAAATGCTCCAAGTGTGTCCTCTAGAAGCAGAGCACAAGCCCTGGAGATATTTAATCAGCCTTACATAGTGTGACCATCAGGTGTTCATGTTTGGACTAGAGATCCCTGTGCCTTTTATCATCTTAATATTATATCATTTCCGTAGAGCCCCTTCACCCCAATCCCCACCACTGCCCCCTTTTTTGTTGCCCTTCTCTGGGAGGCTTGAATCCCTGGAGAAGGCATCTATACCTTCTTTATTTTTGTCCCTTCTATCCATCCCCCCAGTGTTAAATAATGCATGTGGCACACAGTAGGTGTTGCATGAAGAAATGAATGAATGAACGAAATCTTGATGCCCATGGAGAAGATATGTTCTGCATGCAGAGAGGAGGTTAGGTTGCTTGGCTAGTCCCAGGATTACTTCGTTGAGGGTTGTGTGTGCAGATGATGATAGAAACAGCACAATGGAGTCCACCAAGCTCTACAGTCAGAAGATCTGGGTTCAGATCCCACCTCCACACTTACTACTGTGTAATCTTGCAAACATTCCCTCCCTGAGCTTTCATTTCCTCTTCTCTAAAATGAAGGCTGTAATAACTCCATCTCTTAGGACAGTTTGCAGGATCAAATGAGACAGGGCATGCAAAATGTATTTATTACCGAGTGACAGGCACATAATAAGTACTCAGCTAATGTCAGCTCCCATGTGTCCACCATGCATGGAGGCGAGGCAGGATGAATAGCAGATGCCAGTAGTCCAGGACTGGAAGTTACAGCATGCTGCCCCTCAGGGGCTTGCTGTCTGTGCCATTTCTTGTCTTCTCCCCACCCTGCAGACCAGACTGAATGGTGGCCCAGACACCCTCCAAACACTCATGGGACCCATCCTCAGGCACACATGTAAGGAGGCATCCCTGCCCAAGGCATCTGCTCGCTGTTCTTGTTAAGGGGCGGATAGGGCTGGTGAAGATAGCAGGTCAGGTCCCTCCCATCTCACATCCCGCCCTGCCCTCCTCCTGGGCACACGTCCCATCTACATATCTAGCTACGTCTTCCCTAGGTCATGGGGTGCAGGTTACAGACAGCCTGGGGTCCTGCTGGCCAACCGACTCACATTCAAGCTTCTGTTTCAGCTAAAGTCCACACTGGTCCGTCACTCCTCTTGGAAGGTAGCTTCTCCAGGTGTGTGTGTGTGTGTGTGTGTGTGTGTGTGTGTGTGTGTGTGTGTTTAATCTGGGGATAAGGATGGCTGAGCTCTGCTTGCATACTAGATAACGAAGTTGGCAGACAGCGTTTAAGGAGAGTCATGTTTGCACAACAATGAATCAGAGCTCTGCCAGGACAGCCCACAGCTCAGCTTATCTCCCCGCCCAATCGAGCATTGGGATCAGGAGGGAAAAGGTGGCCCTTTATTCAAAAGCGTAAGCTGATTCCATGTCCTAGCAAATGGCTCACCAGGACATTCTGGTCTCAACCCCAGGCCAGAAGAATGAGTCCTTCCCTCACACCTCCCCTGCCAGCCTCCGGAAGCCCTGGGTAGTTCCCATCATGAAGTCACCAGGCACAGCACAGAGGGACAGAGGCTGCCAGCTCCGTTCTGGTGGAAGGACATCTCAGGAAAAAGGCAGATGTGTTGCATACCCTGCCAAGACCAGGAACGGAGAGAGATGTTGGGGCGTATGTCGACTCTGAAGTCGCTCCTCCACCGGGGGAGCTGCAGAGGATTAGGGTGTACTTCCTGTCTGTGACTGGCACATTGCAGCCAGAACGGTAAAAGGAGAAACAGCCTCCCCTGCCCCAGCCGTCACTCAGCAGGGAGTTCAGGGCTGGAGGTGTGCAGGCCGGTGCCAACACTTACCCGGATCCCCAGCCACTATTCATCTACCAGCCATCTCTTCAGCCACTTTGTAGCTTTTGCCTCTTGTCATCCTCTGTGTCTAGTGAGCACTGGCCTCTCTCCGATGATCCTAGACGTCTGGGCTAGGAAACACCTCTTTCCTGCTGTCCCGGGGTTGACAGGAAGTGGGCTTCATGACGGGTCAGTGGACATACAAGGTGGCGAGGCGAGTGCTGAGTGAAGCGTGTCACAGCATTGGTATCTGCAGTCCCACCCACAGCCACTCCTGATTCTCCGGGAAATGTCATCCAGGCAGCCATAGGGTGGAAGGCAGACACCCCGCCCACCCCCCACTGCCGGGGGCTGGAAGGAGGGGATTACTCCCTAACCCCCACCCCGCCCCGCATACTCACGGCCATGCCCAGGGTCTATCTGCCAGCCCCCAAATACCCAGCCCACATCGGGGAGCATCCAGTGATTCAGGACCAACCTGAACAGAGAACAGCAGCACCTTCCCAGCATGAACCCAATTCCCCTCACACTAAACCTGGATGGAGGGGCCTTTGGAGGCAAGTTCTTTGTTGATGGTTAGAGGAAGCTTCCACAGAGGCCATTGATTGATAATTTGGGAGAACATTTATTGGGGCAAATGGGCAACTATCATTTCAGAGATACCTCCCTGAGCATTTTAGCCTGCTCAGGCTGCCGTAACAAATACCACAATGTAATGTCTCATAGTTCTGGAGACTGGATGTCCAAGATCAAGGTGTCAGCAGGGTTGGTTTCTCCTGAGGCCTCCCTCCTTGGTTTGTAGACGGCCATCCTCACACTCTGTATTTCACATGGACTTCCTTCTCTGTGTGCCTGTCTCCTAATCTTCTCTTCTTATAAGCACACCAGTCAGATCAGACTAGGGCCCACCCGCATGACCTCATTTAACCTTAACTTAAACCTCTTTAAAGACCTTATATCTAGTATAGTCAGATTTTGAGGGTCCTGGGGGTTAGGACTTCAACATATGAATGGAGGGGGGACACCATAAGTCAGCCCATAGCACTGAGTGAGATCACAGCTTATCAGGGCAGACTGAACCAGTTAGTAGGCCAGAAATCAAGACTGTGCCATAGAAACCTTCCCAAACCTTCCCAGGGAGCTGTGCATCCTGCAGAAGTGGGCACTGTAGGGCCTGGCATTTGCACACATAGCATCCTCAGTAATCCCTACTTCGAACTTGAATCATAAGCATTTTTTAAATTTTATTAAGTTGATTGGGGTGACATTGGTCAACATGAACATATAGGTTTCATGTGTGGGTTTCCTTGTTACGAGATCTGTGTATTGCACCATGTGTCCACCTTCTCCCTCCCATCCTCTTCCCTCTGGCAACCACAGCTCTGCTGTTTGTGTTCATAAGTTTCAGTTTTACATCCCACATGCAAGTGAAATCATATGGTTCTTAGGTTTTTCTGTCTGACTTATTTCACTTAGCATAATGTTCTCAAGGTCCATCCATGTGTTGCAAATGGCGCTATTCCATCCATTTTTATGGCTGAGTAGTACTCCATTGTGTATATGTACCACTTCTTCTTTATCCAATCCTCTATCACAGGACACTTTCATTGTTTCCATGTCTTGGCCACTGTGAATAACATACACATTATTTTAAAGATAAAGGAACTTTATCTGAAGTTCCTTTAAAGCAGTGGTTCTCAACCTTCCTAATGCTGCAACCCTTTAATACAGTTCCTCATGTTGTGGTGACCCCCAACCATAAAATTATTTTTGTTGCTACTTCATAACTGTAATTTTGCTACTGTTATGAATTGTAATGTAAATATCTGATATGCAGGATGTATTTTCATTGTTACAAATTGAAGATAATTAAAGCATAGTGATTAATCCACAAAAAAATTATGTAATTATATATTCAATATGTGCTTTCCGATGGTCTTAGGCGATCCCTGTGAAAGGGTCGTTCGACCCGGTCTCGACCCACAGGTTGAGAACCGCTGCTTTAAAGGCTCAGAGACTTTAAGTAACCTCCTTCAGGTTGCACTTCCAATAAGCGAGGTTGGGATTTGAACCCAGGACTGCCTGGTGGCAAAGCACGAGTCCCACCCATGACCTTCATCTTCACCAGAAGGATCTGTACACCGGGCATGTGAAGACCTGAGAAGCATGTGGCCCAGGAGAGCACCCAGCAGTGAGGGGCATGAGGCCGCCGGGGAGCAGGAAGAGCTGAGAACCTGGTGGGACCAGGGAGAACACCTGGGGGCTGGGTTCCTAACTGGGTCACCTGGGGTTGCTCACAACATGGGCCTGAGATCCTGACCCCCAGCAGGTGGCTCCAGTGTGCAGGCCAAGCTGAGAAGGTGAACTGTGCCGTTTGGCTAATGTGTTCGGCCTGGAGGTGCCACCCGTGTGTGGGCAGATGGTACCAGTGCCCTTGAGACCAGACTTCCAGCCCTTTGGAGTGACACCTTTCCCTACCTCTACCTTCCCATGTCCTCCTGCGGTCAGTTGGACATGCTGGTTCCTGGAGGTCCCAACATCAAAGGGGATGAGGTACAGCTATGACGTGCCCTGTCCCTGGCACGATGGGATGGCTTGGTCGTTTCCATCTCAGGAATGCTAACGACAAGGATGATGATGAAGACTTACCATCAGGCCCCCTTGCCAAGCTTGAGACAGCTGCAGAGCTTTGCCAGGAGGCCCACACGCCCCCCATGTGGCTTTGAGGAACTGTCAGATTCTTGGAAGTCACCATAGTTGCTCAGAGTCAAAAGGGACCCAGGAGGTCACCTGATCCACACCTCACCACCACTGAATCCTCTCTCTAGCTAAATGCCTCCTCACTGCTCAAAGAATCACTCCATGGACAACACTCTTGTTTTCTAGAAAGTTCTTCCTGCCGCTGAACTGAAATCTGTCTCTCTGAGCCTTCTGCCTAATAGCTCCTATTCTGCCCTCTGACACCCCCTCCCCCACCCATCAGTTTAATCCTGCTCCACTCCCCCAGCCATTCTCCAGCCAGCGTCCAGAGCCCTGGGCCAGAGGATGGGGAAGAGTAAGGACTCGCTCAGCAGTGCGCTGAGCAATCTGACCAGGAAGAATCGGTGGATTCCCGAACAATTCACAGCCCTGGGGAGTTGAAATGCTAGTAGCCTCTTCACAATATTGAAAATGACGACCCCCGGTACTAACTGATTGCTTACTGTGTCCCAGGAATGGTGGGAAGCTCTGTACACACATGCCCTCCTCTGATGCTATGAGATACGCATTGTTATCACCTCCGTTTCACAGATGAGAACACTAATGCCCACAGAAGCAAATAACCTGTGCAAGTGATCAAGAAGCAACATGTGGGCCCATATCGGTCTGCATTCCCAGTCTGGACTCTAACCCGGCACCCCACACAAGCTCTGAGAATGACCCCCAGCATCAATGTCAACTCCAATTCAGGGGCTTCCCCAGGCTCATATGACCTTGGACAGTGTCCACATGACCTTGGACAGTGGCTGAGAACAGAGCATGTGGCTGGCAAGATGAAATGCTATGGGATCCTTGGTCCCATGATCACAGGACAGCAGGGAAGGTTTATCCAGCCAGTTTGCTCCTCCCGTGGCCAATCCCAGGCAGTGCAGATGGACGTCAGACCAAACCAGACACCCATTCTCCTCTCCCTGCAGCTCACCGGGCAGCTGCACCATGGGCACACCTGGAAAGGGCTGTTCCGCAAGGAACTGCTTGCTCTGCAATGGAAGAAGGGGAGGCCAGCAGCCCAGACACCTTGGGACAGGCAGGAGCTGCAGGACGTGGGGGGCGCTTGAGCTCTCACCCCAGGCTCCTCCTGCCTGGGTCCAGGCCAGAGGTTAGGAGGGCAGCCACAGAGCGAACTTCCCAGAGCAGAACCAGATGCGTGTCTCCTCACCTAGCTCATTCCTCCCCTGGGCAGGCAGCGCCCCCACCCACCCTTCAGAGACATTTCTGACCGACCAAGAAGCCTCAGGGCCAGTGGGCAGAGATGAAAATCAAAACCAGTCCCTTCCCCACAGTGCGAGTGGTGACAGGCCCTAGACCACCAACGCCTGGGCTGGAGCTCAGGTCCTGATTTTGTCACACTGAGCCTTAGGGAAGGCCCTGCCTCTCCCTGGGCCTCAGTTTCCCATCTGTGGGATGAAAGGACTAACTAGCTCAATAGTTGCCAAAATATGTTCCTTGGTCCCAAGAGACTATTCAATTCAAAATAAATTTGAGAAACAGGCATATGCTCAACCTTTTCTGGCCTATGAACACATTTTGCTGAGCCTATTAGCATATTACGGGCTCTGTTTAATTTCTCTTGATCCAACATATTCTAGTATCTACCTCTTAGAGTCTGCAGAGAGAGCACAGAGCCACCAGGAGCTGGATGGCTGCAAGGGGCGTCCCTGGGTCAGGCCCCGGTTTGAATTTTCGCTCTGCCACTCGCCATTTGCAAATTCCCTCACCTTTATGAGCCTCGGTTTCTTTCTTAGATAAACTCAGGATGATGCCTACACCTGTCTCACAGAGCCGGGAGGGGTGGAGCTTGCGGTGACCCAGGGCCTGAGGGACACAGAGAGCACTCCCTACACGAGAGTCATCTGCTACTTCAAAAGCACACCTGTCCTCTGAGCTGTCACTGTCATTGGCACCTTGGGGTGAATGAGTTTGTCAGGGCTTTGCCAAGAGCAGAAAAAAAATGGGCGAGGGGCAGCATTCAGGCCACAGGAGGGGGTGGTGGGGTGGGCCCTGTGCTCTGGTCTGCTTCCCACCATCTAAGGTCAGCCCTGGTAGGCGCTCAGGTATTCGGAAAGGTAAGCCAGCCAGGCTGTGACCTGACTTGGTTCCTCCCCTGGGAGCCAAGGCGGGGGCACCAAACTGGTTTGTCAGGGGGCACCCGTGGCACCTGGATCCTCCCCCTCACGCCCACCCAGAAGGAGCAGCCCCTGTTCGTCTCCCAGCCCCAGACCCGAATGTGAGGGGCAGTGGGAAGGTGCCCAGGGTGCCTGGTCCATGCCCCGTGCCTTTTTGCCCCGATTCTGGAGTGTCTGGTGTTGTCACCCACCCCCGCTCTTCCCTGCTCATTGCCCTTGTCCCCGAGCAGGTGCTGGCCTCCAGGGGCTTGGGGACCATCTTCAGGAAGTTCCCAGCAGCCAATGCAAATGAAGGCCACTCCCTGTTATTGAAGAACCACTTGCAGGTACAGATCTGTCAGCCTGGCAGCCAGAGGCTTCTCCGGAGACTTAATCCTCTGAGTCATCAAGACTTCTCAGCCTGCGGCAAGTGGAGAGTGGTCTGGGGGCCAGGAAAGTGTGTCTCACGGGCCAGCTGGGGATGAGCTTTGCTGAAAACCAGGCCTGCCCGAGTGTCTTGGGGCTGAGCGTTAGAATTATGTCCAAGGGCTCCTTCCCTGTTGACCCGGGACAAGGTCCCCACTTGTGTTTCATGACCTCCAGGCTGAGGCCACAGCTCACGCCCAGTGTGGGGCCTCCTCCAGGATGCTGGGCAGCTGGGAGCTCAGGCACACACTGAGGGCACTCAGCACTGCTGGGCCTGGAGACCTTGGACCAAACCTGAGCCGAGTGCATGGCTGCTGGCCAAATAGAGAATGCTAGGGGCTGGCCTTGATGGCGAGGCAGTCATGGGGTGGGGGGTGCCTGTGACCCAGCCCCATGAGCTACCGGCTGAGCTGGGGGAGGAGTAGGACTCTTTCCAGCAGTTCAATCTCCACGGAGCCCAGAGGTGTGGTGATTCACCTGACAAAATCGATACAGTCATTTCCACATCGGCCTGGACTCCAGCTTTGATGATCAGAAGCGGGTGACCTCACCCTGCCCCCACTCTCTGGGATGCCTTCACTGGTCTTCCCTGTTGGCCTCCAGGTGCCACCACCATCTCTCGGAAATACCCGTCTGACCTCTCACGTCTCATCTTAACACCTCTGAGTGGCTCCGAAGCTCTCAGCTACGGTCCTTAACTTTTCTGTGGTTCTTAGTTTGATGATTCTCTCTATGCCAGTGGTTCTCAACCTTGGCTGCACATTAGAATCACCTGGGAATCTTTTAAAAATCCTGATTTCTGGGCCTCATCCTCTGGAAATTCTGTTTCTTTGTTATGGGGTGGGGCCACAACATTAGTAACAAAGAAACAGAATTTCTGGAGGATGAGGCCCAGAAATCAGGATTTTAAAAAGATTCCCAGGTGTTCTGACGGGGAGACAAGGAAAATAGTTCAAGGCTTTTTTTTCCAACACCAAAAACGAAGGGCAAATTCTGGGCTGGGAGTCTTTTGGGGGCTAAGGGGGCCGCAAACCGACCTTGGGAATACTTGGGGTTTCGGGAACCCGGCTTTGGGAAGAAAGGTAGTTTTCCCACGGCCTTAGAATGCTTGCCTTTTGGCAACTGGAGACTTTTGCAAACTGAAGACCTCGAGTCTCCTGTCCCCCAGCCCCGATACCCGGGCTCCAGCATTGCCTCCCAGGAGCGCTGAGCCATGGGACCCATACACACAGCCACACAGTACTCTGCTTGCCTCTAGCCTTTTTCCCGTCTGTCCCTCCACTAGGAATGCCATCTCTGCCAAACTCATCCTGTTTCTGGGCTCCAACGTCCCCTCTGCAGGAAACCTTCCCTGGCACCCGGGGGCAGAGTGCCTCCCCTACCTGGTCTTATTGTGCTTCCCCTTCCTCCTCTCTGCACTTGAGTGGGTGCTCTGTTTTGCCCTGGGCACTGACTTGCATGTTGCCTTTAGAGGAGCCCTCAACGCTTGTTCTGTAATTGTATAATGTATATGAGCACCATAAGAATAAGAGACTCCATATGGTCCCTTTTAACCACCTCTCTCCCAAAGTAAAAGAGGAATAGAACAAAATGCCCACCATATCTGAGCAGCACGAAGCTCACATGTGTGCAGAAAGGGACCCAGCAGCCATACCACTAGTGAGGGGACCAGGGTCCTGAGGGCAGATGCGTGGTCAAGGTCACTTGTCAGAATAGGGCCTTTGGGACCTTTGGCACCATCCTCCTGCAGTTGGTCATTTGATGACTTAATGGTCCTTGTGTGCCAACGTCTGAGTTATTTGGGCTCAATCTGGGTCATTGATCAAAGTTAGGAGGCAATTCCCAAGGCAGTCCCCAGCTTGAATCAGCATTTTTGTGCTGATGTATATGTGTTTTGTGCATGTGTGCATGCGTGTGTGTGTGTGTGTGTGTGCGCGCGCGCGTGCCGGGGAGGGCTCTGTGTTTTTAGAAAGCTCCAGCTGATTCTGGAACATAGGCTCCTGCTGGCCCTGGGCCCCTCCCCACCACCAACTTGAGACAAAGGTTCAGGGGTGAGGAGGTCCCCGGGATCAGCAACCTGGCTGACTTATTTCCCAGAACAAGGCCAAAGAATGCAGAGATGGCTGTCGTTGAGGCTCCGTCTCTGAGGCACAATGAGAAGCTGTGAGAACAAATGAGAAGATGGGAGAGAGTGTACCTCACACTGACACGCAGGCCAAGGCAGCAGCTTAACCTGTTACTGTTGTTTTCCTCAAGAGCAATTTTTAAAAAATATTTTTGTGTGTGGTTTTCCACCAGCTTTATTGACATATTATGAACAAATTAGAGGCCCTGTGCACAAAATTCATGCAAGGGGCTTGGCCCTCACCCCCAGTGGCCTCTGCCTCGGCCCTCACAGCCCCAGCTTCATCCAGAAGGTCCTCCGGAAGGATGTTCAAAAGGATGTTCAGTCTAATTAGCATACTATGCTTTTATTATATAGGATAATTTCCAGTTGTCAGTAATTCACAAATATGTAAGGTGTACAAGGTGACATTTGATATACACTATGAAGTGATAACCACCCTCAGGCTAATTAACATATTCACTACCTCACATAGTTACCACTTTCATTGGTAGTGAGAACATTTGGTATACTCTCAGCAAACTTCAAGCACTCAGAACAGCATTGCTAGCTATAGGCACTACGCTACACAGCTGATCTCCAGGACTTGCTCATCCTGTGTAACTGGAACTTGGCCTCCCTGAAGAACAAACATCTCTGCATTTCTCCCACCCCCAGCCCTTGGCAACCAGCATTCTACTCTCTGCTGCTATGATTTCCATTTTCTGAGTTTCCACATCTAAGTGAGTCAAACAGTTATTTGTCTTTCTGTGTCTTATTTCAATTAGCATAATGTCTTCCAGGTCCATCCATGTTATTGCAAATGACAGGATTTCCTTCTTTTTTATGGCTGAATAACATTCCATTGTGTGTGTGTGTGTGTGTATCACATAGTCTTTACCCGTTCACCTGTCGACTTTCAGTTAGGTTGTTTCCATACCTTGGTGAGTGGGACTAACGCTGCAGTGAACATGGGAATGCAGATATCCTTTCAAGAGCCTGATCGAATGACCTTTGGATACGAACTCAGACATGGGATTGCTGGGTCATATTGAGGGGATCTTTCAGACATTTTTTCTAATTGCCCACCCCCATCAAGTTGTAATACCATAGTCTATACATCTGATTACACACTGGATGTGTACAGTATCTGCTTTAGTCACAAAGAAAGCTTACTCTTTGTATTCAATTCAGGGCTAAGGATGACTAAATAAAATTTAAGGATGACTAAGTTAAATTAAAGATGGAAAAAGCTCGAGAGACCAAGATGGCGGCGTAGGTAAACACCGGAGACCGCTGCCGCAAACAACCATTTCAAAAATACAACTAAAAGACGGAACGGACATCACCCAGAACCACAGGAAGGCTGGCTGAAGAGAGACTCTACAACTAGAAGGAAAGAGAACAGCAAACCGAGGCTCAGAGGAGGCGCAGTGTGGAAAATACAAAGGTATCGAGGTGCGCGCGAAAGCGGGCTGGTGGCTGAGGGCGCGGTTGTCGTTTTCGGTCGGGAGTGAGTCTCAGACTCTGGGCTCCAGATCTGGGCGAGTCTCTAGGGACCCAGACTCAAACGGGAGAAGCGGGATTATCCGGCATCAGTTGGAACCTGAGGGCAGCTTTCTCTCCGAGGTTTGCAGCGGCTGCCGGGGTTCTGAGAAGCAGAGCCTCTGGGAACGGGACTGAGAGCGGCCATAACTGCTCCCTCCGCCCGCCCTGTTGAGCCCGCCCCGCCCAGGCCCTGCGCACAGCCATTTGCCGATCGCCTCAGGCAAAGGCTGGATTAGCGCCTCCCCAGAAGACAGACGTTTTCCACACAGCTGATTCCTACAGCCAGTCGGCCTGGTGGTCAAATCCCTCTAGTGTTAACTACAACAGTTAAGGCTTGGCTAGAACAAGACTGCGCACAAAGACCACAAGGGGGTGCACCAAGAAAGCATAAAAGATGCGGAGACAAAAAAACATGACAGAAATGGAGGATATGGAGCTAAGAATCGCAATTTTGAGGGCTTGCCATAAATTTGTGCAGAGCCTCACGAAAACTAATGAGACCCTCGATGCTACGATAAAGAAATTAGAAAGTAAGCATACACGGACTGAAATAAAGAATATTATACCCAATAGCAGACCAGAGGAGCTCAAGAATCAAACCAAAGATTCGACAAAAAACACCCAATTGGAAAAGCAAAATGAAAAAAGAATCCGAAAGTGTGAAGATAGTGTAAGGAGCCTCTGGGACAGCTACAAGCGTACCAACATCAGAATAATAGGAGTGCCAGAAAATGAGAGACAGCAAGATATTGAAAACCTATTTGAAGAAATAATGGCAGAGAACTTCCCCCACCTGGTGAAAGAAATGGACTTACAGGTCCAAGAAGCGCAGAGAACCCCAAACAAAAGGAATCCAAAGAGGACCACACCAAGACACATCATCATTAAAATGCCAAGAGCAAAAGACAAAGAGAAAATCTTAAAAGCAGCAAGAGAAAGAGACTCAATTACCTACAAGGGAATACCCATACTACTGTCAGCTGATTTCTCAACAGAAACTTTGCAGGCCAGAAGGGAATGGCAAGAAATATTCAAAGTACTGAATACCAAGAACCTACAACCAAGATTACTTTATCCAGCAAAGCTATCATTCAGAATTGAAGGTCAGATAAAGAGCTTCACAGATAAGGAAAAGCTAAAGGACTTCATCACCACTAAACCAGTATTATACGAAATGCTGAAAGGTTTCCTTTAAGAAGAGGAAGAAGAAAAAGGTAAAGATACAAATTGTGAACAACAAACATGCATCTATCAACAAGTGAATCTAAGAATCAAGTGAATAAATAATCTGATGTACAGAATGAACTGGTGATTACAATGAATCAGGGACATAGAAGGGGAATGGACTGACTATTCTTGGGGCGGGGGAAAGGGGAATGGGAGATGCGGGAAGAGACTGGACAAAAATCGTGCACCTATGGATGAGGACAGTGGGTGGGGAGTGAGGGCGGAGGGTGGGGCGGGAACTGGGAGAAGGGGAGTTATGGGAAAAAAGAGGAACAAATGTAATCAGAACAATAAAGATTTAATTTTAAATAAATAAATAAATAAATAAATTAAAGATGAAAAGCTATCAACATCTAACTATATTGTAATTATACTTTCTGAGTAACTTTTAATGTAATTTATTTACCTACCTAAATTGTAATTGTCAAATTAAATATGCAAATGAGCAATTTACATAAATACATAATAATAACAACAATGCAACAAATCTTATATCAGTTGAAACTGTCACTTTTCTAGCAAAACAATTGATAAAGTTAATTTCTTTTTTATTTTTTTATTTTATTTTTTTTCTCTAATCACCATTTAGTCTCCCTATTCCCTCTTCCACCTCCAGATGAAGTTGATTTCTTAAAAATTCTTTTCACTAAACTTCTAACTTTTGCTTGATATGGCAAAAGAACTAGTTTCCAGGGAGTGTGGGGTGGGGTAGTTCAGGGGCCTCTGTGGGAAAGTGGCACTCCTGAGGAGTGAGTCCTGCACAGGGCAGGGCACCCTAGGCTGAGGCTGGTGTGCCAGGAGGAGGTGGGGGGCAACCAAGTCAAAAGGAAGAGATGGATGAGCCCCCGTAGGACTTGGACTTTCACATTGTGAGGGATGCCAATGGCCCCACCCACAGAGCTGATACTTCCGTGGTACAAACAGTATTTGCCTAGTAACTCTGTGACACAAATCTCCAATATAACATCTATCTCTCCAATCATCTCACACTCCTCTCTTATCAGACTCCCTTTTTTACACCTCATCTCCATCCCAAAGGGTTTGAAGTGGGAACAATATAAGGCACAGCTGAAGGAAGGCTTTACAATGAGTTAAAAGTAAAAATATAGGAAAGGAGGATAATCACATAAGGAAATAATGGGATAAATGTTATTACATAAAATTGGCTTCGAGCTTCCAAGAATCCAAGGTAAGAAGGGAAATGTAGTACATCCTGTAGCTTCTGAAAGCTAGTAAGTAGTAATATAAAATAGCTGGCAGGCTCTGACCCCATGGGCTCTGGGGTCAGAGTGCCTGGGTTCAGAGCCTATGTTGGTCAAGCCATCAATGCAACCGTCTTCTGCTTCACTCCATGCCCGTACCCTCTGCCCATAGGCTGCTCCATCACCGACGCCATTACCATCCTGAGGAATAAGCTTGGAGATTATCAGGGGCAGTTCAACACCACCCACCTGCTGGCCCTCTGCGACTACTTCTACAACACCTTCATCCGCCACTACAGACTCTACCAATATGTCCTGGGCCAGGACCAAGAAGTTAACCTGACCGTCAACCACGTGGAGGTGTGTGTGCCACCCCAGCCCCTCCCACTGGCTGAGGGCAAGGACAGGGGCCTGTGGAAGCTTGAGCTGAAGTTGGCTGAGCTCACTATGGCCGAGGTGCAGAAGCGCACCAACGTGCTGCTCCTGAAGGAGGCGCTGCACCTGGAGCAGGAGCACATGCTGCAGAAGAAGTTCTCGGAGGTGACTGTGCAGCAGAAACAGGTTCTGGAGAGAGAGGTAAGGCTGTGCCTGCAAGGAGGGATGCTGCTCACCTGTCATGAACAAACATTCATTCCTACCAAGAGAACATCCAGGCACCAACAAGACTTCGATTGTCTGCACACATGGGAGGGGGCAGAAAGGGACAGCAAGTCATTGACTATCTGCCACACGCTTTGCATGCACGTTTCGTGAAATATGCCTATAAGATGCAATTCATGTTCCCATTTTAGTGATGAGCCAACTGAGGCTCCGAGAAGTTCATCAACTTGCTCAGGGTCACCAAGCTAGCATGTGGTGGAATTTAGATTTAGACTGAGGCCTGGTGACTCCGAAGTCCAAGTTCTTTCCATTGCATCAGGAATCAGTGACAGATTCTACCCAGAAAGACTCCCAAGCTCTGAACCACCACAGATTCTCTCAGGGCCCTTTGCCTGCCACGAGGCCTGGGTGGAGATGACAAAGGAAGGGCCATGGGTCACACAGCTCAGAGTGGGTGAGGCAATGAGGTGGGTAAAGAAGTGGGGTGTGTGGATCTAAGAAACTGGGCTGCCCTCCAGCAGCCAGAGTCTCCAGTGACCAGCTCTTTAATAAATGGTGACTAGGTTGGCCTCAGGGCAGTAACTTCTTGAGGGCCTGGCAGAGTCTAAACTCACTTTTTAGCTATACATAGGCACTGATATCATCACTGTTGGATCATCTTTGAACACACAGACATGTGACATGTGCATATGTATGTACATGTACACATGTATGAGGGGTAATAACCAGATGTGGTATTGAAGTCATAGGGTCTTTCGTTTTTGCCCTGGCCAGTGTAGCTCAGTGGTAGAGCATCAGCCCACATACTAAAGGATCACAGGTTTGATTCCTGGTCAGGGCATGTAGCTGGGTTGCAGGTTCGGTGGGGGTGTAGGTCGGGTATGTACCGGAAGCAACCAATCTGATGTGCCTTTTTCATATCTCTCTCTCTCTCTCTCTCTCTCTCTCTCTCTCTCTCTCTCTGTTTCCCTCCATCCCCCTCTACCTCTGAAAATCAATGGAAAAATATCCATGGGAGAGGATTAACAAAAATGAAGGGGAGGGAGGTATTTCTGAATTGTCAGGCAAAGAGTAAATGGCCCTGGAAAGTATTCAAATAAAACATTGAAAAAATCTCTAAAGAACAATAAACACAACAGAAGGAATGATACTCTTCTAAAGTTAAGTCTCCCAGGTAAATAGCTCGTCAGGTTGTTACATAATCTTAGTGCATTAAGCCATCCAATGGGGACCAACAGAACCCAAGTGGGAGCTTGTCTCCATGCCCTTCCAGGAATCTTGCTCTAGAATATGTGGGCAAAGACATGGGTAGAAGGGGATACCTCCTGTCCAACTCCTACTCACACCACTCCCCTCCCCCAACACACACACACACACACACACACACACACACACACACACACACAGCTGTTTCTCCCTGCTCCTCCCAGCTTCCCTGTGGGTCTCAATCACTTTGCTGCTGGTCCCTGCCAGGTGGATTGTGGCTAGGGTCCCCTTCGCTGTGTGCCCCTGGTGGTGTGCCTGAGCTGGGGACACTCAACACCATAGAATAAACATGGTGCATCTTCTTAGAGCACAATCTTTCCTAAGGATTTAGGGGAAGAACATTATTTTTATATAAAAACTAGAGGTCTGGTGCACGAAATTTGTGCATGGGGGAGGTCCCTCAGTCCGGCCTGCACCTTCTCGCAATCCAGGACCCCTCGGGCTATGTCCAACTGCTGGGATCCCTGTGGGATCAGGCCTAAACTGGCAGTCGGACATCCCTCTTGCAATGCGGAACTGCTGGCTCCTAACCGCTCACCTGCCTGCCTCATCACCCCTAACCATTCTGCCTGCCTACCTGATAACCCCTAACTGCCTCTGCCTGCCTGCCTGATCACCCCTAACCACTCACCTGCCTGCCTGATCACCCCTACCTGCCTCTGCCTGCCTGCCTGCCTAATCATCCCTAACCACTCGCCTGCCTGCCTGATCACCCCTAACTGCCTTTTCCTTGGCCCCCACCGCCATGGCTTCATCCAGAAGGACGTCCGGAATGACATCTGGAAGGTCATTTGGCTCTCTGGTCTAATCAACATATTACACTTTTATTATTATAGACAATCAAGGAAACATTCTGGGGCAAATGTAAGATTTTCCATGAGATTTTGAGCTAAAATATGAGATCTCAAAGAAATGTTTTCTAGGCAACTGGATACTCCAAGTATGTCCCCCAACACCCCCAGTGCAGGCATGAACTGCTATTTGGCTGCTTGAGCAGGGAACTGGAAAAAATAGTTACATAGTTCATGTCTCCATGATTTCATGATGCCGTAATCCGGGTTTAGATGACAGAGAAGGTCTCCTGTTTAAGGTGGCAGGTGGTGGGTGGCTGGTTGGAGGACTTCTCCACTCTCTAAGAAATTTCCCATCCTCTCCAAAGAAGCTACTAAAACTTTGATATGTGGGAATGAGATGAGGGCAGGAGAAAAAGGAAGGGGAATGATATCCAAATGGAGCTTGTGTTGGCCAGAAAGCAGGGGATATGGCACTGGCCTGTGGTTCCAGAACAATGTTAGTAATAAATGACACACTCAAATAGGGTGATCACCACAATACACCAGAATGGAGAAGAAAAGGAGCAATTGCTGGAGGTCTAGCTGTAGGTAGAGGATCATAGCTATGGCCAACCCAGAGCTGGTTGGGAGGAAGGTGAGAGACTTCATTCTTCTCCCACACTCAGATCTCCTGCCAGAACCTCCCATTGGTGGAACTCCACCAGAAGCCAAAAGCTAAGGTAGCCTATTGATGCTGCCCTCATAAGTCGGCCTCCCAGGGCAAAGTAGGGTGAAGGGTGGAGGGAAATGGAAGGTGCTAGCACTCAGTAAGAGGAGAGAATTGGATCCTATTGAGGAACCTTATCTACAGAGGCCTTCCCCTGAGGCCTGTTCACCAGCCATGTTCCGTTTCTTCCAGGAGTTAGAAAATCTCATCAATGAGGCCATTCACATCCAGATCAAGTGCCTGAAAGAGCTGCTTCAGTATGAGATACAGACAACTTTTGATATTTTGGACCTGAAACTTCAGAAGAAGACTTTAAATCTCAATGCTCCTATCCCTTTCCCACTCTCCATCAGTGGCCAGCTAGGCCAAGATGAATCTCTTAAGATCAACAAAGCACGCAAAGCAAAGAAAGCAAAAGGCAAGAGGGAATCTAAAGACTGATTGAGGAACAATCATTGACTATTATGGAAGTATTAGGTATTATGCTCAGCACCCAATAGGTCAGTGATTTCTAGTGATTAAAAGAAATGTCACAACACCCATCATCTTATCTCTATCTTCTTTCTGGAAACCATCTTCTACCACCTGAAAATCTAACCCAAATAAGAAGGCTGTTCTCTGCCAAGCACAGAGCTTTGTGCCTGGTGGGCAAGCAAACAGCCCCTCCTTACTAAGCCTGAGTCTAGACACTGAAGACAGAACCACCACCAGTGGGTTGAAGCAGGTAAGAGTAGGGGTGACACCAGACACCAAGAAGGACTTCTAGGGGACACACTGGTTCTGTTGCTCGCATGGGGAGAACAGGTCCTAGGATTCTGTGGCCTTTCTGAGACAGGTACACAGAGTAGACCACTCTACATGCAGCCTGCTCTACATGTGCTGGTCTCCCTGCTGGAGGAGCCTGGTGCCTCCAGAGAACTCTTCCTTCTGAGAGAATCCACTCTGTTTAGACTGAGTCAGGGGAGCAAGCTCTGTCTTAGAGGTCAGAGATCAGGTTTCAAACCCAGCTCTGCTGCTGGTCTGCTGTGTGACCTTGCCAGTGTCCTTTCTGTCTCAGGGCCCCAGCTCTCTCTTCTATCAAGTGGGAGAGTTCCGGGCTGGTGTCGAAGGTCCATCTTCCTTAGAAGATAGATGAAGCAAGGTTTGCTATTTCCATTTGTCAAGGGGGTTCAAGGTTCAAGGAGGAGTGGAGTATTTACTCAAAGTCACTCAGCGAGGCAATGAAACAACCAGGATTAGAACTCAGGCTTCCAGACTCATTCATGTGCTCTTTCCCCTGCAACATTGTGCCATGTGTAAACAGTCACACAAATCCTGTAGCTGTTGGCTACTGCAGACATATAATTGACAGGTGAATGGGCCCCAGAGATCACGGCAGAAAGGACATTACCTCTCACTGACTCTTCCCAGGCTAGTGACCTGCTGTCATCTCTGCCGTCCACCCCATGCTCCTTGCTCACAATGGGACGGGCCACAGTGCAGCTCTCCCTGTCATTTTCACGACTGTCTCTCATGACCACAGCTGCTTTCTAGGTCTTGCCACCGAAGATGTGCCTGGGTCTCTGTTTCCAGGCAAAGCCAGCCTGCTTTTGGAGGCCAGGCTGAACTTAGGGAGAAAGAGGGGGCCCCGGGAGGGCATGTCACCAGCCCTGGGGCCCTCTGAGAAAATTCCAGGAGACAGGAACTCTGGCCTGGAAAGGGCCTCACCGGGAACACTACCCCAGGCTCTCTCTCTCCATCTTACCTTGATGCCATAGTGAGGATAATTTATACCTGAGACATTTTATAAGCTTCCCAATACCTCTTTGGACAGAAGAAGGAGGTTCCAGGTTTTCCTTAAATGTTTCATCTCTTCATTCATTCACTTATATATTTATCCTTCACTCCACAGACATTTTTTAACATCCATATCTACTGAAACTGCCAGGGCCCAAAGGGAAGTGTGAGAGCTGCCATCCTATCCTGTCCAGGCCTGACCAGGGTCCCCAAACACCCATGCAGCTGTGTATGTGTTTGTGTGCACATATGTGCAAGCATGTATGTGTCTGTGTGTTTGGGGGATGCAGAAGGGGCAAGTGGGTACTGCTCCATGTTTAGGCTATATGCTGGAGACGACCCCCCACCCCCATGCTGAAGCAGGACATAATCAGACACCCCGGCCAACCAAGGAACAAACCGGGCTGTGAGCACTGCTATTGTGTCCAAAAGGCATTGGAAGTATCAGTTGACGATAGGCTGGGGCAATTCAGTAAAAGGGATTGTAGCTCCCTCTTGCCTTGCCTTACTTCCAAGTTGAGGGAGGTTCAACCATCCCATCCACACCCACACCCCGCATCCCAGCCTTGCCTTGCCACTGCCCAGAGAGATCCTCGGGACCCCCAAGGCTTTAAACCTTTTCAGATTCAGGCCATTTGTATCCAGAACTGTCACAATGGACTACTGACACTGCTTTCCTCGCTGGACCTGACCCTTCCCAGAAGGACTCCTACCATGGGTGCCTCCAGTCACCACCCCATGGGTAGAACCCCAGTGTGGCCAGGGCCATCCTCCTAGCACAAACCAAGTGTCTAATAAGGGGGCCAGGGGGTAATGCAGAAGCTGTGAGGGGGGAGAAGGTGGTTCCTAAAGTTGTGTGTCCACATAGTCAGCCTGAAAGACCCACCCCCTCATTTCATCCGTAGGGGTGGCTTTCCCTAACCTGGAAGGGATGGGGTTGGAGTTAGGGTTTCAGCCACATAGTAGGTACAGTTGTTAAATAATGTTTGGTAAGTGAAGGAAGAATGAGTGAGTGAATGAATGAATGAATGAATGAATACAAATTTTAAGAAAATCATGGAACTCCCTTCCTCTGTTCACAAAAGTATTGGGAAGCTTATCAAACTTCTCAGGTATTAGACACTCCTCCCTGTGAGGGACCTGCCAAGGGCAAAAGTAGGGTTGATGGAAATAAGAGCCTGCCTTGCCCTTAAGGTACTGTCCTCAAAAAGATCTCCCCATTTAGCGAGGGAGACCAACACCTCTATGCCCAGCTGATTTCCATAGTCACCTGGTGTCATCTGCCCAAGGACAAACAGGGGAAGCCTGGAGGCTTGGTGTCTGAGGAGGAGGGGGGACACCCTAAAGCCCAAGGCCCTTCCAGCCCAGGAGCAAACCAAATGGCTTTGGAAAAGTTTAATTCCAAGCACAGGTCCCTGCGCAGGCTTGAGAAGCTGCTGTCCCCCTTCAGCTCCTCCCCAATTATGTAGATGTCCTGGTTACAGAACTTGTTAAAGGTCTGCTTCACATGGAGCTGAGTTGCGCTTATGAAGGACCTGGGAATGGGGAAGTCGCAAGGAACCAGAAATGAGGAGGGAACCCACAGCGACGAGTGGATCCAAGGCTTCCGCAGAAACAGGGGTGGGGGCCTCAAGCCCTCTACACCAGGGGAGCTAAAACTGAGCCTTCTCTATCAAGGTTAGAGCAGAGAATGGGAGGGCCCCCTGGGAAAGCCCCTCCCACTGCCCCACCTGAGGAAGCAGCACTAAGCAGCCTTCTGTAGCAACTTGTGGATGACCTCAGGTCTACTGTGGGAGGGCAGTCCCACCTGTGCCCCACTCTTAGGCAGGCGTGGATGCTGACACCAGGTGTGGAAACCCCAAGCTGAGAAAATGCCCTAAAATCAGGCTAAGATTGGAGCATCCCTTAGAGACCGAGGATAAAGTGCCCCATTGGTGAGGTGACCATACCTGCTGGTTGACTCCTATTGTCCCTGTGTCCTGCCTAGTTTGTCATTGCTTAAGGGAATCCAATTAAGAATTGGATAGGACTGGTAGCCTCCACTTGTACTTCCAGCTTCCCCCAAGATTGCTTCTCTTGGTGTGTGAGTCACATGCGCAGTGAGCAAGTTTTCACCTCAGCTCAAGGCTAAATGCAAAAGATGATGAGGGCCGACCTGCCTGTCCTTCCCACCCTTTCCTGACTCAGTGTTACCCTCTCAGGGACAACGCATGCAACTGTCCTTGAAATGGTGAAATGCATGCAGATATAGCAACTAATGAGAGTTAGTTTCCCCTCTGGGGTGATGCTAAGGGACAAACAGTATTGCTGTTCTGCCAGTTGTGCCATGGCCTGCAAATGTATGAAGCCACCGGGTCAGCAGGGAAAGGTGGGAGTGACAAGTGAGGGTATACACATGATGTGCAGGAGCTCAAAGGCAGGCGTCTTGCTAATGGGCTCAGACAGTGGTGGGAGCAGCCTTGCTGCAGACAGTGCCATTTACTGTACAGTGTGAATCTGCAATTATTTATCTTGGTGTTTGCTATGGCATTTTCATTTTTCAATAACCCTCAGTAGCAATGACTTCGACAAAAAAAGGAAAGTGCATGAGTAATGAAAATGTAAGTTATCTTGACTTTCTCTTCTTCAAGAAAAGTAATAATGAAACTGTAACATGTAAAATGGTTCCCTGTGTTTACCATCCCCCTGAGAATCATAGCGATGCCAATCCTAATATATAAAAAGCCAGGGGTCGTCACAACCAAAACAACTGGATGGATGACCAAACAGCAGGCTGCGTGGGGCAACCAGGCTGGCGGGGGGTTAGTGAGGGACAACAAAATGACTGAACAGCAGGCTGGGTGGGGCAACCAGGCCAGCATGGGGGGGGGGGGCAGTTGGGGGCAATCAGGCAGGCAGGCAAGTGAGCAGTTAGGAGCCAGCAGTCCCGGATTGTGAGAGGGATGTCCGACTGCCGGTTTAGGCCCGATTCCTGGGATTGGGCCTAAACCAGCAGTCAGACATCTCCCGAGGGGTCCCAGATTGGAGAGGGTGCAGGCTGGGCAAATTTCATGCACTGGGCCTCTAGTTATTAAATAAAAAGAAAGACAAAATCTGCTCAAGAAGCACCAGCACCTAACTCAAAGGTCATCAGTAACTTTAAGAAGACTGTCTAAAATCCTAGCCAAACATTATCCTGGGTGTTTTTGTGAGGGTGTCTTGGATGAGATTAATATTTGAATCAGTAGACTAAATAAAACAGATTGCTCTTCCTAACATGGTGGGCCTAAATCAACCCGTTGAAAGCCTGAATGAAACAAAACACTGACCTCTGTTGAGTAAGAAAAATTCCTCCTTCCAGACAGCCTTTGAAATGGGACATCAGCTCTTTTTGTTTCTATAGCACAGTGGTCAGCAAACTGTGGCTCGCAAGCCACATGCGGCTCTTTGGCCCATTGAGTGTGACTCTTCCACAAAATACCAACTTCTGCGTATGGACCACGAAGTTTCAATCGCACTGTACATGCGCGCCTGCACGTGGTATTTTGTGGAAGAACCACACTCAAGGGGCCAAAGAGCCGCATGTGGCTCATGAGCCGCAGTTTTCCAACCACGGCTATAGCAGACTCAGCCTTTAGACTTAAACTGAAACATCAGCTCTAACATTTTGGAATTTCCAGTCGTGAGAGAGAGAGAGAGAGAGAGAGAGAGAAAGAGAGAGAGAGAATTAGATAGATAGATAGATAGATAGATAGATAGATAGATATGTGTGTGTATCACATAATTTTTATATATAATCATATAATCTCTTTCTATATATAATCATATAATTATATTTATCTTATATCCTACTGGTTGTGTTTTTCTGGAGAACTGTCCAGCCCATTTGTCAAATCCAAGATTTCTTGTACACATGCTCAGAGTGTAGTGATAGCTGTAGCACCCTCAAGAGAAGTTCACATAGGGTTGAATGATGCCAGTTTCATATTAGTGTAATCAGATGCATCAATGAAAATATCAGTCAATTCCAATAATAGCTCACTTTTTCCATTGTCTATCAACATAAAGCTGTTTGAAATTCATTGTGTTCAAGGTGAAACATCTCTCAATACTGTGAACACTACTGGAAACTCACTGTTTATAAGTTCAATGTAAAAGACAACAGTGTTTGTTGTTGAGGTTATAATATCTCCTCAAATATATAAATTATTGTAAAAGCAATGTTCTCACTAAATTAAAAAAACACCATAGAGCAGAAATGTACCCAGAATTCGTTGTTGGGCATACACAGTAGGCAGGCCTGCACCAAGAGGAACAGGAAGAAGAAATGAGGATGGAGGAGGGATGGGAGAAAGTGGTGGGCAACTTGGAATAACAGAGTTAGACTCCTTCCACACAGACACTGTGCTTTCATTCATCTCACAAATACTGCTTACAGTGGTTTGTACCAGACACTTTCAGGCACTAGGGGCTCAGAAATAAACAAGATAAATAAGACCTCCTTCTCTGAGAAGCTCACATTCCAACATGGACACAAATAAGCAATTTAAAAAGATACTCCCTGATTAAAATGTGTGATACAAAGGCCATGGGAAGGTATACAACTCAAGTAACTACGGGGTGACAGAAACTTTACTACTGAGGCTATTCAACAGGCTCTTAGTAAGTGATAGACACTGGAATAGGTTGAGTATATAAAGATATGGAAAAGGCAGGAGAGATTCTCAAATGAAGGAGTGAAATGGATATTGAAAAATACTTAGGGCCTGGCTGGTGTGGCTCAGTGATTGAGTGTGGACCCAGGAACCAAGAGGTCACAGTTCAAACCTGTCAGGGCACATGCCCAGGTTGCAGGTTTGATCCTCAGTGGGGGGCATGCAGGAGGCAGCCAATCGATGTTTCTTTTTCATTGATGTTTCTATCTCTCTATTTCGGTCCCTTCCTCTCTTTCTAAAATCAATAAAAACATTGGTCCTAGTGGGAGAAGAGAAATCTGGAGCCAGGGTAGGAAGCAGGCTATGGCAGGTGGCTGCAGGGATTGGAGCAAGAGCAGGTGTCAAAACTGTCTACACAGGGTGGGGCCAATTATAAAGACCTGGGCCAGGGAGTGTGGATTCTTCACTTCTGGAAAAGGGAGCCATTATAAGGTTTTAGACAGGGAGCAAAGTGATTGGAGGGATATATAGGCTGGAAGAAAGGAAACCAGGAAGGAAGCTATTAAAATAATTCAGGTCAAATGTAATATTAGCTGTCAGTATGCAATACACAAATACTTAGTAAGTGCCTACTGTGTGCTAGCGACTATTCTGGACCCTGAGAATACCACACCAAAAAGTAAAAAAGTCCCTGCTCATAATCTAGTGGGGGGAGAGTAAATGAATATACATGTAAATAGTTGATGCAACACATGTGACAGTTATATGAGTTAAACACATACTGTGTGCCAGGCACTCTTCTAAACACTTGATATCTACTAACATACTTTTATTTCCGTGACAGTCCCATGAAGTAGATCCTATTATTATCATTCCCATTTTATAGATGAGAAAACTGATGGGCAGGGCTTAAATAACACCAGAAGGTTTGGACAGAGCACATAATCCACTTCCACATTTTACTGCTTTTCATGGGCTGGTGGCCTGGCAATAACAGGGGCCTTCCTCTCACCAGACTAGGTATCTGTAGCCCCTGCCTCCCCGCTCTCTCCCCTCCCCCAGCAGCTCCTGAGCACTCGTTTGCCAGCTGCCTTGCCTGCTAGCCTGCAACTCCTTGCGAGCCAGGAGCCATTGCACCTCTATTGTGTCTTCTCAGAGGCACACCGTGCTGGGCACGTTGCGTGCATATAGACTCGAGAGCATTGCCAAAGGCCGCCTGTTCAGCCACGAGTGGTTGTGTTGATAGAGTAAAAAGGAGAACCATTTTTAATGGCACTCATCCTGCGTTCTTTGCTTTAAAAGGAAGACCTGTTTTATCTATCAGACACTGGAATTCTCAATGATGGGCAAGAACTCAAGTTCCCATTGTTTTGGCCAGGGTACTCAGAGTGGAGCATGGTACCAGCCCCTGGCTGTCCTCACAGAACACAGGGACAGGGCTAACAACAGAAATATGGCACCAGCAGGCTTACAGAGGAGCCCTATACCTCAGTGGGTATTTAATTTTGACTTCCCAGATCAACAGCTCCTCCTTTGAAGAACTGTTTTCTACTCCCTGCCACAATCAGCTGGTTCTGATAGGGGCTCCCAGCTACCTGCCTCCCTCCCTGGCCAAAGGAAGAGCACATTCCCCAAGTAGACCAATCAGAGTACTCCATTGTCCTCGGCCACAGTGATTGGGCCAGGCAGGCACGGGCACATGAACCAAGCTAGACCAATCAAAACACTCTATCCTCACCCCACCTACCACCGTCACCAAGCCATGGTGATTGATTCAGGAGTTTTTCTACCTACTGTTGGCAGGGTTCTCTCGCTTTTGGTTTTGAGGCTGTAAGGATTCTAATAGGTCAGAGCAGCCAGTAGCTGTTTCCAGCCTGAGAGAAGAAAAACAGCATGCAATGGGAAGCAGGAGAGAAAAAGGCGAGATTGACTGAGAGATTGCTCTGTAATCCAATCACCCTGGAGGCAGCTCCACCCTGGCAGTGGTGTGCACACACCCAGGATCTGACTGAGGTCAGCGAGACAGGCAGGGCAAGGAATGCTTCCTCCATGACAGATGAAGAAACTGAGGTTCGGATAGGTGAAACGATTGCTCAAGGTCACTTGACTAATAGGGGTGAAGCCGGGACAGAAGCAACCAGAACTTCTACCTTTTCGTTGGGAGTTCTTGTCTCATCCACTGCCTCAAAGGGCACGGTCCCTGTAGCCACGACCACCACCCTGCCCACATGGGCAATGGCTCCTGGGTATAAGCCATCCTTTTTGTTTTGGACACTGAGCGAGGCCACAACATCTGCTCTTAGATGGAAAACTACCCAGGGCCTAGAGGACAGAACCTCTTCTCTGGGAACTTGCACGCACAAAGTCAAATGGGAGGTTTGAGCAACACGAGCCAGAATGTACCAATCATCAGTGGTTCCTCTTCAGAAAACTGCCCCATCTTATCCTACTTGTTCAATGGGGTCTCCAGCATAAAACGCATCCAGTCCAAAATTCTGTCAGCCATCAGCGTTTTATTATTATAGCTCCCCACAGAGGTACTTGTAAAATGTCCTCCCAATAACCCAATGGGCTTTCTGACATTGTCAAGTCCTTTCGTACCTACACCAAAGGTTGAGAAAACAGAGAACATTGCCGGGCCCACATTTTTTAAATGAGGAGCCAGGTAACCCTTGTATCCTTTCTGACGCCCCTTTCTGCTCCAACGTGGCTGCCAGCCAAGGTTCCCAGGCACCTGGGTTAGAGGGAGATAGGGAGAAACTTTTCTGAGGCTGATACAATATGACTTTGCCATCCAGGCCGGATGGACTCAGAGGAGTTTCTCAGGAGGTTGCCCTTCACAGTGCAGCTGAGGAAACCAAGGCCCCGGGGAAGGCAGGGCGGACACAAGCCCAGGCCTGGAGTTCCCAGTGCGAATCCTCCCAGCGCGCTGCGATGCTGGCCAGAGGAGAGCAGGAAGGGCCACCTTCTCCATCTAGACCTCTGCCTTCCAAATCCCTTTCAAGTCTCTATCCCTGGGACATGCCACACTCTAACCTGATGTAAGCAGCTACTGAAAACTCTTCAGAAACCGAGCGCAGGAGGGAGCCCGTGAAAGGGCTGAGGCTGCCACAGGCAGGGGCTCAGACTGGACCCCGCAGGGCCTCTGTGTGCAGCTTTGCCGGCTCTGCATCTGTGCCTGTCCTGGCTGCACAGCCCAACCAGCACACCCACTGCTGTCCCGTCCACAGTGCGCGGCTCCCCGTGTCGGGAACGCTGGTGGAACCACTGGAACACGAGAGGCACCGAGGAGAATGCAGAAATAGCACAACAAACGTCATCTCTAACGTTGCACTCAGTACCTAGCAAGTACCGGGCACTTTATTTCATTATCCTCATTTCACGGATGAGGAAACTGAGGTTGGGGGGAGTTGGGGACTTACCTATATTGTTCCTGACCTAATAAGTAACCTGCTGGGATTCAAACCCAAGCCCATCTGACCTAATCCTAACTGGGTTCAACCTCGTCCCTAAATGGGTCTTCCCACCAATGTGATCCCTCCCCTCTAGGAGGTCCATTAGACAAGAGGCCAAAAACCTCCTCTTGCATCCGTAGGTATGTGACCAAGAGTGGCAGGCCCACAGGCACTCAGGGACGGGGCGGTCACAGGAAAAGCAGACTTCTGCCCAGGAGGGCCCGCAGGACCCCAGGAGGGCCCAGACCTCAGGGATAAGAGGCTCTGGAGAGAGGGAGGGGAGTGCAGGGCACCGGAAGCAGGCACAGTGCCCACTGGAGCAAAGGCTGGTTGCTGAGGAGGAGAGTGGATGGTAGAGTTGGTGGCAGTGGTGGAGGTAAGGCTGGCTGGTGGGACCCAGGCCTGGGGATGTCTGTGTAGGAGGGTGGGGGCTCCTGAACGCCAAGTTCATAGAGCAGCACTGGGAGGCCTGTCTTGAAGCTGCCTCAGCACAGCGAGTCCTGTTGTTTTTTTAAATTGTGTGTTCACGGAGGCGTCGCGCCCCCTCCACAAACCCTGCCTCGCTGCAGACCAAGGCTGGGAGAAGACCCTGGAAAAGGGCCTACAGGTGAGGTGGAGGCTTCTGAGCAGTGTTCCCAGGGAAGGAGCCACGGTGAATCCCAGCTGGGCAGTGATGGGATGAAGCACAAGGAAAAGTGCTCAGTAAGGCAGGCCTGCGTTGAATCATCTGAGGACGACGTGGGATTTCTACCCACCCTGTGAGGGGGTCTCAGGATCCCCATCCTTCCCGCTGGAGAAACTGGGGTTCAGGGAAATGGAGTGACTCAGCCTGGTCTCACAGATCCCAGCCTCTGCCCCCTGTGCGCACGCTCTGCCCTGCAGCGAGCTGGGAAGGGCTCCACCTGGGAGGCACAGGAGACAGGAAGCCCACGTCCTGCACAGTCACAGTCTGGCTGGACAGAGGAGACGCACACAGGAAAATACCACCCAAAAGCCCCCTGTGCCGTTCCTAGCAGAGGGAGGCAGCGCCAGGCCCAAGGCCACCCCAGGGCCTTTGCCCCTCCTTCCCAGGAAGAGAGGTTTCCGCCCTGAGCAAGACAGCACACGTCAGAGGCCGAGGCCCGCAGCCCGCGATCTGGGGCCCATTCCCAGCACTCGCAGGGCAGCTGGGCCAAGCTGCTGACTCACCGAGCAACCTTCAAACAAGTCACTTCCCTCCCGGGCACCCGGCCTGGCATTGAAAGTGGGCATCCCTGCGTCCCTCACCACCCACATTCTTACCAGAGGGTCTCTTCCCATCAGAACTGCCGCTGCTGGTTGGGTGGCAAGGGAGGTCAGGTGATATTGGAGAGTGGGAAACATCTCCTTTGAAAGCTGATATTCCACAGAAAAATATAACCTGCATTTAGAAAGTGAAAACAGTGCCTACTTATTTTCGCAACACACACCACGGAAGAAAGCCCTGAACACTGCTTGAGCGATGGGAACAGGCATGGGAGGTAGTCCCTGGGGGGAGGGAGGGGCTGTACTCCCAGAAAGAGAGGACAGCTGAAGGCTGAGAACCCCCGAGAGGTGGGGATTGCATACTTGACTTGTCAGATGTGACAAGCAGGTGAACTCTAGCAGAAGAGAAGGTCCTCATTTAGGGCCACCCGGGCTTCTGCGGCAGCCTGCAGGGCATCCACAGGCTCCAGGAACACAGGGAACAGAATGCGACTTCTAAACAGCCGCAGCATGCTGCATGTCACTCTCTGGTTTTTTTTGTTTTTGTTTTTTTTTTGTTTGTTTGTTTAATCCTCACCCAAGGATTTTTTTTTTTCCATTGAGTTTTAGAGAGAATGGAAGGGAGGGAGAGCGAGGGAGAGAGAGAGAGAAACATTGATGTGAGAGAGACACATCGATTGGTTGCCTCTGGCACCTGACCAACTGGGGCCAGGGCCACAGATGGAACCTGCAACCCAGGCACATGGCCTTGACCAGGAAACAAACCCTGCAGTGCCAGGGTCAACGCTCCAACCACTGAGCACCACTGGCCAGGGCTGAATTTCACTTCTTTAAAAAGAGAGTTTATGAAACAATGTCATCCCAATATTCTACACCTATGCATAGAAAAAAAGCCTAGAAAGAATACAGCAAAATGTTAACAGAAGGTAATCTTGCAAGGTCAGATGACAATCTCTCTCTCTCTCTCTCTCTCTCTTTCTCTCTCTCTCTCTCTCTCCTCTCTCGTTGTGTCAGTGTTTTTCAAAGTTTTCCAGATGTACCTATATAACAACAAATGTAATAAGGATATAATTTAAAAAATTAATTAGGCCTGGAAAAGGCAACTTGCCAAAGGGCTAAATTTATTTTCACAGGGAAGTTAGCATTTTTATTACTATAGAATTAGCAGCCAGCTCCTTACTGTGATAAAGCCTAATGCTACCTGTTCATGTCAGCCCCTGTAGCTGGAGGCAGCCAGAAAGTAAGGTATTCCAGGCCTTTTATATCAGGCTCCACACACATATGCGTGTGTGTGTGTGTGTGTGTGTGTGTATGATATGTGTGTGTGTGTATATATATAATCTCCATATGCAGCACAAATTTTCTTCCTAATCTGCTCTGGTAGGGACAACATTACAAATAGTCTTCATTCCTGACTGATGGCCAAGGGTGGGGTATGGACACGGGCTAGTAGGTGGTGGAATTGCCAGTGAGAATTACACTTTTCCAGGGATCATGAAAAGGCAACAGTAGGACTTTATACCTCACCATTGATCATCTCCAGAGCTATTCCCATAATCTGAAAGCTCTTGATATAAACCAGTGCCAGTTGACAGAGAAAAAAGCTGAGTCATAGAGAAATAAAACGATGGGCCTGAGATTAAAGACCGAGAAGAGGGTGGACCAGTACATGTTCGAGATGAGTAGCTGTTCCATCATTGAACAGATATTGATGGGTACCTACTATGTGTCTGGCACAAAGTAGGTCCCATGGAATCAAAGAGAAATGAGATGCCTTTCTCAGATAAATACATTCCCAGACTAGTGGGAGGATAGAGGCTTAAAAACATAGAGATTGCATCAGCACCCTATAGGTGCTGTATGAGGGGGTTGTGGGAATATGCAGAAAATGGGCCCACAAACTCACCTGGGGCGGGGACTAGGGGAGGGTAGGTTGGATGGGTGGAGAGTGTGAGGAAAAGGCTTTCTGAGAGGGGAAATATTTGACCTGGGTCCTCCTGAGACGTAAGTAGGAATCCACAGAGTGAAGATGTGGGGAAGAGCATTCCAGCCCAAGGGAACAGCCTATGCAAAGGCACTGAGGTATGAAGAAACAATTCCTATTTGGAAATTTTCTATGCTCAGAACATAGAGTGGGGAGTGAGTCAAGCCGGCCAGGTGATTTGGGACTTGAATGTCCCTCAGAAAAAGTTTGAGCTTCTTGTTGGCAGTACTGGGTAGAAAAGAGCTTAAGCAAAAGGGTGACATTTTCAGACCTTATGGAACCTCTAGCTAGATTGGCGGGAGAGAGGCGCAAGGTGATAGCCCCTGAGTGGCTGTGCTGAGGGCCTGGAGTGGACAGGGATGGGGAAGATGAAGTCTGAGAGTCTCCATAGAGGCCCCAGCCTCCCTCAGGAGGTCAGATGCAACCTTCCACCACATCCTGCCTGGCAGGGAGGGTGCTCCTGGCTGTCAAGTTTACGTGAGGACCTGCTGGGCTGGGCTCAGATGACAGAGGTCTCTTGCCCCATCCTGTCCAGCTGGCACCCCATATGGAGAGGTAGAGAGATTAGGCGATGTGGGTAAGATGGGGCAGAGCTCCAAGGAGGTGGGGCCAGGGCCTGGCTGACGTATGGGAGTGGGGTCAGGCCAGGTGTCTGGGAACCTTATGTCGTGGCCTAGTGACAGAGGCTGGGAGGCAGCCTGGGGCAGCTGAGGCAGGAGTGGGGGATGCGGTGGGAGGTGTTCAGGACCTGCATTCGGGAGCCGCAGCTCCAGCACGGACCTGTACAGCTCTCTCTCTGCTCAGGGGGACACCCCACCACTGCCCAGCAACACCCCACCAGTGCCACCTCCCTAGAGACCACTCCTCATTGAGGCCAGAAGCAGAGAAGAGGGGACTCCTCTTTTCCTTGCTTCCTTTTCACAGTCTCGGAGAACCAGGGTAGTCTAGCCCCCAAAGACTATGGATTCTGGCCTCCTGTTTAGAGAGGCGCAGAGAAGGAAAGTGACCTGTCCAAGGTTCCACGGCGGCAAGTGGCTGGACCAGCCCTGCAGAGTGTAAGATGACAAGACCTAGACCCCAAACTTCCTTCCT
>NW_005871049.1:36761599-36775250 GCF_000147115.1 Myotis lucifugus | reverse complement strand
TGAGCAGCCCCCCTACCCTCTCTGGCCTCTGTCCTTATTTCAGGGGTGCCACTCTCCCTGCGGCTTCTACAAGCGTTCAAGTCCAGCACCCTCGCCCTTGATCCTGAATGCTGGGAGGGAGGGAAGGCCTCGCTCTCACAAGGTTGCCCCTTCCAGTTACAGATGAGAAGTGAAGCTCAGAGAGGGTGAGGGTCTCACCCCTGACACACAGCCCATCCGGGCAAAGCAGAGCAGGAGCTGGGTTTTGGGGAGGGAAACCCCTGCCCTTCCCTCCGTGACAGCCTGGCATCTTACCTCCCAAGCCCAGAACCCTCTGTACTCCGTGCCCTGGGAGAAGTGGCCAGGTGGGCGGGGCTGGTACTTATACTCACCATGAATAAAGCGGCCAGTGTTCTAGGCCCAAACTGCAGGCATGAGATCTGACAAACACATAAAAGGCTCGCAGGCGCTGCGCTCCTTGGAAATAGTTGGCTTTGGAGCCAGAGGGCTTCCGCACTCAGGGAGCTTGGATGGTGGGGCTCCCAGACAGGCCTGATCCCTGGGCCTGGAGCCTGAGTGCCCTGAAGGTGGGGACCTCGGGGTGGCTGGCCCCAGCCCGTTTCCTGTGGCCGCTGCGGGGACAGGGGCGGGGGAGGAAGGCTGGGCCTGGGCGAGCTAATCTGGAGAAGTGATTTTCCTCCTCAGCCAGCCCCTCCCTGGGCAGGGCTGTGCGCTGGAAGGTAGGCTGGCCAGGGCTCCCAGGGAGGGGCCGGCTTATCAGGCAGGAAACACTGGGCTCCGGCCACATCCTCCTCCTCCTGGTCACAGCAGCTCCCAGGGGCAGGAAAACACTCAGCAGCCGCTGCTCCTCCGCCCTCACAGCCCCTCCTGCTGCCTTCGCCCTCCTCCTCCTCCTCGTCCTCCAGCAACTGGGGAGGCAGAGTGTCCAGTGTGTGGTCTGCTGCCCTGGGAGCTCTGCCCGGCGCCGGCTTCCCAGCCCCTCTGCCGCCCCTGGACTGCCTGCTGCCTTTCCCTGCAGCCCGGACACAGGGTGGGGCAGGCAGGGGTGGCAGAAGCATGACAGAGGGCCACTGGCTCCCAGAGATGTTCAGGTGGGCTCCTCGGGCCTCTCTGTGCCAGCCCCTGGCCCTCAGAAGCCACCACTTGGTCCCTGGACTGTCTGGGAGCCCTAGGGCATGCGCTAGGGAGTGCAGTGCCTCTCCATCCTCTGCGCCGCCCATTCCCAGCCTCACCCTCCTGGGCCAGCACCTACCGAGACCATCTGGGCTTCAGGAAGCACAAAAAGAAACCTCATGGGAGGTCTCCTGAAGGCGCACCCAACGCACAGGGCTTCTGCCTCCCCTCCATCTGCATTCCCGTGGCCCCTTCTCCCCATCACCCAACCTCCCTGTACCTGTGCCCCTGGCTCCTGTCCACTGCTGAGACTTGTGGCCCAGCAGAGAGCAGTGGGGCCCTTCTCCCACAGCCCTGCCCTGGCTGTCCCCCCGGCCACCACTGCCTGCCCCACCTGTGACCACTGACCCCCTGTCCCTGAGGGGTCTTGTCGGCCCCCACCACTTGCTCCCCCCACAGTCTATTCCTCCCCCCCACCCCCCATCCCCAGTTCTCCACTGGCTTCTGCTTCCAGCTGCTGGCTCTCAGGCGAATCCCCTGACCTCCCTGGGCCTCCGTTTCCTCTTTCATCAAATCTGGGGGGTGACAGCGTGATAACAGTAAGTTTTTCCAGCTCTGACCGCCAGTGATTTTTTTTCAAGGTCACAGAGCTGGGATGAGAATCTCCTAATTCCAAGGCCCGTGTTCTTTCCAGGACAAATGGAACCCCTCTCCTGCCATGAGGACGCCCCTCCGACAGCTGGTGGTCTTCATCAGAGCAAATCGCTTTCTCCTGTTACCCTGGCTTCCGGAGTTTAAGGTGGCCCGCTTCCCTGACCGGTGCAGCACCTGACATGTGGATGTTTTCCTGGATTCTCTGACTCGGTAAGAACAAACCAGCCTGAAGAGATGCAGGGGGAGCAACTGGGTGCCTTTGGCCACCTGCCCTCTTCACAGGACCTCTCACCCTGGAAGTCCAGCAGCCTCATCTCTTGGGTTTCAGCATCAAACAGGAGAGCCAGCTCCCTGATGCCCCTGGAGCTGCAGAGCCATTCCATCCATCACAATCTCATGCTTTCTCCAGAATCCAGTGAAATCTTTTCCTTGTGTTAAGGTCTCCTCCCCCCTTGGCCCAGATCACTGCCACTCCACCACCCTTCGGATGGATGGAAGATGAGTGACTATTTGACCCAGTGATGTGAAGTGGCCACACCCTACACCTACGCGCAGAACATTCCAAAAGTGCCCGAGGAGTCCGCTCTCCCACCCCCGGTGAAGTCGCCTGCCTGTCCCTCACAGTGTGGCTAGGAGACCTTCCTTCCCGCCCCTCCCACATCCACACAACATTCAGTCTCTGACTGAGGGGAATGCAGACCTGAGAGAGGGTCTGGAGGGGACCATAACCCCTACCCGGCCTCAAACATGGGCCCAGAACAAAATGAAAAGAAGCCTAAGCACCAGCCTTCAGGGCCAGGTGGACAGGGAAGCAGACGAAAGCAGGAGGGACTCAGGGGAGGCAGAAGAAAACCTTCGATGATGGAACTTGTTAGACTGGCTTACAGAGAGAAAAATCCATTTTCCCAGAGGGCTGGCAAATCAAATAGAACCCCACCGCCCAGAATGGCTAAGAGGCGGTCCTCAGTAGAAGCAGGGGAATGGACTAAATGACCCAAATGGTCTCTTTCCATCCCAGTTTAGTGCCCAGACAAGAAAGCGGAGTTCCTCTGTTGTCGCTCTAGCCACGGTGGGGTCCTGTTCCCTGGTTTCTCCCAGGCAGTCAATCCCAGCATGACAATCACATGGATCCAGATTTTTCAAACGAGTACCAGCCTCCAGGCCTGAAAGAAATGTACACTGTCTGAAGAAATAGACAGTAGTTATCCTGTACGTGCATATAAGGCTCTACAATTTCTCGAGTTCCCACAAATTCACTAACTGCCCCCTCAGGTGAGAAAACAGGTCCAGGGGTTTATCCAAGTTCCAATCAAAATCCAGTGATGGGGTAAGGGCAGACCCTGTCCATGGGTCCGGGCTATTTCCAGATGCTGTCCTGCTTCATCTAGAGCTCCGAGCCCCATGAATACAACCAGCAGCCCTGACGGAGTGCTCCAGGGATGCTGGGGAACCAAAGGTCTTGCCTTGCTAACTGATAGACTAACCCTTTCCCCCACTGATAAGTTAATGCTCAGGGAATGGCGTGCCATCCACCATAGTGTTTAGAGAAAGGAGCATTCTCAATTTGCCAGTGGAAGCCAGCAGCAAGCATGAAATAGGTCTTCAGGAAAACAAAGCCACCATGAATACAGCCACTAGAACCTGGTCAGAGGTAAGTCAGTTATAAATAGCCTTCAGGGGGTTCATTCTTCCTGCTAAGAAAGAGTTCATCCATTCTGGGTATTGAATGAAGTCATTTTGTGCCTCAACTACCAATTGAGACTCTTTGGAAACTTGTTCATATGCTCAGACCCAGTGATACCCTGCTGGGAATCCAGCTAACAACAGAAGCAAGTAAATGTTCAGTGTTACTTATAATGAAAAGAATTAAAATGGGACAATTCAGTTATCTAATGGCAAGGGGGTGGTCAAGCAAATGAAGCTACGTTAATGCACCGAAGTATAGTGCCATTGTCACAATGACCACTATAAAGACAAATACCAATGGATCGATATCTGCACTGTGAGCACACCAGGTCCAATTCTGAACACATCAATGCAAGACTAAGGAGGTTGGTATGTAAAAATAAGTAGGCTAAAAATAGTTACGTCAATGGAGTGGGTAATCTTTTTCCAAATTTTTTTCATAGTGATTTTTCAACTGGACAGAAAACATCTTTTGCAGAAATGGTGTTTTAATGGTGTTTAATGACATAGGAAAATGTTTATCTAATATTAATGAAAAAAATGTCTATTATAAAAGACGTACGTATTTGTAGAATTCGACCAAAAGAAGACTGGATAGATGCAAAAAAAAAAAAATCATCAGTAATGTCTTTAAGATGTGGACAATAGATGACTTATTTTAATCTATGATGTTATTTTTTTAACTTTTTACAAAGACTGTCTCTTTTGAGAATTAAAATATCAAAAAATGATGGATAGATAGGTAGGATGGATGGATTGAATAGCTGAAAGATAGATGGGTGGGTGAGATGGGTGAATGAATAGAAAGATGCATGATAGATAGATAGATAGATAGATAGATAGATAGATAATAGATAGATACATACATACATACATACTAGTACGTACATACATACATACATACATAGAGGTATCTCTTTTCCTTCCTTCCTTCCATCCAAATCCCTTTCACTGGGATGAAATCAAGAGCACAACCTTCTCAAAAAGAAAAAGGTGACAATTACAAATGTTACAGATCATCTGTCCTCAGCTCTTTATACCCATTATTCTGCTGCTGTAAGGATGGAAGAGAAGATTCCCCTCTGGTGCCCTCGTGCCCACCTCCTGACCTTTCTGCTCCGGGCTACACTCTAGCAGGTGAGGGTGAATAGCTGTGGCTGCAACACATCCAGCCTCAGAGCCTGGGAACTACACACACAAAGGCTCTAGAGTCTTGGTTTCCAGAGATGAGCCAGAAAATTAGGAACCCGAAGGTTTCAGGTTTTTCCCACCAGGCAGGATACCTACAGGCCATCTCAAATGACTACTTTATTCATTTGTTCACTTACTTGTCGAGCTGCTACCATGTGGTGGGTAAATGATTCTGACGCTGCCGGGCAATAAGTGCCGTAACCCAGATCTGCTCAAGCCCTCCCAGCCCCCCTCCCAGCAGGGTCAGGGGCATCTGAGCTGGACTGGGACAGGGAGTAGGATGTCATTAGATAGATAATGGAAGCGAGGGTCTCCCAGGTCAGGGAAAAGCTAGGGGAAAACACGAAAGTATGGAAAAGACAGCATTTCCAGGGAACAATAGGCTTTCTGTGCAGTTGGTGCACCATGTAGGGGAGGGTGACGGGGACCATGAGAGGCTTCTGGAAAGAGGCTCTGCCATAGGGGCACTCACATACGACCAAGCCAGGTGTAGGGTCCTGAAGCTTGTACAATTGCGGGGGGAGGAGGCTTTGAAAGGAAAGGATACCAAGAAATCTTCCTTTTCACAAAGTTTATAAAAACAAATGGCCATGTGACTACATTATCAGGGGCCTCCCAGGAACCTGCAGACCTGAGGGGACGGGGCGGCTTGACCCTGGTCGGCTTCCCATAAGCCCCCCGCCGCACTCATCCTGTGTGCCGCAGTGGCCAGCAGGCGCTGAAGGATCTTAAGGAAAAAAGTAAAATGATAACATCTACATTTTAGAAAAATAACTTATAACACTTTATACCCATCAATTCTTATCAGGCAAAGCAAAAAGTGCTCTTGTCACTGTCACCGGGGCACCACCGTTGCACTCAGAGCTGAGGCAAAAGTGAAAGAGTGGCCCTGTCGCCTGCTCATTTCCTGCGTTCCCAGGGGCAGGGACAACACCCCCTCTCCCACCGTGTGTCCTGGAATGAAATACGCCCCTTTGGCACCGTTGAGGGCCGATGTCTTAGGCAGATGCTGCTGGGCGAGTGTTCCAGCCAACTGTGACCCTGCAACCGCCACTGTCAGCCGTGGTGGGCCTGGGCAGCTGCGAGTTCAAATTAGGTCTATTTCTGGCCCTGTAATTTCCTCTTTGCTCGTTCTTTCCTGGGCTGGAATAGGTACACATTGGACGGCATGTACAGTAATTCCATGCCATGGTAGAGTACAAAGCCCCTCGCTGTGAGACTGTCAGGCTGATGCCACCAACAAACGTATGTGAAAATAGGGGGGGAAACCCCAGCCACCATTGGCCGAGTAGGGGGAGGGGAGCTGCACAGCACCACCTCCCCCCCTGGACCTCAGTGTCCCTGGGGTGGATGGATGACAAGGCCCCACCTGGGGCTGTAGATGAGAAACAGCCCATAAAACTTGCCGTAAAACTCTCTACACCTATAAAGTGCTATTAACATAATGACTATAGATTATGATCCAAATTGAAGGAGGGACATATTGGGCTCTCCCAAGACCCACTCCTTGGCCCAGCGGGCCGCGGGGGAACACAAGACTACCCATGACTCAAACAAGTTACAACTGCTTCACCACGGAGAGAAGCCAGACATGGGTGACCTGCACGGACTGAGTAATCCTCCGTTTTTTCCAGGCACTTTTTGGCTGGCATTTTAATCCCAAACCTCACAAGTGGTTACATCCTTTCATTGCTGATCCGTGTGCTCCCCTGCCTTCTCACAACATTCCATCCAATTTCGGGAGCCCACATGTTTTGTTATTGCCACATCCGTACATACATAGTGGAGAGGGCAACCCAGGTATTTTTCAAGACTGCTTCAAAATAAATAAATAAACAAGCTGTGGTAGCCTTAAGTAAGCAATGACCTGGGCAGAACTTACTTCCTATCTTGAGATAACACACAGTTCTGTTTTTCAAGTATGAAGACATCCTAAGGAGAAAACTGTCCTGCCAGCAGGCTGTACATTGCTCTTTTCTTTCATTCTTATTAATAACAACGCTGTTTTCAATGTGTGATACCAGCCTTTATCTCTCCACCATAACTCAAAGATAAAGTAAGCCACCCCTACAAATAACAACTTCTTTAAATTAAAAAAAAAAGTTGACGTGGAAAACATTTGGACCAATACTATCAGTAGCGCTGGGCATGCTATCTCTGCCTCACTCAGAAACATTTCTTTTTTGGCACAACTTGATTTCAAATGATAGAATGGTCACGGTACAAAAAGGTTTATTTAAATTAAATATCTTAGACAAAACAGTATCTACAACCGTTCCAAACCATGTGTAGTTTTTAGGGGGGAAAAAGGAACAGTTTAGCTTAATGTCTGTGATCATGTTTTACAAGATTATTGATACACGTTCTGGACTGCACCAGTCAATCGTATTGTCAATGGTTTACTATTTATTACCAAACATTATATATAGTAATAGCATAAAGATTAATCATGTCTTATAAGTGATTTTACAATCGGACTCCTTGGAAGGAAAAAAAAGGAACTTTCAACAATACAAAATATAAGGTGAAAATAAGAGAATATATAAAACACTTACATATTTCATACAGGCAATAATATGCAGACATCAAAAGACCAACAATGGCCTTTTCGCTCCCTGTTAGGTATGTTCCTTCAAAGGAGGTCTGAGAGGATAGAAATGTTCTGGGGGCAGGGGCAGGGCTCAGAAACACCTTCCGAATCACAGTGGGCTTCTGTTCTTTGGGAAGTAAGCACCCTGAAGGTGTAGAGGAGAAGCTGTTTTGAAGTATTGTCTGAAGATGTTACCTAAAAGACCAGCAGGAAGGATTCCCATCCCAGCCATGGGAATCGAGCTTGGAATTTTCAAGTCAGGGGACCTTTGAATTAGTGGCCAATTCAGGGTGGAGGAAGAGCAAAGGGAAAAAGAAATCCCAGGAAGGGGAGAGAGGGAGATGGAGACAGTGGGAAGAAAGCTCCCTTTGCATTTGCAGAGGGGAGGGTGTGTTGAAATTCTGCTCAAGAAACCAACACATTCAGATCAGAGGAAATTCTTTTTAGGTTCCTTGCTCTTTGGGTCAATAGGAAGAGGGAGTTGATAAAAACTTGCCAACAAGAGTATCTGATTTAGGCCACACGGGCATGTGTGCAAGGGTGTGCATGAAGGTGTGTGTATGTCGTGTATCTCTTACACCCTGACTATATATATTCAGGCTGTATACATTCTCTTGAAATGTGTAACAAAAGAAAAAAGAACTTGTCTAAAATATATATTTTTAAAAATGCAGCTTGAATACAACCTCATGTTCAGTGATTCAGTCTATACTAGTGGTTAATTCCCCAAATCAAGATGAGTGTGTGTGTGTGTTTTTTCTCAAATTGGAAGGAAAATTGACAAGTAGGATCATTTTGGAAGGCAGTGCAAGTGCAGAAAGCCCTGTGTCCTTGGGCTGTGCACACGAAATTATCCCAGATTACACCTCAACGAGCTTCCTGGGCCACCTTTATTTTCCTTTTAGCCGTGAGAGAATCCTAAATCAGAAAACCCTGGAGCAGAAGGGACCTTGGGTGTTAAGTCTGTCCCCCACTTTGCAGATGGGGGTGGGGAACAGGCTGGAAGGGAAGGAGAGGCCAGTCAGGGTATCACCAGAACCTCTGGGGATCCTGGGTGTCTGGATCCCAGCCCACGGCTCCCAGGTGGGAATGCTGCTGGGCTTTTTACAGTTATTTCTGAGATGGGAACCGGGAGGAGAGGTCCATGAAAATTCTACCTGGAACCTGTGTCTTTCAAAAACTCCCTGGCCTTATTCCCAGGTGTAGCCAATGACAACGCATTTGAAGGAATATACTCAAAATGCAGGCGGAGGGGATTGGGGCCGGGGAGGAAGGGGATGGAGAGGGTATTGGGATCTGCAGAGCCGGCTCGCTGAGGGTCCCTCGGTGCAGATGTGCAGGTCGCAGGTCCGTAGGCTCCGTGCCCAGGCGCAGAGGCAGGGCTGGGCGGAGGCAGGGCTGGGCGGGCCTCCGGCTCTATGAGACGCTGTAGCTGTTGTAGTACGTGGCCGTGGCATCAGCCAGCACCGAGATGAGGCTGGTCTCTGTGGGGCCCGTGGGTGTCATCTGCGAGGCGGGGGTGTGCCCACTGAGGGCCACGGCCCCTGCAGCAGAGTCTGGGTGGCCAGGAGTGTTCAAATACTGGTCAAACTCATTGCGATCCATGTCCCCCAGGAGTTCCACCTGGCTCAGCTGATCCAGCGCGTCAAAGCCGGGGTGCTCGGGAGGCGGGGAGAGCTGGCCCAGGTGGGCGTGCAGGTTGGAGTGGAGAGAGTGGTAGGTGGCGGGGGAGTAATAGGCAGGGGACGGGGGACAGCCCGGGACAGTGGACATCATAGAGACGCCCGGGGACTGGCCGAGGGCCAGGGAGCCCAGCGGGTGGCGGCAGTGCAGAGGGCTGGGGGCGTACTCCGGGGAGTAAGGGGGCCGGGGCAGGTGCGGGATGCGGTGGGAGTGCGCATGCTCCTCCTGGCACGGGGAGGAGAAGAAGGTCTGCTCCGGCTCCAGCACGTCCAAGGGTGACATTTCCGGGGGCGTGGGCAGCCCGTAGGGGTACGTGTCCGTGCTGCCCGGGGCGCCGCCGCCCGCCGGCCCCTCGTGGTAGCAGCCCCTGAGGCTGGGCAGGGCGGCGCCCGGGGAGTACTCACCCCTGTCCTCTTTGTCCCCCAGCGCCCCCCGGCTGCTGCCGCCCCGCTTCTCGGGCAGGGCGTTCTGGTCCCGGGACAGGTTGCTCAGGAGGAAGCCGGGGTCCACGCGCTTGCAGAGGCGCTTGGCCTGCTTCTTCCTGCGCGGCCGGTACTTGTAGTTGGGGTAGTCTTGCATGTGCTGCAGGCGCAGCCGCTCCGCCTCGTCCACGTAGGGCCTCTTCTGCGACAGGGTCAGCGCCTTCCACGACTTTCCTGCTCACGCAAGTCAGAAAAGGCTCCTGTCAGTATCTGCGGCCGGTGCACCGGTCTCAGACTGGTGCCTCCAAGCACCAGGCACACAGCGTCCCCCATCCCATCCGCGGGCCGAGGACGCGAAGGCACCCTCTTCCCAGCCCAGATCCTGCGCACACAGTGGCGCCAAACCAAGCTCCCCCGCCTGCGCGGGGCACCACCACTTCATGCCAACGACACACACATTCACATCACCTCCCAAATAAAAACCATCCGACAACACAAACATGGAAAGAATGTGGGACTCACAGCAAAGGCCAGTGTCAGCCACAGGATAACAATATAAAAGGACTACAACCCTGACTTGGGTTCTTTTAACCCTTGGAGAGCCGATTCGAAGTATTTGTGCACTTCAGTGAAGATTCTCTGCCTTCGTTGGTGATTGCTGTTTCTCAGGGAGTGATCGTGTAATGGTTATGTATGGCATAAACCTCACAGGCCTCCCCAGGAGGGGGCCCAGGTAGAGTTAACAGTTTCACAGAAATAATTAAACGATAGGATCTCACTTAAGGTAACATGATTATCCCTTACATCTGAAGGTCAAATAGGACCCTGTTGTCTGACGACCCAACGTGGCCAGAATGCAAGCATCTGCCTGCAACATGCACATATGCATGCAGACACATATACACACGTGCGCGCGCACACACACACGTGCCCGCTCCTCCCTTGACCCTGGCAGGCAGCACCTGCACAGCCCCTGACTCTATACAGAAGCAACCTTCCCCGGTCTCCGTTTTGCTCACTAGATAATATATTGTGATACTACCCAACTCAAAACTCCCTCTTTAAAAGCATCACACACATGGGTCCCACTGGGACTAAAATGCTGGTTTCGCTTGTGCTTCCTAGTGGTCCTCCCTCACTTGTGTGTTGTTTTGTAAAAGGCTTTATTCAGTCTTCCTACGTGCATGGCACATCCCTCCAGCTGCAGGTTTTCTGAAGGTCACTGCTGGGCCCCGAGGCTGCTACCTCCTAGGTGAACTCAGGCTCCACAACGTTGACAAGTTCCCCCAGGACTCTGACGTTTGCTGAAGTTTCCGTCACTAGCCTGGAGGACAGGCCCTGCTCAGCCCTGGAAGGAAAGGGCACATCTCCCACGGGAGCCCTCTGCACAGGGAGGAGGAGAGCTGTGTGTATGGCCACCCTCCGTCCGCCAGTGCCTGTGCCCATGTCGGCTGGCTCTGCACACCAGGCCCTCAGAGGGGGTGAGAGGGGGAGGATTATCGAAGGTGTTCTGCCACTGGGATGAAAGTCTATAACTGTTCTGACCATCACTGAGTAATATCTTTGGCTGTCGCTTAGAAGGGCAACTTGAAAAGTGTTAGGAACTCTGGATTTGGAGCTGGTCCGCAGTTCCCAGCCTGGGGCTGAGGCCACAAAGTTGTTGCAAGAGGCCCAAGATCCAGACTCTCTCTCTCTCTCTCTCTCTCTCTCTCTCACACACACACACACACACACACAGTCTGTGGACTGAGTATATAAAATGTGACTCTAGTTTCTAAGTGCACCTGGATGTTGCAGTATTAATAAAATATAGGTTAATTGTAAATGTCACTAGATGTGCAGCTGCCTTTATGCACCTCCTCACTCATAATATACTCAAAATACTAGTGTTCCTGGTGAAGTTTTTAATGTTACAGATTAGAAAGCTTGTGTAAAAAAAAAATGCTGGGACCCTCACATCCAGTCCCTTCCTTTCCTAGGTCAGAAAGGAAAGGGCTGGGCGAGATCCCGGGGGTGGGGGTGAAAATCGATCATGCTATGGACAGATTAGAAAGACCGTATTTGCAAAAGCAGCACCAGGTTGTTTTCCCTCACCCTGTGCCAGGGGCTGTGTGGTTAAGCAGGAAGGAATCTGTGTCTTTCCTGCAAAATGGACTGTAACCTCTGAAAGCCTAAGTGCAAGCAGAGAGTGGGGATCAGCTTACGGGAGGCATTTGTCACCCAAGTCCCTTTGCCGGCCCTTTCCCTGGGAGTAGGCAGCCTCAATCCTATAAGGCTCCCCAAACCAGGTTCTTCTCCTATCTCTGGCCCTGGGTCTGCAACAGAAACCGTGCTCTATCCCTGTCACAAGAGCATCTAGGAACAGCGTCTAGGGCTTACCAAAAAAATCTTTAGAGGCCCACACACGAAAAAAAAAAAGTGTTTTCATCTCTTTAGCAATCTGAGGGACAATATGAACTTTCAAACTGAAGAAAATGTTTTGTTGTGTATATGAATACATTTGTCTTTATGCCAACCATGTAAAAATACAATTTTAAACATTTTTTTAAGGAGAAGAGGCTCACTAAGACATGGCTCCCTAACGAGTCCTGGGCAGGCTAACCAGGAGGCTGGGCAGTAGAAGGCTCTTGGTAACCACCACTCTACCAGCCGCTTTGAAAGGGCATCTAGATTGCCCGAGGGACCTTCTCTGGGTGGGCCTGTGGCTTTAACCAGCAGAAAATTGGGTGTCAGTCCTCAGTCCATGGTTCCAACCCGGAAGAAGCCCAAAACTCCAACGGAAAAAGGAAACTGGCTTCTTTGGTTCTGGGTCTGGCAGGGTTGGGAGAGCAGGGCCAGCCTCCCACAACCACACACTGTGCCTGCTCACGGGGCCTGGGGTCTGCTCCGCTCACGAAGAGCTTCGAATGGATAAAAACCAGTTCAAATGGATAAAAACCACAGCGAAAAGGGCTGAGGGGTTAGGAGTAGGGCGGAGCTGAAAAGTGCTCAGCTCCAGACAGGGGAGAGACTAGAAAGCCTGGCAGGAACTCTGTTTTTTCCGACCTGCCCTAACATCCTCTCTCCGGGCTCATCCCTGTCCGGGTCCCACCACCCCTGCTGGGACTGCACAGCATCAACCCCAATCCGGAGGAAGCGGCCAGGCCAGGCTGCGGGACACACAGACCCTCACCGGCGCCCGGAGTATCCGGATCCGATGAACTAAACCGCTGCGGCCGAGACAGGGAGTCTCCAATGGAGTCTGTTTGCATCGACGTTTCGCTGTTGCTTTCATGATAAAGTTCAAGCAGGAAAGCGTTCCGCAAGGTCTCTCTTCACGAATATTCGTTAAGAATAGTTAGCACCTCCCTCTTTGATGGTGCCGGTGGTCAAGTTCAGGGAAAGATGCATTTCCCACTCGTATCCCTAGCGAAGGCCAGTTCCAACCCATCTCAGCGTTCCCGTCCGTCCCGGCCGCTCCGCGCGTGCGGGTCTCCGCAGCGCGGCGACCCGGACCGGGACACAGCCCCGCCCCGCCCGTGCCCTGGGGCCCCCAATCCCGCTCCTGTCCTCCCGGCCACCCCAGGGCCAAGCTGTTTCACTCTGGGCCTTGCCAAGGCGCCCCTGCTCTGACTGCCAGTCGCCGCGCTCGCGCCCACGCCCGCACAGATGCCCAGCCTCGCGGCACCGCGACGCCCGCGCTCCCCGCGTCCCCGCTCGCCAGGTCCGGCCCCGCTCTGCGCGCTCGCCCCCCGCGGCCTCTGCCTGCGCCCCTGGCCCGCGACCTGGGGCTCACCGGCCCGCCCGCTCACTCACCCAGCATCTTGCTGAGCTCGGCGTTGTGCAGGTCCGGGTTCTGCACCGCCAGACGTTTCCTCTCGTCCTTGGCCCACACCATGAAGGCGTTCATGGGCCGCCGGATGCGGCTCTCCGAGCCCTTGTCCCCTGGCGGGCGGGGGGCGGCCGGCGGCGACAGCCCATCCGACAGCTCGGCTTCCAGGGCCGGGCACTCCAGCCCCTCGGGCCACGGGTAAGTTCCCAAAAGCGAGGCCATGGCCGCACGGGGGTCGTCTCGTTTCGCCTCGCGGGGCCGGCGTTGACCTGGCCCTCGCACGGGTCGGGGCGTCCAACTTGGCCCGCAGCCGCGGCCCGGCCCCTTATTTATCAGCTTCGGGCGGTCCCGTCCTCCAATGACTCTCGGAGGCGGCTCGGCCCCTCCCTCCGTCTCGGCGCGGCCCCCTCCCTGTGTCCCCGACCTCCCAGTCCCCGCTCCGACTTGCCGGGAGCCGGAGAGGAAAGGAGGGCCGCCTCCCCGCGCCCGCCCCCAGCCCGC
>NW_005871049.1:36668970-36761173 GCF_000147115.1 Myotis lucifugus | reverse complement strand
GGGCTCTAGAAAAGGGCTGCGCGCTCAGTTCTTATTCCCTCTGCCATCTGATTTCTCTCTTCTTACCCCCCTCTCGCCACCCCACTCCAGCTCCCCTGCCTCTAGCTCTTCTCTCAAGGAATTCCCTTCTTGTATCTCTCTTTTCTCCTCCCACCAGCTCTGGAGCTCCCGAGTTCCCCTCGTCCTGACACCCACTTCCCATGGGGCGACCACTTCGCTCGCTGGATGACATCTCCGTGTCACCCTGCTTCGCGTGAGTAGGACTGTTCCCCTGGCTCTTAACTTAAGCGCTGGCGCACAGTAGGCGCACAGGCACCGCCGAATAAGTGAATGAAGAAATGAGTAAATACGGCTTAGACACACGCTACTGTCTGAAACACCGAAATCACAAGGCTTGACTAGATCCTGGAATTCTAACCACAAGTACTGCTGTGCCCACTTCTGTGCGGTGCTCCGCAGAAGCGACCCAGAAGGGAGGTAGCATTGTCATGGGAGGACCGAGGGTCTGGAGTGCGGGCCTGCCTTCGGTGTCTGTGTTACCTAATTCGTGACTCAGGGCAAGTCGGGCACCTCTCTAAACCCCCTTTCCTAATCCTAAAAGAAGGACGATGATAATAAGACTGATCTCACAGGGCTGTTGTGAAGCTTCGATGAAATAATGTATGCGAAGTTCAAACTCTACACTTGATGGCAGATGTTAAGAGAAAAGAACTCTGGATGGAGAGCCTGTGGCTCCAAGTCCGGGTTGAAATGCCCCAGCGCGCAGGGACTGGGTTCACAGGCGCCTTGTGCGCAACATGCACTCCCGAACCGGCCCCGCGGCTAAAACCCGGCAAATGGATGGAGAGACGCAATTTGTCGGTTTTTAAGTCTCAATTTTAATCTCTAAAGTCCCTGATAATTTTCATCCGAGAACGGGCTCTCCGCCTAAAATAAAAAGCTGATTTTCCTCTCCCTTCCAGCCAGGATCCAGAAGCAGTACCGTAGGCCTCCGCCTGCTGCTCTTCTGGGTCGGGGCTGACCATCCCAGGGCTCCGGGCACGGCGCAGAGCGAGCTGGAAAGTGGGTGCTTTGCAGCCAGAGAGCATCCTGGAACCCGAGGTGGAGCGGTGGGGCTGGCTGGCGCCGGGGCCGAGCAGGGTGGGGTGGGGCAGGTTTGCGGAGAGAATGTGTCCGCGGTCTAGGCAGGCTTCCCTACCCCGGGAGGCCTAGGCCATTTCCCGTGTTGGACCCCTCTGCCAGAAATTCCTTTAGAAAAATCCCAGGCCGGAATGCTCTGGGAACGGCGGGGAGCTAGGGCCGCGCCCGTCCGGGGAAGGGCAGCTCTTTAGGGAACGGAAGGGTAAAGGGTGGAGAGGGATCCCGGCAGGGGCACTCGCGCTGCAACGGGGGACCCCAGGAAGAATTTGGCTCCGACTTTTTCTAACCCCACCGCCCTCCAGGGCGGAGACAGTGCTCCACCACAGGGTCAGAGGCCCCTAGGGGACAGCGCCCCCTTGCCGCCGTGGGCATCCCCACTCCGGCGCCAGCCTCTGGCGCCCTCCCAGCGCGGCTCCTGAGCAGAACGCGCACGCAGTGGGGCCGCGCCCGGCACTAGGTTAGGAAGGTCCGCAGACTCCGGGCAGAGCAGCGCAGGCAAGTTGGATTCCATAGACCAAAGGCAAAAACGGAGAAAACAGCGGGGGCGGGGGCAGAGACAATCCCTGTCGTGATTGTTGTTTCAAGTCGTTTAATTTCTTGCATTTCCTCCGGGGAAAGCGCTTGAACCTGGGTTTTCCAGGACCCCGGCGTTAGCAGCGCCGTTGCTGCTACCGGCGCGTCCTGGCTAGTGTGAGCTGTCTGCGTGCCGGAACCGGGCTCTTTCACTGGTTCCATTCCTTCTTTTCTGCATTAATTTACACCCGTGCGTTAATGTACTTGGGCAACTTTATGCGAAGCGTGCTCGCGTGCGTGCGGGCGGCGCTAAGGGAGGGATTCGAGGTCAAATGTGACTCTGACGCCTCTGGTCACTGCAACCTTCAGACCGTCAATCCTCCGGAGCCCTGGCTGGCGCTTTCCAAGGCATCCCCGACGCCTGCTCCGGCCCGCGCTGGGCCCAGGACCCCCGCGGCCCGTTAGTTGTTGGTCCAAAGGCGCATCTGTCGGTGAACCCGCAGGCAGCCGAACCAAGAAGGGCAAGACTTAAGGGCTGTGGTGCAGGGTCCTCCGGGTGCTTGGACCCGCAGCGGGATGGGATGGGGGTCCCCGCCGCAGGGAGAGCAGTCAGGGTGACGGGTCTGCGCGTGACGATTAGGGGCACAGTGAACACCCCGCGTGCGACGGACCTGTCTGGCACACAGACCTGAGCCTTACTGTTCCGGTGTGAATTGCTTAAACTACGCTCTCTGCTCCTCTTAAATGAGTTTTTCTTTCCCTTTTCCTTGCTTTCTTGCTTCCCTCCTTCCTTTCTTCTCTCCTCACCCAACCCCCTATCCCTCTCTTTCCTCTCTTTTCTCTTCCTCCTTCCTTTCTCTTTTTCTCCCATCCCTCCCACCTTTTTCTTTGTCTCTTCCTTCCTTCCTTCCTTCCTTCCTGCCTTCCTTCCTTCCTTCCTTCCTTCCATCCTTCCTTCCTTCCTTCCTTCCTTTCTTTCTTCTTTCTTTCTTATTCCTGTCCTTCCTTTCCTTTCTTTCCTTTCTTTCCAAATATCGGTTTCCAGGAATACAGGACCTGAAGTCAGAAACCCCGGGTGCAAGTTGCATTTACCAGACCTCAGCCTCAGTTTCTTCACTTGTAAATGCGGGTAATATAGGATGGCTGATATAGTATTTGTGAAAGCAGCTCGTATATTTAAAGAACTGTGAAATGGTATAAAATAATGAATGGTTGAAATTTTAAATAAAATTGACAGCCAGGCCTCCAAAACGTTCCCCTTGAGGAGCTTTCCTTATTCTATTCCAAACTGAAGAATTTTGGTGACACTGGGGCGCCAGAACTTGGGGCCAGAACAAGTTCTGGGCTGGCAGTAACTCAGCTGGTGGCCCTCGTCTTTGCACGGTTTTGTGTATGTGTTTTGCTGGTGCTTTTTGTCCCTCACAGCAGGCTGCAGGTGAAAATTATCACCACCATCTTCTTTGCTCACACTAACTTGTCCATACTTTATTGACAGTCTTTGCAAAGGTCATTCTCTGGCTCATCGGAGCCTCTACACCAGGGGTCCTCAAACTACGGCCCGCGGGCCACATGCAAATACAAATACTGTATTTGTTCCCGTTTTGTTTTTTTACTTCAAAATAAGATATGTGCAGTGTGCATAGGAATTTGTTCATAGTTTTTTTTTAAACTATAGTCCGGCCCTCCAACGGTCTGAGGGACAGTGAACTGGCCCCCTGTTTAAAAAGTTTGAGGACCCCTGCTCTACACAGCCCTCTGCAAAGTAGGCAGCCCAAGTTTTAGTGTTAAGCTGTTTTCCAGTGAAGGTGAGGCTGCAGCATGCAAGTGGCAGCGCAGAGACCTGAACATACATCTCTATCCCTCATGCCTTTGCTTCTGGGTTCTAGGGCTGCCCAGGCTCAGCTCCCAGCTCCCCACCCTCACCAGAGCCCCAGGCCAGAGAGCAGGGCTTCTAACAAGCCGATGGGTCTCCCCCTGCCCTTGTGCCTTTTCCAGTCCCATCTCTCCAAGTTCCATTGGACCTTCCCTCATTCAAAGGGCGCTTAAATAAGTGCAAGGTAATGTGAAGAGCAAATGGGCTAACCCTGTTGAGGCGCATGCTGAAGAGCCAGGAAACTGGACCCAGACTTTCCGGCCACACTATCCCCCACCCTTCACAGCTGGTCCAATAACCAGAAACCTTTACTTCCCTCCAAGAAACTGTGTCCAGAGTTCCACTCTTTTAACCCCCAGAAATCTCTTCATACATTTAGAAGAAATTCATCAAGGTCCCTAATTTAGAGTAATTTGGGGGAATTCAACCACACAGCATGGATTTACGATGTACCCATAGGCTTACCCGCATGGACTGGAAGCAGGCAGGACACATGGACAACTGGACAGAGAGTCACAGCATCTTAGGTGTAATAGCTTTTCTGTTGAGGACTAGGGGGAAGGAATAGGATTTTCAAATGACATTGCTCCTGAGTGTGGGGAGTGTAGACCCCCTGACAACATCCAAACCCTTTTGCAAGAGGGACTCAATGGTACCAAACACTGGGGTACAGAAAACCACATTTTCTTGGGAGTCCCCCAGATCTGATGTCCTAGTTACTGATGAATTCCCCCCTCTATACATGCCTGCTCATCTATGATTAATCACTTCTCCTAATGAATGCTGGGAAGAAGCTGGACTTGGAGCAGAGACATGAGTCCAGTCCCATCAGCCACGAGTGCAGGTACACATTTGAGCAAGTCACCGGCCCGGTGCACAGGGTGGATAGCCTCATGGGCCCAGGAAGGTGAAGGCTGGATGTGTGTGTACATTCTCACAGCAGCGCCAAGACAAGCTAACGCTCCTTCTGGGCTTTGTGTGCACCTCTCCCTAGCACTGAGGGCCGGGAGAATTCCATGTCAAAGACAAACCTTTTCTACAGGAATTTTCTCCCACTCCGGTCTGAACAATGGTCAGTTTTCCTTCTGTAAGGAGCAAGGATTACAGCACTGAAATGATCTTTATTTAGTTGGTCGGAAGCTGAACTTTCAAATTGAGGTAGAAAAAAAATAAATTACAAGAAAAACTAAAAGTTGGTTCAAGGGGGAATGTTTTTATCTCTTTATTCTATTGCCTCTTCTTTCCAAACACCTAAGAGGTAGAAGGGAAACTGACTAGCAAATGCCTATCAATAATACGAAATGAAAAATAAATAAGTCTTTTCTCAGACTACCATACACGTCTGATTTCTGGGTAAGTAGTGTCAGGCTAATGGCTGACATTGTGAAGCAGCACCGATGGAGATCTCATCATGGAGAACTCCATCATCAGCCAACAGTTCTGCTGTGAGAAGCAGAGGATACTTATTTGTTCAGCGTATGAGGTTGCTTTATTAGCTAAATTTCAAACTACCATGATTTTTAAAAATTATTTTTCATTGAAGTACAGTATGCCTACAGACAAGCAGACATGGTGAGTACTGGCTGAGATTTCATAGTGTGAACACACCTGCAGAAGTGTGCTCAGATCACGACACAGAATGCTACCAGTCATACTATTTTAGGACTCCCCACCCCACTAAATTGTAAGTTTCCTTAGGGCAAGAACTGAGTATCATTCTGTTTTAAAATATAATATATTAATAGAAAATTTGAGGTATAGGAAGGCCAATGTATCAGGAGAAGACTGCCCCTGAGAGCTAGTTATTCACAGTTCTTAAGAGGGACCACATGGCGAAGCACTGGGAGGGGGAAACCATGGGCAAGAGCCTTCTGTGGCTTCCTCGGGAAGGAATGGCAAGGGAGGGAAAGTAGCCTTTAGATCAACTAAATGTGAATAATTTGGGTGGACACTGGGGCATAAAGGTATCCCTCATTGTCAGATACCTGGCCTTCGTGATTGGGGCAGGTCAATGGTGACCCCAGAGTTTGGGGTGTGGATTTGTGTGAAAAGTCTACCAGCAGGTGCGTTGTTTACTATCTGTAGGAACTGGCTAGCCTTGGGAGGGGCAGTCCCTCCAGAGTCAGTGAAACCTGAGGTGGCAAAGCATCAGCATACAGATAATAAATGACATGGTTAATATATATTCATCTTTCACACTCCAGAACCTAAAATAATGTGCTGTACATCATGGGCGCTCAGTGAAAGGGGTAAGATGGAAGGAAAGAAAAGGGTTAGGGCAAAAGGGACAGTGCACAGTGTGCCAGCTAGCTGGGCAACAAGAGGGCAGCCTTCAATAGCCTCACTTCCCACAAGCACTGACATGAGTTGCCTACAACTCATATGAAGAGACTCTATTCAACTGCTCCTGGATTTATATTCAGAAAGTTGGGATGTCTCAGCAGTCTTTGTGAAGACTTCACTAGGAAACACGCTCCCCATTCAACATATGCACTTAGACTAGCTGTATAATTTGATCCTTGAACCATTCACCTTGAATTTCTGCTAGAATCGCACAATGATCCATGAAGGGATGTGCTCCAGTTATCCATTGCTGTGAAATAAACTGCCCAAATGACAACTATTGTGCTTGGTGCCTCTATGGGTCTGGAATTTGAATAGTGTACAGTGAAGGTGTCTGCTTTATGATTTCATGTGATGTGCTATAGTTTTTGTCTCAATATTTCCTAATCTCCCTCCTGATTTTTTTGACTTATTGACGGTTTGAGTGTGTTAATTTCCACATATTTGTGAATTTTCTAATTTTACTTCTGTTTATTTCTAATTTCATTCTATTGTGATTGGAAAATATACTTTGTATGATTTGTTTTTAAAAATTTATTAAAATTTGTTATAAACCAAAATTACAATAGTTTTTTAATACTTGTCTATGTGTTTACCTTTACAAAGAACCTTATATTTTCATATGATTCAAGGTACCCTCTCTCTTGTGTTCTTATATTTCAACTTGAAGGACTCCCTTTAGAATTTCTTATAGAACAGATCCAGTGGCAATGAACTCTTTCTTTGTCTGGAAATATCTTAGTTTCTCCCTCATTTTTTGAAGAAGAGTTTTGCCAATTCTTGGTTGACAGTTTTTAAATGTCATAATTTAAAATATATAATCCCATTGACTTCTGTCCTGTAGTTTCTGCTGAGAAATCTACTGATAGTCTTATGGGAGATCTCTTGCATGTGATGAGTCACTTTTCTCTTGCTTTTTAAAAAACCTTTCAACAGTTTGATTATTATCTGTCCTGGTTGGGCTTATCATACTTGAAGTTTGTTAAGCTTCTTGGATTCACTCATTTATTTAATCAAATTTGATGTTTTCAGTCATTATTTCTTCAAATATTCTCTCTGTTCCTTTCTTCTCCTTCTGGCACTCCTATGTTTATATTGGTCTGCTTGTTTACTAGATGTACCAATTAATAATGTGGATTTTTTTCAATAAATGGAGTTACACATGTTGATATATATGCGATTTGATATTTATGCTATTTTGTTGTATTGACAAGCTTCAAAACTTCATATGTCAAATTTTCTGAAGGTTAACATCATAGATATTTTCACGCTTAAAAATGTCAAATTTCATGCCAAAAAAAGAGCATTTGCAGGAAGTTTTAATTCATTATTTTATTTTGAAGAAAAGTGCTGCTGAGTTATCGTATACTTTGGGAAGTTTATGGTGAACATGCTCCATCTCAAGATACTTGTGAACGCTGGTTTAAACACTTTAAAAGTGATGATTTCAATGTGAAAGACAAAGAACGTTCAGGTCAATTTGAACCACGCTTTGATCGTAAAATAACCAGAATGGGCCAGAAGACACGGCAAAGTAATTTTGCTTCATGATAACACGTTAAAAGACCTTGCCTGGGAAGTATTAATCCACCTGCCGTATTCACCAGACCTTGCTCCTTCAGGTTACCACTTGTTCCAATCGAAGGCACACGCACTTTCTGAGCAGCACTTCAAAACGTACAAAGTGGAAAATTGGCTTTCTGAATGGTTTGCCTCAAAACAAGAAAAGTTCTATTGGGATGGTATCCACAAATTACCTGAAAGATGGGGGAAATGTGTAGCTAGTGATGGACATTACTTTGAATAAAACACTTTTGATGTTTCTCTTGAAATTAAATCTACATTTTTAACCAGTACACCTAGTATGACCCACAAGTATCTTAGACTCTGTTCATTTTCCTTCACTTTTTTTTTGGCTCTTCTGAGTTCACTGATATTTTTCTTCTGCCTATTAGAGTTTCCTATTGAACTCCTCTAGTAAAATTTCAGTTATTGTATTTTTCAGTCTGGAATTTTGTTAGATTTTTATAATTTCTATCTGTTTATACTCTCATTTTGTTCACATGTCATTTTTCCTAATTTCCTTCAGTTCTTTTAGCTCTTTGAGCATATAAAAGACAGTTATTTTAAAGTCTTTGTCTAGTAAGGCAATAATTCACTAAAGTATTAATATAGTTATGTGGCCCTTGTATCCTGTGAGCTATTTAAACTTACTTATCAGTTCAAGGACATTTTGGGGGTAGATTCCTATGGGTTTTCTATGTAGGCAATCATCTTCAACTCAACATTAAGAGGAAAATGCAATGAAAGCATAAGGCAAAAATAGAATGCTTTAGAAAAGATATAAAAATAGCCAATGAGCACATGAAAAATATGCTCAACATTATTAGTTATCAGGGGAAAATGTAAATTAAAGCCATAATGAGGTACTAGTATATATCTACTAGGATGGCTAAAATTAAAAAGATTGAGAGTACCAAGTATTGGTGAGGACATGGAACATATAGAACTCTCATAAACTGCTTGTGAGTATGTAAAGAGGCAGCCTTTAGAAAACTGTTTGGCAGTACCAAAGTTAAACAAATATTTATCATATGACCTGGACATTCCACTCCTAGGAATTTCTGCATGAGAAATGAAAGTGTATGCCCAAATAAGGACATTTATTTGAATGTTCATATGAATGTTCTTGTATTAAAGGTTGAAGCTTTATGCACAAGAGTACACAGCTGCAAAAATCCCAAATGTTCATCTGATGAATGGATAGACTGTGGTCTATCTATATAATGTAATTTAAATAGTAATAAAATGAACAAACTACTGACAAATACAATAACATAGTTAAATCTCAAAAGTGTTATTCTAAGTTAAAATGATTCCATTTATATGAAATTCTGGAAACAATAAAGCTATAATGATAGAAAGCAGATCAGTAGTTGCCCAGGGGCCAGGGCATGGGGGGAGGGAACTGATAAGGAGCACAAGGAAACTTACTGGCTGATAGAAATGTCAGATATTACAATAGAGGTGGTGATTGCACAACTGTACTCACTTCTCAAAACTCATTAAATTGCACACTTAAAATTGGTGTTTATTGTTTATAAATTACACCTTCATTAGTCTGTTAATAATACAACATTGATTGGTAGGCACAGATCTCTTTGGGCTACACGTGCACACCGCCCCAAAATACAGAGACATGTAGGAATGAGAGGAAATTATTTCATTTACTCATTTATTATTTCCATCATTTAGTTAAAAAATAATTCTTAAACATGCATTAGAAGATAGGCACAATGTTAGGTGCTGGAGACACAGGAGGCAAAATCTTTTCCAGTGATACGTTGGAAAAAAGCACACAATCATCTCCAAAGGAGCAAAGGAGAGGGACATACAGTCCACACCCGGAGTGGTTAGGGAGGCAGGTGGTTGCTGAACCAAATCTTGAATCACGTTTCTTCTCAACCATGTTCATAGGATGATCCTCAGGGATAGTGAGGAGGCTCTGTAGCACAGAGGAAACAGTGGGTGCTTTGGAGTCAGAAAGATGTGGGCTCCAGTACTGGTTTGGCTACTTACTAGATGTGTAATTGAGAAAATGTCAATCAAGCAGAATCTCATTTTTTTCACACCCAGAATTAGGGTAATCATAATTACCTACAGGTTGTTCTGAGAATGAGAAAATAATTGCAAAGCATCCAGCTTAATAAAGGATGACATTAATAACTGATAATGAGATACACATATCGGTCATCCTCCCTGGTTACCATAAGCCTTTTTTTAAATTGAATAAATCTGATGTGTAACATTGTGTAAGTTGAAGGTGTACAATGTGTTACTTTGACACATTTACATATTGTAATATGATTGCCAATGTAGTGATATTCATCACATTAAATTATAGTACAACATAATTATCTATATTCATTATACCATGCCTTAGATCTCTATGTATAAGCCTCTTTCAACCATCCTGGTCAAACACTAGTAATGAGAAAAGAAAGGACTGGGACCCCTGAACTCAAAGCTCACATAGTATCACATCCAGTGGTCTTGGGGTAGAGTGGTCTTTGTAGCCTGAGTACCTCTCAGGAGCCAGCCAGGAGAAGGCTCTAGCTCAGCGACTGGGTGGGACAAAGAAGTCATCTAGCCCTTTTGCTTCTGCCCAGGTGGTTCTGAACCAAATCTCTGACTTTTATCTTTCTGGTTTAAATTTCTAAGGTTCCTTCCAGTTCTAAACTCCAAGATTCATGAAGCAAAACTCAAAACACTAAAGTTTAGTTCCAGGAAAGGAATTTCAAGGTCATCACTCTTGACTGCCCTCTAAAGACCATCAAGTACTCGGGCACTAACTCTTCCAAACTCTGAATTGTCACACTCATGCCTCCAGGATCAAAAAGGGGTTGGAGCTCAGGGGGACCACCCTTCCGTCTGTCATATTATGAACTGGTGACCTTGGTTTAGGCACTGCGCAACCCTGAGCCTATTTTTTCATCTATAAATGAGGAATGTAATAACACAGTTCTTACAGGGTTGAGGTGAGCAGGGTGTCGTGTCTCAGGGTTGATGTTTGGAAGGCTCCTCTGATTTGGAAGACCCAACCAACTGGCTTATGTGACCAGAGTACACTGTTCTCCCTCTTCCAGCACAATTGCCATCATTTGTTCATCTCAGCTTGCAGTGCCTTGCCCCATCTCAGCAGGATTTTGTAATCCCTGTAGGCTAATTTGCAACAACCTGCTTGACTAGGGCTGCCTAGGAGTCCCAGGCAAGGGCAGGATCCTGAGACCTGTCACCTGGGAAGTCTGAGTCAATGTGGCCACACCCCACCCTGCCCTGGGCCTGCTCACAGGTTACCTCCTTCAGTGGGGAGTGCTAAGCCCTCCTGGGACTCTGATGTCTTCAGGATGACCTAACCACACCGCCCTGTGTTTCATCCTGGAGCTTGTCAGTCAGGAGGAAGAGCGGTTGCAGCAGGCAGAGTTGTTCAGGAGCCCTGGTGATAGCTCTGCGGGGCACTGGGAGGGCGGCTGCTGCACCCCTCTGACTGGGCTCCGATATTTGTAGGGAACTTACTTTTCATTTTCTCTTGTGCTTGGAGGAAGAGAGGAAAATGTACTGAGGGCCTCGTCAGGTATTTTGCTAGATCCTACAGCCACCACTCGAGGGAGACTTGAAAATGGGGCCCGGAGAGGGGGTCATTAGAGATCCTGGTGAGCTAGGTGAGTCACCAACAGTGCAGGCTAGGGGAGAAATAGGGAAGAATTAATAATCAAGCCTTCAAATTGGGTGAGCAGGTCTCACACATATTGGTTATAGTGTTCAGAACTTGAAGGAACCCCAAGTGGGGGCCGTGGTCACAGCAGTGCACCCTGACTAGACATCCTCATCCTGGATTCAGTGCAGGTCTTCAGGAGCCCGGTTCTTGCCTCACTGTGGTCTGTTCATTTGCTTCTTCATTTAAGAGTCCTTCTCTACCTGCTATGTGCAAGGCATTGTCCTGGGTGCTGTAGGCAGAGATTAACTTCACCCTCAGTGGGCCTAGGCTTGAATGGGGGAAATGAGACATACATAAACTCCAATATCAGGTAGATTTGGATGAGTCAGAAAGCTATGAAAACTCAGGAATGGGAGGATTGCTACTGGGGGCCGGATGAGGAAAGGCTGGAGAAACTGTTAATGACATCAGAGGCAGGCTTTGAAGGCCAGTAGGTGGTGAAGGCCAGCAGGAGGGAAGGGACGGTGATACACAAGAGGCACAGTCATGCACTAGAGTGAGAGTGCAAGTGGGGGATGTGGGGCGCCTCACGGCAGTGGGTGCAATGCTCCAGGAAGAATTATTATGGAATTAACTGGATAAATGGAAAAGAGGAATAGAGCCAGGAGCTGTGGGGCATGACTCACCAGGCAGAGGGATCAAGAACTTAACCTAGGACACCAATGGCAGTCACTTAATTAGGTTGAATTGTTGTAGATGGCCCTAGACCAGTGGTTGGCAAACTGCAGCTCACGAACCACATGCGGCTCTTTGGCCCCTTGAGTGTGGCTCTTCCACAAAATACCGACTTCTGCGCATGGACCACGAAGTTTCAATCGCACTGTACATGCGCGCCTGCACGTGGTATTTTGTGGAAGAGCCACACTCAAGGGGCCAAAGAGCTGCATGTGGCTCACAAGCTGCAGTTTGCCGACCACTGCCCTAGATGTTAAAGCCACAGTGAAAGCATAGGGGTATCCATAGCAATAACAGGTACAGAAAGTGGCCTGGAAAGGATGAACAAGAGTTCCTTTCAGATCCTTTGAATCTGAGGGACCCTCAGGATGATTAATTGGAGATGCGGAAGGAAAGCTTGACACTGACCAGTGGGGGACAGATCCAGACATGGGAATTGTTCAGAAAGAAGCAGAAACATTGGTCACGGGTGTGTGTGTGTGTGTGTATATATATATATCCAGTAAGTATATATATATATATATATATATATACTAGAGGCCCTTTGCAGGAAGATTCCTGCAAGAATAGGGCTTCCTTGGGCCTATTCCTGCAAGAATAGGGCTTCCTGTGGCCGGAGCGAAGCTCCCTTCTCCGCTGCCTCGCTCCCTCCCATGTCCGCTGCCTCGGCTTCCTCCCTTCTCCACCGCTTTGCTCCCTCATGCTGTGCTTGGCTTCCTTCGATGCCAGTGGTTCTTAACCTTCTGGCCCTTTAAATACAGTTCCTCATGTTGTGACCCAACCATAAAATTATTTTCGTTGCTACTTCATAACTGTAATGTTGCTACTGTTATGAATCGTAATGTAAATATCTGATATGCAGGATGGTCTTAGGCAACCCCTGTGAAAGGGTCGTTCGACCATCAAAGGGGTCGCGACCCACAGGTTGAGAACCACTGTTCTATGCTGTCTTCACTCCACGCCTGCATATGCAAATTAATCGCCATCTTTGTTGGGTTAATTTGCATACTCATCCTGATTGGCTGGTGGGCGTAGCAGAGTGACACCAATTTGCATGTTTCTTTTATTAGTGTAGATATATATGTATATGTGTATATATATATATATATATATAGAGAGAGAGAGAGAGAGAGAGAGAGAGAACACAAAACCTCTGAGCAAAACATTCAAGCACTTTCTGTCTCCTGACAGCCAAGGAGTATTTAGGAAATGACACTCAGGAGTTTTAGGGAGTGTAGGGTAGGTGAAAGGAGATAGAACAGTGGAGTAAAGCCACTCACCTGGGGGAAGCTGCATAGCAGGTGAGGAGGAGGGTGAAAGAGAGGACACTCCCAACAGAGAAGGCTCTGTGGCACTCCCCTGGATTTCTCACAGCTTCATTCCCCAAGTTTTGAAGGCTAGAGTTTGCCTTCAGGCTTCCATTTCTTTAACAAATGTTTAATATTTGTTGTTCCATCCCGGGTCAAAGGGTGTCCCCAGTCCCTAGGCAAAGTAAGGCTACCTCAAAGCTAGGTCTCCTAGTCCTTCTATACCCAGTTCTCTCAACAGATATGCCAATAACAGAAGGGACAGAGGTGAGGGGAGGGGCTGGCGAGAGGAGCTGGGATCTATCTTTCTCACACTCTCCACTTCGGCAAAATACATTTTTAATTCACTCTATGTGGAAGAATTTGCATATAATTTTGCTAATTTATCACAGCTAGAAATGTTAGTAAGGGAGATCTGAGTAGGAAGTCACTCCTCAGGTTCAAGTCAAATAATGAGTTAGCAAAGAATGGCTTACAGCTTACTACCCAATTTGATTAACACGATTAGCATGAATGTTAAAGGTGATGAAACCCCCCAGTGTGGAGGGCGCCAGGTCCTGAGTACATCCCACTGACAGTGTTCTAGGATAAGGAAACACATCCGAAATGACACGTTGATAGGTCTTGAATGCGGTAGGTCCTGTAATGGATTAGTTACTCAGTCCTGAATTGGCCTACGCTTAGTTCAAAGTTGGGGTTCAGCAAATTGTTTTAGAACAAATAACGGCTTCTGGCATCCACATTACCTTTCTCAAAGGAAAACCAATACAGGAAATACAAACAGAAAATTTAAGGTGTAACTAATTACAAAATCCTTCCATTGGCTAAATAATTCATTGCAGTTTTCCTTAAGTTTGCTGCTAACGCTTATATAAAAATTCAACTCAGGTGAGAAAGAAGAGCTCGGCGAGCATGTCTGCAGTAGCCCACACACTGCCACCATCACAACACTGGCACCAGACGCAGTCCTGGGCCCACCCACCTTTTTACCTGCTCTCTCTGCCTTTGCCCGCCTCTTTCCCATCCCAAAAGGGCTTTGTGCATGCCATTTTAGTGGACTCAGTATTTCCTAACTAGATCGTATACTTTTATGCATGGAGTCTAGCATCTGTTTTATTAGGATGTGATACTAATTTGTTCACTAACAACCGAGAGCTATGAAATCACACATCAGCAGGGATCTGACCTCCCCAGCCCCAGCGCCAGCACAACAGGCTCCAAACTGCAATGATTGCAGAACCCACGAGATAAACAGGGTGACAGTGGGGAAGTTCTTACTCAAATCTAAATACAGCCGCTGCTTGCTGGTCCAGGCTGAGATCACTCAGGTAGATTGTGCCGAAACATTTCTCTGATGCTGTTTCTAAAAGAGCAGGTCCTAGCTTGCTCCTGCGGGAGTCAGCCAACAGGTGAGGGAGGAGAGAGGCAAGATCCGCACTGTGGTATAAAACCAGGCTCATTTAGGTTTTGTATTTCAGAAGTACCAGTATTTTCTGCAAATTAGAAGAAACTGTCTTTTTTTCATAGACTGGCAAACAGGTTTTAAGAAGTTGAGTTACTTACCCAATTTCCCACCAACCTCTTGACCAAGTTGGGAAGGAACATCCGTTGAGAATTTCAAATGTACAGGCTATCCGCAAGTATTTTCCACAGCACATGTAAGTAATGCTAACTCCAGTTCATTGTAAAACTCTACCGTTTGCCAGCGGCTTCCACTGGTTCTCTGGGAGCATCATAAATCTAATTATAAAAACTGAAAGAGGCCCTTTTATAAAAACGGCGTTTATCTGTAAAAGGGGGTAACTAACAATAGTGCTTACTTACTGGGTTGAGGATGACATGAGCTGATTTATTTAAAGTGCTTGGAATAGGGCCAGGCACACAGGACCTCATGCAGCAATAATTAATATCTATTAAAATTAACAGAAGGGAAGGAAGGGTGCTGTAACATTTAAGAACCTCTTCATTGGCTAAATCTTTTCCAGGGTACCTGCTTTCCCTATTTAAACTGAAGGATGCCAAGGAAAGCACTGAAGAATACAAATACATTTTTACCAAGTGAAATAATTAAAGACAAAAATAGGGTTCATATGTTAACAATTTAAGAAATATCATGTCTATGAAATGCAACTTTCAAGCGTATATATTTCAATCTTCCACTTAGATCCGGAAAACCAAGTGGCCTATAAGAGACACTTGGGAAAAATGAACACTGCAGATTTCTAGTGAAAATTAAGCTTCCACATCCTTCAAAGTAAAGGGTCATACTGTCTGCTCTTTGCTGAGCAAGTACTTCTTTCTCAGGCTACCCTGAAATTCCTAAAATCATCCAGGAATTCTTTTTGCAGCCCATTAAAATAATAAAAATTACAGCCTACAGTATCTATTTATTTAGTTGCATCTAATAATCTTGAGATGTTTTACCCTTGCCTTGGAATTCTCAACTCCAAGAACTTTCCTTCAACACCTCCCTACCCTGGTCTTCCTGGCCGGCCCCTTCATCTCACCTGCTTCCTAAACCCCCACCTGCTTTCTCCTCCTGCACACAATTCAGTATATTTGTGTGACTCTCATTTTTATTGGTTAAAAAAAAGTTAAAGTTAATAAAATAAAAGGCAGAAAATATATGTTAAATATATATAAATATATTAAATATATATTAAACATATATATTAAATATGTGGATGGAGAGGAAAAAAATATTTTGTAAAGAGTATTCCCTTTAGGTTTCATACATTCCCACTCCCTTCTGGAACTCAGTTCATTTACAAGATAGGACAAGCAGAGATAATTTGGGCATGTGCCCTCTGTGAAGAAAAGTGACTTTAAAAATCTTTGGTGCTTTAATAGATTGGACCATAGCCTGGGACTCTGAACTCTGGGGGGCCATGATAAAACTCAGACACTAGACCTCAGGCTCTGAATTTTCTTTGTGGGTAGTGTGTGTGCTTTTTTAAACAATTCAGAATTCTTAAGAGACCAAAACCGAACATTCTTACTGTACTTTCTCAATTTGAAGACTCTCAGGGCCATGCTTCATATCTAATGTATGAAGGCCCACCCTCTCTCCTCCAGAGTCAAAATCAGGGCAAAAGGTCATCAGCTTGCATGTATTATCCAGTAACAATCTATCAATCAAGTGGAAAAGAGCACCGAGCCTGCACGCCCTGCCACACCCCCACAGCCACTCTGACAGGTCTGTCAGAAGCAGGCCAGGCACCAAGATTGCAAGAGCAGGACGGGCAGCTGGCAACTAGAAAGGGGTTAGAAGAAAACTGGAATTGAAAATAAAGGGGGAATGAGGATGAGGGAATAAACGAATAAAAGGATGGAGAAGAAAAGAAGGAAGAGATAAAGAGAACAAAGAAAGGAAGAGAGGAGAAACAGGCAGAGAAAACAACAGGGCTGGACCTCTAATTTATAAGCGTGCATTTTCTTCCTAATTCTGTGTCCCAAGGAGGGCGTGAAGTTATCTGGGTAAACACACACAGGGAACGCCAGGGTGTGGCAGAAGGCAGTATAAACACAGCTCGGCGACACCACTGGGTCTGAGCAGGACTGAGCTGAGAAGTATCTTTTACATTTATGTGCTATTAATACTTTTAAGAACATTCACAGGGTAGTTTCAATCTATAGAGTGAGTGGTTTACAGATAAAATTAATTTCCTGATCTTAGACTCCCAATCTTTTAAGCTTCTGAGGAGCTCCTGATCGTTATAAATAAGGTGGAGCCCACAATAGGGGATCTGTCCCCGAGCATCACCACACGGCCTGTCTACTCTCTCTCAGGGAAGGTTCCACTGTTCCTAGTCAGCTCACTTAGACTGCAGTCTTGGGAAGGAGACCTCAGAACACCAGGCTGCCACTGCTTAGTGAAGACAGGGCATTAAAACATTTCCCCATCAAAACTACACCAAATCAAACCAAACAAAAACAAGTCTGATTTGGAAGAGTAATAATATAATACCTACTTGGCAAAAATGTATGGTTGGCTATAGAACAAAAAGAATGATCTGAATCTAAACTATTGCCTCTTAATCCTTTAATTAGACTAAGTCCTTCAGAAGGAAGCACAATTCATTGTTACTGAAGGAAATCAAGAGCAAATATAGACTGACATACCTACACACATGTGTGCACATACACAACTTGACGTGTTCATACGAATATGAATGAATACTCACAGTGAAGGGCTCAGAGTCTACAAAGAAATTTATTTGTTCATGAGAGTCATGATTTGAAACATTAAAAAGTCCTTGGAAAATGGTTTGGGGAAAATGTGGTGAGAGGGCGAGACCCAGCAATCCGCGGGCATGTTAAAAGATGTGCACACACTCTTTTGGGTGAACTCTGCTCTGACTCCAGGCCAAGGCAGCCTGGCAGTGCCCTGACACCTGAGTGGTTAGAAGGCCCTGGCTCAAAAGAATTTACTTGGAATCTTTCTTCTTTTTCTTCTTCTTTTTCACTGGTGTTTCATCTACAGTAGCATCCATTGCTGCCTCAACCTGCTTTTGTAGCTTTTTCTTTTCTCTCTTTTTTTTGGGCTTTGGTGGTAAGTCCTGGTCACCAAATGGCCACATACAGTCTTCTCCATCCTCAGCAGAAGCATCAGAATTCTCGTCCCCCTGAGGGTCTCTGAGCTGCTGCTCAGCCTCGTCTCTCTTTTTCTTGGTCTTGGGTTGGGTGTAATTCTCCACATTTTTATTTTTTGCCTCTTTCTTTCTTTTCTTTCCCTTTTTCCTTTCCATTTGGGTCTCTGGAAGGTCAGGCCCTGCAGCAACAACCTGTGACTTGTTCTTTAGCTCTGCCATCCGCTTGGCAAAGTACTCCTGGATGGTGAAGGTGCTGGTTGTCGTAGTAGAGTTTTCATTCCCATCTGGAGTGGCGGGACTGGAATCATCCTAAGGTGTGGGAAAAGATTAAAACTGGTTAAACACCAGCTGTGTACTTGTCAGGGCATCCAGGAGGACTCCAGCTGGAGCTATTGGCCCTCAGCAGTTAGAGACCAGGCCGAGTACCAGGTATTCCTCGATCCCCCTTGTATCCCACCCGGATAGAGATGAACTGCAAAGCATAGAACAAAGTGGAAGACACTTTGGTTGAATACTATAGGGGGTGACAGGTTGAATAGATTGAAGATACCTTCAGAAAGTTAGCTGGAAAGTCACCTAAATGAAATTCGGAATAAACAGTACCTTAGCAACAATGTTATACATGGCGACCCCAGTCTGCCATGAAAAAGAGGGACACCGAAGTCCTCGAACTTTGTGATCTTGTCAGATTCTAGGTCTGTTATGGATTACTCAGGCCTTTGCACTGATGTGGAAACTTAGATGCCACATTCATATGTTAACCCTTCCTATCACAGGAGCCAAGTGCCAACCTGGAACCTGGCGTGCTGGGAACACCTTCTTTCTCCTCCAAAGACAAAGTGTGGGCCCCTGGCACCTGTTCCAGGAGAACAGGCACCAGGGCTGGAAATGCATGCGTTCACCTTCCTCCCAGAAAGAACAGGTTAGCATGGCAGCCCTTATCCCCTCGGCTGAGGATGAGGAGAAGGAAGATGCCTCCATCACTACTCTGACATGAACCAAATACTCAGGTCTGTGTTAGTCTTGTTTCTAAATATGAGGAAGTACTCACAACAGCTGAGATTATGTAAGGTTTACATTTTAACTTCAAATAAATACGTTCCACTGTAAGGCTGGAGAAGAGAGAGAAAATTCATGCCTTAGTAGGTTGGGATAAAAAAAAAGGAAATGCTGGTGTCACTATATGGGTTGCACCTGGTTGGCAGTAATGTGATGAAAACATAGGTGTGGAAAGGGAGTCCCTTTATGATGAAGAATATAAGGACTATGCCTTTTTAAATATTTTTACTGATTTTTAGAGAGAGAGCAAGGGAGAGGAACATTGATGTAAAGATGTAAGAGCAGAACATCAACTGGCTGACTCCAACATGCCCCGCACCGGGGATCAAGCCTGCAATATGGGCATGTGCCCTGACCAGGAATCCAATCAGAAAGAGATGACACTCAACCAACTGACCTACACCGGCCAGGGCAGGACTATGCTTTAAGGAAAGTCAATTTTTAGAATAACTTTGCCCACAGAGACTTTTAAAATAATCAAGCCATTTAACAATAATGCTAAATTTAAGTTTTCATAATTACCCGGCTTCTTCCTTCATATTCACTTATTCACATAGGAGGAGACTGGTTAGTCGACCCTCTCATGTTGAGAGGGTGGGAAAAGAGTTTTCTGAATGACTGTTTCCAAATTAGGACTGTATAAGTTAGTCCGAACTTGGCGGGAAGAAACTCCAACTTTATTACAAACCAGCATGTATAAATGGACCATGCATTTTCTTGATAGAGCAGAACTTAAATGTGGGCTCAGGGGAATCAAAGTAGCATCACATTTGAAATTCTGGCAGAATCAATATCATATAAATGGACAACTGGATTTTGAGTGGCCAATGCCCTAGAGATCTCTCACCAAAGGTACCTTACAAACAACATCACACCTCATCTAATCAACACAAACCTTATTTTACCCAGGCCGAAAAAAAAAAAAGTCTGTGGTCAAAGTTTAAAATTTCAAAATGTAAAATGCAGAACGTGTGGAATAACCAACTGGGCTTTGGAAAGAAGTTTAAATGTTACCTATCTGCATTTAATTTTGGCTGGAATCCCACCAAGTAATTTTGAGAAAAATTTAAAAATAGCTGTCCCAGGAGACGAAAACAAGGTCACTTAGTCTTTCTGTTCTTCAAATGTGGAAAGAGAGCTGAAATGCTGTGCGGCAGAATGGAAAATCTCAGGGCTCTCTTGGTGCGAGGCAATCCCAGTTTGATGGACAAGAAAGGTCTTGCCTTCCCTGTAAGGGCACACAGCCACACACAGTCTCTGTGAAGGTGGCCTGTTTATGTAAAATAGGTCTCATCTAGTTTCATGGCATTAAAAGGAGTTTGTCAACTCTTCTGGAGTGTATCTGTGTCTCAGGAACTCAAATTCAAGTGATAGTCTATGGCTCCCTACCTTGCTCACCTATTAGTCCTGCTTTTCAGTTAAATCATGGGAACCAATTGCTGGTATTAATCACACTTTTCATTATTAGGAAATATAAAACAATTTTTGAGTCACCTGTTGAATTCAGAGGGACTATCTAATCCCAGGAAATAACCATGCTCATAATAACTCCTCCAGTGGCAAGGACTGTAACAACCATGCACCACTGCGCACCGGGCTTAGCAGGGCATGGAGACAAGCAAGAGAGGTGCCAGCACCCAAATCCTATTTATCCCGAGGAAAGTGTAGGCAGAACAATGACTTGCTGGGGAGAGCCCTTTAATGCCAGGGGCAGCCGCCCTCCCACACTGCTGCAATGTATGTTTTAAAAACCATAGAAACAAAGGAGGAATAGGATGTACTAGTAAATCTGATTCCAGTAGGAGCGATGCCCAGGACTCATATTTTACAAGCTCATAATTTATGATTTTATAAATCATAAACAGTTTTACTACTGAGATTATAATCCCCGTGTCTATATTCTTGGCCATGAATATGAAAAATGTACACCTTTCCAAGAAAAGGAATACTTTTCATATCTACTCTCAACTTCAAAGTGAACAGGCACTGAGAAAATCACCAGTTACTTAGCATTTTGAAACAGAGTCAACTTGCATCTTCCCAGTTTCCATTCAACACATAACACAACCTCAAAAAAATCTGTAATACCAATATGACTTTCACTACTTTGTAAACTGTGAGAATGTTCCAATTTGCTAACAGTATTCTAAAAACGAGTAAAATAAATTTACAAATACCTTGAAAACTTTCAGTTCCATACAAAATACTATCAAGGGACGCGTAGTTAATGCATTAATCATCTTACAGTTATCTAATCCAGTCAAATCAGTAGGTTAAGTTAGGTAACTCCCAAGATCTCTTGAAGGCCTACAACGTACTCCTCTGTGAAAAAACATTTGGGTTGGCCATTGCTCTATGATCAGGAGAGAGAGAAGGGACAGTGAGGCAAGAAAAGCAGGCAGCAGGGATGAGTTTGGTTCATAGACACCTATTACCCCAACTGTCCAGTCAGGATGCAGAAGTGATAGCAATGAACTAGAGTCTAGCCACATGGAAAGGATATTTTCCATCACCTGAACGAAAGCATACAGCCAAGAGCAGATCCAGTAATACCACTTAGAGAGCTGGATTACTGAGTCAGTTTTAAGAATTTGTTTATACAGATGCTAAAATCAATAAAATGGGAACCAATTGCTGGTATTAATCACACTTTTCATTAGGAAATAAAAAAAAAAACTGGAGTGATTATTAACTGGAATACAAATTTATTTTAAACTTAAGTCCCGGAAATCATCCCAACACTTCTAAGACAGGTGGTAAAAAGCTGAAACTTTTAAAAAATGATAATCAATCCCCACTTTGTACTTCTGATTTGAAGATTCTCTTTTTATATACCTTGGCTTAAAAATCTCCACTGAGCCTTCACAGCCCCTAAACTTGTGCTCTCAAAAGGCAGCACGTGGGGAACATGCTAATGGTGCTCTCTGGCTGGAACGGAAAATGTGGCGGGCTAAGGGAATGCATAACCTGGCAATGTCTCCCCTGCCTTTTACGCTTCCACAGTCTGAGCTTCTTCAAGTCCTGCTCCAATGCCAACAGTTTCCCTTGCTGTCTAGTATGGCACAGGCAGGCTGTGACTTGGGTACAATGAAGGATAAAGGTGGGCGAGTCTGCACGAACAGGAGCGAAGGCTCTGCCTGTGGAAGCCACCAGTCCTTTTGCTGGCCAGGGTGTCCTGCCCCTCAGCTGGGCAGGAACATGTCACATGTAACATGCATGTCCAGGACCAAGCAGTATACCTGAGATGAAGAAGCTTTTCAAAGAGCCTGGTGAGGAAATGAGCAAAATAGTTTTTTAAATATCCCCCTAGATTTGTAATATCCACTATTCTATGTTCCCTATCATTAATTATTAAAAAAGACCCAAACGCACAGTTAGACCCCTGAAGTATTTTCCACATATTATAGAAGCGACTATTTGTGAAATACAAATAGAACCAGTTTCTGTGTTATTCTAAAAAATGGTTTCACAGATTAATCTTGTCTGTTCTCAGTAAATGTCACAGTGTTCTCATTTCTTTCAGAGCTGGTGAGTGTAACAATTATGTGTTAAAAAAAATACTGACCATGGATTTCCCCAATTACAGTGAGGGCCTTAATTTTCCCCAATCAGTAAATATTCTGTGGGTTAGAGCTTAGGAGGACCTGTTCCCACATCAGGACTCTCAGGTTTAAAGTCACAGGAGCCCTGCAAGATCGCTCCACTCATCACATAAGAAACTACCCTCTGTGGCCACACCTTGGTGTGCTGAGAAAGCAGCTGTCATCTCTTAGACGCCTTTAACATGCCAGTCACTTATCATCATATGTCATCTTATGCGACGCTCATAGCAGCGATCTGAGAGGCATCCTCTCCATTTCTCAGAGGTAGAAACAGACTCGCCCTTCTCCTTCCATTACAGCACTCTAACTTCCAGCCTGCATCACACAGACTCACTTGTCCCTGTTTCCCTATATAACTGGTCATATAATCAAGGGACCAAGGTCCACACTCAACTCTATAAGGGCACAAGTTAACTGATGCAAAAGCTTCATGTAAAAAAATGTCCCCAGAAACAGACACTACTATCTAAACAGAAAACCGCTATTAGCTAGTTTGTAATCCATATAAATAAAATATAGCTTAAAGCCAGGTATAAGAGTTTGTACTTTGTCAAATTAGCATGTGGATGTACCTGACAAAGTGTGAGTGCTTTAAAGCAGGAAGTAAAACCGAAGTCCACCCTTCCACCTAAGGCAGGACTCTCTGCTGGAGAGATGTCGGACAACTTCCACCTGGGCACTTCCAATACCGACTGTGATTAGTTGGTGTGGCAGGTGGTCCACTCCACCGTGACTTGCTTTGTCTCAGTTTTCTCCTCAGTAATAGGCATATTCAAGTGGTTTATGGCTATACACTGTATGAGTGTAATGTCTAGTCTAGAGCCAGAGAATCCTAAAGCCTAAACCTATTTCTGGCAACTCTGAATTACCACTGGAATTGGGGGTGGGTTAAGGTTGGTGGGGGGAGAGGGGATGCAAAGAACACAAGACCTTGCCGAGAGAACTCCTTAAGACATCAATTATGATATATCACAATCATCTCAGGTGTCTGAAAGATGCCCCCAACTACGCATGCCAACTTTTCTCAAATGTCTACACAATTATCAGTCTGTTCTTTGTTTTGTTTAGGTATTCTTTCCAGAGGCTTTGCAGCTCAATGAGCATCTGCTCAAGCTCTTCTGGGTTCCTCTGTGTTATTCAAACACGTGTACTGAGATGGATTAACAGTAAAATGCCCAAATAAAGTAGACGGTTTTATGATTCTCATTAGAATGTTGTTAGTATCTTTTGGACAGAGAATTCAGTGCGGCATTTGGGGCATATGCACCATAAATATAAAATCTTACTACTTATGATAAGCATACCAGTCCAGGGATAGGGTTTCAAAGGCAAAACCTTTCATCTCACAGCCTTTATCATATGTCAGTGCTGATCTTAAGTGACAAGGTGATTGAAGCCTTTTGATTTCCATATTAAGATACAGAGGTCATGTTGCAACAGTAATCCTTCAATGAACTTTTCTCATTGAAAGAAAAAGTAGGCACCGAGAGCTCAGGGGTAATGGATTTAGCAATTGGGGTTCTTAGCTCTGAGAGCTCTTACTTCTGATGAACAAATACACACCTCTACCCCAGCCTGTCTGCTGTCAGCTCGGACTGGATTAGTCTGTGAAAAATTAAGAAAGCTTGGCAAGTGAGTAGTCTGAAAGAACATCTTGTGTGTGTTTCAAACTTTATAGCAGGATAGTTCTGACAAACATGAATTATGTCTTGACATTACTCCTGGGGTTTAGACATTACACCTATTCACTTTGGACAGATTAATTCAGGTAAAAGTGATTTCATGACTCATCAAGCTGGGGCGAGTGCTGGAATGTGTGGGCACCAAGCCTTTGCTGATACAGGGGGGCAGAATGGGCTGATGGAGTCACTAGTTACGCGGGACTACAGTGCTCCTGCAGGTCCTGTGTATGTAGTCAAGTGCATCATCTCCTTGAAGATCAAGTACAAAACTGTCTCCTTCAACAAATCTGAATCCCTCCCTGTGGAATATCCTCATCTTCATTTCCAGTGACTAGTAATTAGTTACTTCTATTTTCTGGTTTTGTATAATTTGCTTTGTAAGCATCTTCCCAAGGCAATTTTAAGTTCCTTGAGACAGAGACAATTTCTATTTCATTTATATTGGGCACATCCTCTCTAATGAGCAACAAACGTATGAGTGCTCAAGGAAAGCACAAGAAACACCAAGCCCAAGCAGATCAAGGCTGGGAAGCACTCCCACTGAACCATAAGCCTTGTATTTGTTGGCACAAATGTGTCGGCACGCCAGCGAATGACTAGAAGGGGTTTGGAAGGGCAGGAAGGAAAGAGAGAGTCAGTGTTCTGCAGTGGATATTCTTCCCATCCAGATAAAACCATTCCCTTCTCATCAGATGCCACTTTGCCTCCTGGTGCAAACTGCTTCTCTCACTGCAGCAAGGACATCTGAGTGCCTTCTGGTGTGACCATCCCATTACTCCCTGTGGGCTTAGTGACATAGAGGAACCCAGTCAGACAATCCATACATTTCTCCTCTGGTCTGTTATTCCAGGTTGGCATAGTCACCTCCCTAGAGATGAGCAAATTGGAAACAAGTGAGGTGCTGTGATGTACGGGAACCACCATATTCATTCTGTGCGACTGGTTGAACACAGCAGTAGAACAGCCTGTGGGCTGGACTATTCTTGCCATGAAAAGGAAAGGCTGGAGAGCCAGGGAGTTCCGGGCATATCAGAGGCAAAGGTGGGAGCTTATTCTGAGAAGGCAAACAGGTGGATAAGAGTTCCACCAGAAGTCCCAGTAGCCAGTTGTTAAGGTGCAGCATACTTTATGTTTTGAGCTGAAAATATGACCTGGGAAAGCTTTTGATTCGAGGGAGTCACTAGATGGGTTTGCCTTCACAGGTTGAGCTAAACCAGTGACCAACACTGTTCATTAGAAAACAGGGATTATGCCACTATGGGGGCCTATCTTCTCTTGCTTTCTATGGCACCTTTTTGGTTTCCCTATGATTGAAAACATTCGGCACAAGAAGCTACTTTTGTACTCACAAAAAGTTTATTCAAATGTAAAATCTTGTGGGTTTTTTTTCAAGGTATCTATCACTCACCTTTGGAGTTAGATTAAATACAGAGCTCAATAATAACCAGCCTTAAGAGAATCTGCCTGGGAAACGCAATCACTGTTAGTGCTAGCAAGCTTCACAAGAGTTAAAAACTCCACTGATTGAAGTGGGGGCTAAAACCAAAATATAGTAACAGAACTAGACTTATGCAGCAACTCAATTGGAAAACGCCTTCAGAAATGACATGTGGATGTGTGTGTGCTTGTGGGAACAGGTCTGGGAACCCATGGCATGTACAGAAACCCACTCAGCAGGAGTTCCCGGAGGTTCTCTCTAGAACAGGGTTGGTAAGCTAGGGCCCAAAGGCCAAGTTCAGCCTGCTGGCTATCTTTGTACCCCTTGCAAGCTAAGTATGGTTTTTATATTTTTAAATGGTTGGGGTAAAAAAAAAAAATTGAAAGAATATTACATGTGAAAATTATGTGAATTTCAAATATCAGTGCCCATAAGTAAAGTTTAGAATTTCACCAGTAAAAATATGTGGAAATTTGTGTTTTTTCTCTAGTATATAAGTAAACACAAAAAGTTAAGTAAATATTTGTTGGATGAGTAAATGAATACATTTATTATGAAATATGATCTCTTTTTTGGAAATGTTTGATACACACACACACACACACACACACACACAGAATTGGAGGACTTCGGGTTTTGATGAAGTGTCCCTCGGTCTTAATGAGCTATGCTAGTAAATGGTGGAGAGGCTGCTAACTGCTGTCTGATTTCAAGCAGCAAAGGATGACAGACAAGCACAAAGAGAACTCTCAACACCCCATAAGCACGCAGAGATACCTTTCTAACAACTTGGCATTAGACCTTGGCTGGAATTTACAAACTCGGACAAATGAACTTGGCATCTCAGGGATGACAACGGGGAAGGAAAGAATATCTTGCTTTTCACTGGACACTAGTAGAGAAATACAAGCAATGCCAAATTCCTCATATGAAGGCCAATGCTAACAAAGCTGTTCATTTTTTTCCCCACTTGCCTAGTCAGCTGCTCACATTACCACTCATTAAGAAAAGCCAACATAAACATGTTTTAAGAGGATGGTTCTCTATGGCAACAACTTCTCAAGTAATTGACATCAGAACTACTGACAAGAGTCATACAGCCTCTGGGGGAAAGAGGGGAAAGAAAAGAGAGCAGGTTTCCTGCCTCCCTGAAAGGTCCTACCACTTGGAAAGTTGCAGTGACTCATGTAAAAACATTTCACAACACACTGGCCATTCCGAGATAAACGAGGCTCCTCCGAAGCCTGGAATGATCAATGTGTCATGGGCACCGACTTTTGAGGATGAATCTAAAAATAATCCAAATTGACTACATTTTATAATTCTAGGTCAACTGGTTCCCTTCCCTGCTCTCTGGAGGCAGGATACATGACTTTTATAAGTAGTTAAAGGCTAGTACCCACATCTCAAAAAAATAGAAACAGGGGCTAACAGAGGGTCTGTCTCTTCCATCTTTACTTCACAGGAAGCCTTGAAAATTCCTTCAGAATCATGACAACTCAAATTTAGATTCCTTATTAAAGAAAACATGGCATTTTTGGAAGATGTTAGAGAACCTCATATTTTGAAAATAGGAATGGAGTATAAATCTGGAATGGTCAGGATTGTTTTTAAAAGAAAGGTATATTAATTTAGGCAAGTAAAGTTACAAACAGAAAAGTCCCCTCGCTCAGTTTTTGTATACTATATAAGATTAATCTTCACATAGACTCTTTTTAATTGAGTAGAAATCAAGGCAGGAAATAAAACCATTTGAAGGATTAAATTTGATAGGACAAAATATTTCTATGTTTAGAAGATATTTAAGTTAGTAAGAGTAAGTTAAATTCTGAACTCATTGAGTCATGTAATAAAAGTAAGTTATACAATAATAAGATACTGAGATGGGTGAGGTCAAAAAAGATTTGGCCAACCAGTCCTTCATTAACATCCATTGAGCAGCTACTGTTTACCAGACTGGGGCAGGGGCCTAGAGACAGACTATAAAAAATAAAAAAAATAATAACACATTGGGAGAATTTAGGTGGTGTTTTTGTTTTTGTTAAAAATGTTTTTATTGATTTTTAGAGAGAGAAGGGAAAGGGATAGAGAGATAGAAACATCAATGAGAAAGCAACATCATCGATCAGTTGCCTCCTGCTCACCCCCCTCACTGGAGATTGAGCCTCTAATCCAGGCATGTGCCCTGACCAGGAATCGAACCGGTGATCTCTTGGTTCTTGGGTCGATACTCAACTGCTGAGCCACAGCAGCCGGGCAGAATTTACTTTTTGAATAGACAGAAACTAAACTAGATAACCAACTATAAAACAACTCCATTCAACAAAACCCCTAACCAATTAAATTGAGATTACAATTCCAAAGAGCTCATAAAAAACATTATTACTGCTATTAGATATATAATCGTAGTTTTACACAGCTATAATATTTTACTTTATAAGCAAGAAAGATATTAAAAGTTTAAGCAAAAAAGAACAAGTAATACTGCCTCTCTACCTGCCCAGAATACAAAAAGATTCCTTAAAGCAAGACCTGCCTCTTGTCTGTCTAACAGGCTCATCCTCTGTGGAAATTTGATGCCCTATGTCACAGTGCTTCTTAAACTACCAGGGAAGAAGTGCCATTGTTTTTTTCTTTTGAAAATCTACAATCTATTGGGGACAAGATTTTTATAAAATACAAACTTTTTTTAATTACTAGGAAAATAAAAATTTTAAGACATAAAACACAAGTTCTAATGTATAAAAGTTTCTAAATGCTTACTATCAATTTGTGTCCTGGTGTGTGGACCATATCTTGAGTGGTACTGGTATAAATATTAGCTACTGAAGGAAAGTAAGAAAAGTGCTAAATTCAGTGTAGTAGAAGTGACAGTGACCTGAGCATCAAAAAAATCCAACTCACATCTGACAGACTGTGTTGATCTTGAACAAGTTATTGGCCTTTCTGGGTCTTAAAGTGAATAATTTGCAAAGCAAGGAAGTAGGACTACAAAGTGATTTTTTTCAACCATACTAGTTTTAGCACACCTTTCTTCAAAGGAAATCTGAAACAGAAGGTCAATATGTAACACATCAGAAGACCTGTGGTTGATGTGAGACTGGGGGAACCCAAAGCTCATGTCCTAACCTCCTCACCCTTTGTAACACCTTCAAGGCATCTGTGAGAAATTCCTAGGGCTGTGTGGAATACAGTTTAAAAAACAGCCATGTTTTAAAGATTCATTGCAATTCTAACATTCACCGTAGCTCAGATAATTTCATAGCACTCATCAACAGGAGACTAAGAAGCTTTCAACAATAAAACTGGACCTTTGCTATTATATAATACACACAATTTTGAAAGTTGTCATTAACTGTTGGAATTCCAACCATTGGCTGTCTGTCAGAACTGTCCAGTGACCAATTTCTCCTGAAAATGGTAGCAAAATATTAAGTGTCGCCTTCTCAATACTATGAAGTCACAGGTTGCAAACTGGGTGCTCTCTGATCCAGATGACAGGATGATATCAAGATTTGCTGACTCTTCTGGCTTTACCTGGTGAGGCTCTGAAGAGGACCAAGATGGGAGATGGTAACACCCAAACCCACGTCATCAGAGTTCCCACTACAGTCACTGCAGACGACAGCATGAGAAAAAAAGCACTGCTTTCTCACCAACCACCGGCCGCGCTCTAACCTAAAGAAAGGTAACTCTTCATCATATTTTCATTACATCACGGGATGGAAATCTGGGAGAATGTTGTTTTTGCTTTTCTGGCAGGACAGAGGTTGGAAGGAAAAATGAGCCAATATTTTACTCTTCTCCTCCAACACTGTGCCATCTGTGTATCAATTTCTTCTTATCATAGAAGCTCTTAAAACCACTTGCCTGATCTGTCAACAAACAAAAAGCCAAATCTAATCCTTTCAGGCCAAACCTATGTCCTGGCAAAAGTCTAACCAAACAGAACAGCCCAGTGACTTAGAACTCTTGGGTTGTTTTGATAGTCCCCCGCCCCCCATCCCCTTCTTTTTATTCTTCTTTTTAAAAGAGTGTCTTATTATGAAGTCATGCTTGTTGATCTAGAAGACAGCATTTTTTTTACTGGTACTAAAACAAAATGCAGTGACCCACTTTCTCCTTTTTGGTTCTTATGGAAAGTAGAGGCAGGCCCCCGAACCCTGTTTGAAGTCCTTGCTGCCAGGAGATGGTCGGTTTATGTCTCTTGTCCTAGGACAGGAAAAGGATGCACTCTCGGCACCGTGTGCTAGGGAGAGATAAGACCAGAGATTTCTGTCCTCAGTACCTTATCAGCTTTTCCTGCTACTTTCCAGAGCAGACAGCGCTATGACTGGCAATAAACTAAACTAGCTGAAGGGGGGCCGGGTGTGTGAGCAGCTTGGGGATTGGAGGGAGTGATGTAGGAAGGGGTGTAGGATGAGGAAAAGAGATGAGGCTTTTAATATATCTTAAAATGGTCTGGCCCAAATAAAATTGCCTTTAAAAAGAAAACACGTTTTCTATCTCCTTTTGTTACAACTTCAGCAACAGGAATAGAAGTTTTTATAAGAACTTCCTTTCTGGTTGGAATGCACCAACACTTTCCTTGCTTTGAGCCCTGCCCATAACTGCCTTGTGCTACTGGCTCCTGTGCACGTAGCACAAGACCGATCTGCTGTGGGCACCAATCCGCTGTGGGCACTCCAAGGGGAGGCCCATAAACCAAAGGCTGCGGAGGGAATGCTTCTTCTGGGCACATGTGCCTCCATTTAGACAACCAGTGTTTGCTGGGGCCAGGGCACTCACAATTCCATTTCCATATTGCAAAGAAATGAGCACAGCTATGATTCACCCCTCCAAATTCACTGAGGACCTCTTCCTTCTGCAACAAATCACACCTGTGAATCCAAGAATTATACACTGTGGAAATCTTGGTCTTTTGGGAGGTGGGAAACAAAGCTGCTGAAGAATCCAGACTAAGTAGGTAAATTTAAAATTAGTTATGGCCTCAGTTATTTCTACTCATGCAAATTTGGCAGTCTTCTCTTAAAAACTTTTTTTATCATGAAACCTTTCAAACATATAAAAAAGCAGAGAAAATAGTATAGTGAACCCGATGTACCCATTACCCAGCTTCAACAATGATCAACAGATAACCATTACCAACTCTACTCTCATTCATTCACAGCAAATCAAAGATACCATATACTTTCATTATAAATATTTCAGTATGTATCTCTACAAAGTAAGATTTCTAAGAAAAATCCATAACTATAATAACATTATCACATGAAAAGATTAACATAAAAGATTTCAGAGAGGAAGGGAGAGGGAGATGGAAACATCGATGATGAGAGAGAATCATGGATCAGCTGCCTCCTGCACGCCCCCTACTGGGGATCGAGCCCACAACCCGGGCATGTGCCCTTGACCGGAATCAAACCTGGAACTCTTTAGTCCGCAGGCTGACGCTCTATCCACTGAGCCAAACCGGCTAGAGCTAAGTTATTTCTTATTACAAGTTATTTGAAGCAGGTCTAAATACTGTGATTGAGTGATATGTCTCATTTCTTTTGGCAACAAGTTTCCATCCTCTAATTTCAATTTCCTGTTGATGAAACCAAGTCATTTGTCCTACAGAGTTCTCTCAGGATCTGAATTTTCCTGATTGGATGGACTTATAATATGGGTTAAAATGTTCATCGTATATGTACTGTGAAGTTTCATCTAGAGGCAGCCTTATTTTCTAATGTAGCATGTCGCCTTAAGAAAAATTGGGATGGATTCATGGTTAAGTAAGCTGGAGAAATAAACCTGTGCTATTCCCCCCTTTGATTTATTTAATATGTTTTATTGATTTTTTACAGAGAGGAAGGGAGAGAGATAGAGAGCCAGAAACATCGATGAGAGAGAAACATCGATCAGCCGCCTCCTGCACATCTCCTACTGGGGATGTGCCCACAACCCAGGTACATGCCTTGACCGGAATCGAACCTGGGACCTTTCAGTCTGCAGGCCGAAGCTCCATCCACTGAGCCAAACCGGTTTCGGCTCCCCCCTTTGATTTAAAATGCACATTATCATCCTAGTTGTTAAACTTCAGAATTTCCCAAACTTATTTCACTTTGAAAACATTTTTGGTATAACAACCATTGACATCCTGTGGAATTCACATTCTGCTGAGCCTACTTTGAGATTTGCTCACACAGATGTTGCCATGACCTGGATAAAATGTGCAACTTTTTTTTAAAAATTAAATCTTATAGTAAATCTTTGATTGACCTTGGTCTTTCTAAGGGGGTGGGTTTTTACCATGGGCCACACAGTTTATGCAAAAATGGCAGATACCTGGGAAGGAAGTGAAAAGAGGACCAGCCAAGCATTCTGCTATGAACAACCAGCTTGCTAGATGACTCTGGGAGAAGAGGCTAGCTCCTCCCTAGATATGCCATTATTGAAATGGGAAAATCTCTTCTCAGGCTTAGTCAGAAAAATCACTCTTTCATCTTGGAATGGAAGGTGGCAGAGAAATGACATGTCCTAAACCATGTCAAGTATGTATGGATAAAGTTTTAAGACTTCCTATCTAACCATATTTCCTTTTTAGTATATGCAAAAGCAGGAAGAGCTGCACAGTCTGTCCAATCAAATAATCAAGATGAAGAAGAAAGATCTTGATATTGAGTTTTCCTTAAAAGTCTGTGAAAATTTCAAACAACAGGATAGTGAATAATTTATAATATGATCAAGAGGATAAAAATGGGCCCGGCTGGCGTGGCTCAGTGGTTGAGTGTCACACACTCAATCTTTTTCATAGACTGAAAAAACTTAAAAAGATATATCAACCAATTGTTATCTATGACCCTTATTTGGATATCATTCAAACAAAGAAACTGTAAAGAAAACCAAAATCTAGGACATTTATAAAAATTGAAACTCTGAACACTTACTGATGATAGTATGCAATAATTATCAATTTTTATATAATAATGGTCTTGGAGTTATACATTTAAAAATAATCTTTTAACTTTACAAGATATTATGCTAAGGTGTTGAAATATTTATGGATGAAATAGTAACACAGAGGGGAGAAGTGTGCAGAGTAATTACCCCTCTCTATCCACCTTTACAGTCTAGTCCAGCTATGGGCAAACTACGTACGGCCTGCGTTTCCGGCCCGTTTGAAATGAAATGAATAAAACAAAAAACAAAAAACAAAAAAAAAAAAAAAAAAAAAAAAAGACTGTACCCTTTTATGTAATGATGTTTACTTTGAATTTATATTAGTTCACACAAACACTCCATCCATGCTTTTGTTCCGGCCCTCCGGTCCAGTTTAAGAACCCATTGTGGCCCTCGAGTCAAAAAGTTTGCCCACCCCTGGTCTAGTCACATCCTCTACTTGTTCCCCCACAGGCCCTTGGTTTCTTCAAGGATTTGTGTCTTTGCAGATACGGTTTTCTTTTCTCCTCGTAAGGCCTCTCAACTTGGCTGACCTGCTGCTCCTTTAAGGTACCGCACGTGTGCCACCTTCTTTAATCTCTGCAAGCTGAATTCATCACCACATAATATCTGTCATGTCCCAGACCTCTGGGACTTGAGGCCTTTGAGCCAGCTGATTGTGTGCACCTCTGACTTCCCAACTAGACTATGAGTAGAGATTGTGTCTCATTTAATCATCTGATTGCAACAATGCCATTGGACAAACATCTGAGCTGAGTAGAAAAAGGAATTGGAAGGGTCTAGAACAGGGGGACTAGATAGGAAGAAAATGATTAAAATTATATTAGTTAGAAGAATAATGATGAAATAATAAGAGATTACACTGAAACGAGACATGTTCAAGACAAGCCTTGTAAAGACACTAAGTCAGCTGAGCCTGATCTTACAGTTTTAAGTCATCCTATAGCTGACTAGAAAGCCAGCTCTGTCTTGGCTCACTTATAAATTCAGTTCATAGAGGACTGATTTTATCCATTAATTTCAAGAAAGTGGCCTCATGGTATCAGCCTATAGATCTAGATCCTTATAAGGACAAAGGAGTCTAAAATAAACTGTAACCAATAATGATAATGTCATATGCATCATGATTAATCCAATCCTGAGTAACTGGGGTCCATTCAAAACCTAAGTAATATAAATACCATGCTTTTGTTTCCCTAATAATGTAATTACCATCTTAACAGGGAGGGATGGAATGCGTGTGAGCATGATAATCTAAAATTAAATGATCGATTTAACTGAATGAATAACGTCATTGTTTAACTTTATAAAGTATACCATAAATGTTTTTTTAAAAGATTTCTTAGGATCGAATGTTGGAAGAAATAGAAACCCCACCAAATCTAGGTTACTGAAATCAAGACATAAAATAAATTTAAGCTCTAACTAGAAAGCTATTTGGAGTTCAGGCTCACAAAATGATTCAAAGCCAGTCAAATAAAACTTAAATAAAGCTCTCAGAGTGAACTTCCTAGAGGCTCAGCTGGGTTTAGACAAGGACTAACAGAACCTTGAAAAGTAGAGATTTACCAGCACTCTGATATCTAATAAACAGAGAACTTATATTTTAAATCTTACGAAAGAAAAAAATATTTGGGAAATTCCTGTAAAGTTTTATTTTAAAGATTGAGGTTTAAAAATTTTTTGATTATTTAAGTTGGTTCAATGGAATTACATAAAATTACAATTTAATGATTGATAAGCATAAAAATACATTAAACTAAACAGAGCTATTAGTGAAATCATACTAATTTAGGGCTAGTTTTCAACTACATATCTACACTAATAAAAGAGAAACATGGTAATTAGCGTACGACCGCTACCCTTTTCATTGGCTAATCAGTGAGTATATGCAAATTAACTGTCAGCCAAGATGGCGGCTGGCAGCCAGGTAGCTGGAAGCGAACATGAGGCTTGCTTGCTGCAGTGAAGGAGGACTCCAACGTTCCCCGCCTCACTTGCCGGCCTCTGAGCTGGCAGTTTGAAACTTTGTAACAAAACCCCGGGATCTCAGAGCTGGAGTTATACATTGTTTCGATTACAGAACGCAAACAAACCAGCGGAAGCCTCAAAGCTAGAGCCAGAGTTAAAGCTGGCCCAGAATAAAATTTAAAAAAGAGAAAAAAAAGGAGGGGTTGGTAGCTTCAGTCAACAATTGCCAGCCTGAAAGCAGCCTTCAGCCCCTCACCCAGACTGGCCAGGCACCCCAGTGGGGACCCCCACCCTGAAGGGTGTGTGACCAGCTGCAAACAGCCATCATCCCCTCATCCAGGCTGGCCAGGCACCCCAGTGGGGACCCCCACCCTGATCCAGGACACCCTTCAGGGCAAACCAGCCGGCCCCCAGGCCTCTATCCTATATAGTAAAAGGGTAATATGCCTCCCAGCACCAGGATCAGCGGAGCCGCGAGGCCTCCTGGCACCAGATCAGTGTGACAGGGGGCAGCGCCCAAACCCCCTGATCGCCCTGTGACTCTGTGTGTGACAGGGTGCGGCGTCCCAACCCCCTGATCGGCCCTGCTCTGTGTGTGACAGGGTAGAGCCATAACCTCCCCATCAGCCCTGCCCTGAGTGTGACAGTGGCAGCGCCCCAACCCCCTGATCGGCCCTGCTCTGTGGGTGATAGAGGGCAGCGCTCCAACCCCCCCGCCCCCACGGGCCCTGCTCTGTATGTGATGGGGTAGAGCCATAACCTCCCCATTGGCCCTGCCCTGAGTGTGACGGTGGTGGCGCCCCAACCCCCTGATCCGCCCTGCTCTGTGTGTGACGGGGCGGTGCCCTAATTCCCCTATTGGCCCTACTCTGTGAGTGACAGGGGGGAGCTCCCCAACCCCCTGATGGGCCCTGTTCTGTGCATGACAGGGTACGGAGCCCCAATCCCCCTGATGGGCCCTGCTCTGTGCGTGACAGGGGGTGGCGCCGCAACCTCCCCATCAACCCTGCCTTGAGTGTGACAGGGGGTGGTGCCCCAACCCCCCAATTGGCCCTACCCTGAGCATGACTGAGGGTGGCATCGCAACCTCCCGACCCGGCCTGCTCTGTGCATGACAGGAGCCGGCGCCCCAACTCCCCAATCAGCCCTGCTCTGAGCCCGACCAGGGGCTGCACCTAGGGATTGGGCGTGCCCTCTGCCACCCGGGAGCAGGCCTAAGCCAGCAAGTCGTTATCTCCTGAGGGGTCCCAGACTGCGAGAGGGCACAGGCCGGGCTGAGGGTCCCCCCACCCCCCAGTGCACAAATTTTTGTGCACCGGGCCTCTAGTATTATTTTATAAAAGGATTAGCCTAGCAAATGAACAAATCAGAGTCCTCAATATTTTACTTTAGAACCAAAGTCTACAAAAGACAAGATTCTTAAACTCCATCCAATAGTGTTTTGATGATAAATTATCCAAATGATTTAATTACAAAATAGTTTGAATTACAAAGAACTGCTAAGGCTAAGGGAAGTACTTATTTAAATTACTTAAAAGAAATGCTTTCAGGTAGCTTCAAGCAATTTAGTAATGCTCATTTATATACAAACATTTGCTGTACTAATGACAATTAGTTTTTATCAAAGCAATCCTGTTGTGATAGCTTAAAGAATAAGGTAGGCTTGAACCTGTTTTCTTCCTGTGGATTAAAGGTTCCTAAACCCCAATCTTAAATAAGAAATGAAAGAAAATTTTGAATACGTTCACAACTCTGAACAAACAAGTGTTAAAAGATCAATTTTTAAGGACCCAATTTTATGAATGTATGGCTGCTTGTTTATGTATAGCTACACCAACAGGAGTTGGCAAAAGTAGGTTTACAGTTGTGAGTATGGGAAACAGAATTTATTCTTGTATTACTGTTTATTAATTATTGTACTATTTTCCATATGAATAACTGTAAGCCTACTTTTGCCCACCCCTGTAGCTATCTATCTATGGGTACACTCCCCATGTAAGGATGAAGTAATGTATACTATAAAGGAACACAATGTCCTGTGAATAGCTTTCCTCCTTAGCTAGATAAATGTTTGCACTTGTTGCCAGGCAAACCAAATTAAAGATGGTAGGATTAGTAACCTGAAGATTCTGGGCAAGGTAGATCACTAGAAGATTAGGGATTTTGTATGATGATCATGGCAGAACTAGGACACGGTGAACAGCAAGATGAGGTTATCCATTTTATCACTGAAGGTGCCCAGGTTCTACGTGACATGAAATGTTGGAATGTTAACTTAGCTAAAGTAGCTTCCTGTTTGTAAAAATAGAAACCCCACCAAATCTAGGTTACTGAAGTCAAGAGACAATAAAGTTTAAGTACTTGTTAAAAAGCTATTTGGAGTTCATGATTCTAGTCTTTTTTTTCTTCACATTTTCATTAATCAAAAATGCCTTGTAAATTACCCTTCATCATTTGTTTGTTTCCTTGTCAATATAGTTAGAGTCATTAAAAGTTTTCTGATGGCCAGAAAAATCTATTATTTTCTCAGTTTCTGTTGTTTTCTAGCAAATAACTGTAAATCTGTGGTCATCTGATGAGAGAGGATAAATAAGTTAGGTACAATTTACCAGGTACCACCATACAAAGAGCCTAAAATTTTAGGTGAATTTCTTGCGGGTAATTAAACCTGATAATTAACTGCCCAGGCCAAGTCTGTGAATGGCTTCAACACTTCCTGAAGTCAACAAAAAAGTGAACAGGCCCTGATGTTACTCCTCTCTCCTCACTTACATAGTTTGTTCTGTGACAACATCTCTTCTGTAACACCAAGCAGCTCCTCTGTCACTAGTAAACAGGGAACAGTGACAGTAAGATGTGGAAGTTGTGTGACTTTTCTGAGGCCAAGGGAGCCAGGATGGTGTAAGTATAATCACACCACCAGAAGAAAGAATACACCGCCAAAACCTCAGCTTGGCTACAGCTCAGGCAGGAACCTTTAGCTCTATTCTCAGAAAATTAAGATGAGCACTGGTAAGACTTCCTTTCCACTCAATGTACATTCACTTACCTAGCACTTCACTGCCATTACTGTTAACTATTTTCCTAAATATTTCACCCAATGCTTATTTAACCTTTTTCATGGACCCATCCATGTCTGCCAAAGCCCTTTCGCTTAGTCTGGTGCCACAGTGAATGCTATGCTGGGCCACCTGCCCTTCAGAAAGAACTAAAGGGTTTGCTCCCCCAGGGGCTGGCAACTCTCAGCTCTCAGTTCCTCTCTGGGAACAACCAGGCCTAGGGTCACAGTCCTATTCCTGGGGGTCAGGGAGCTGGACCAGTGATTGAAATGCAGGTCCACAAAGGCCCAGCCTCCTCCAAAGGCCTGGGGCAGTTTTGAAGAGGTCCCTGCTATTCAGCTGAGGAATGTAACTACATCTTCTGCCCCATCCTGCTTCCTCCCACTATTTCCCCCCTCCCAGCCAGTAACCCTGAGAGCAACTCCCAATGCACTCCCTACCTACATCAGTGATGGCGAACCTTTTGAGCTCGGCGTGTCAGCATTTTGAAAAACCCTAACTTAACTCTGGTGCCGTGTCACATACAGAAATTTTTTGATATTTGCAACCATAGTAAAACAAAGACTTATATTTTTGATATTTATTTTATATATTGAAATGCCATTTAACAAAGAAAAACCAACCAAAAAAATGAGTTCGCGTGTCACCTCTGACACGCGTGTCATAGGTTCGCCATCACTGCCCTACATGCTACTCAATGTCCCTTTTACAGTCTGCTTCCCAAGGAACCTACCAGCAACAGCACTTGCATGGGGCTCCCTCCCCAGAGCTCTCAGCTGGCAGCAGACTGCATCAACCTTAGGCTCACTCTGGCCCTTAGTAACTCAGCACGTACAAGCCAATGTGTTCATTCTATTGTGTATGAACATTTTTAATATCCCCGAAGTTGTCTCCCTGGTCTGAGTGAATTTTCTCTTGAGGCAAGAATGTGTGTGTGTGTGTGAGTGTGTGTGTGTGTGTGTGTGTGTGTGTGTGTGTGTGTATAAAAGGGGTGGTGAGGAGGCCTTGGTAACAAAAATGCACAACATACCTCTTACTCAATTTTCCCCATAAGCTCTATTAATTTTAACAGGATTTCTGCAAAATGTAACATTTTTAATGAACACATATATTGTGTTATGGCAAAAATGCCTACATTTGACATTATGTTTACATTTTATATTTGACATTAGTACTTCAGAATATCGTACATTAACTATTGTCTTTCAGATTATGTTGTGAGTTACATAAAGGCAGGAACTATTTTTGTGATAAAGAGCCATGCAAGGGGGTAATTTATGTTATAAAAAGATTCAGTGTAAGGTTTCTTTAAAAAATGAATGCATTAAAAGACACTATAAAGATGAAATCAACAAAATTCAGAATCTGAAAAATTCAAGGTTTCTTTAACAATAACTAACTAATACAAGGGAAAAAGAGAAAAGGAATTGGAACTGTTAGGTTAAGAGTTTAAACACATTAATTAACTGCAACATACAGATCTTGTTGGATCCTGATTCAAACACACACACAAACTAAAAATTTATGAGACAACTGAGGAAACTTCAACACTGAGCCCTTAGGAGCCCATGATAGACTAGATTTTATGATATTAAGAAACTGTGGTTAATTTTTCAGGCGTGACAATGATACTGCGATAGTCTAAGAGTCCTTATCTTTTAGAGACGTGTAATGAAATGCTAATAAATAAGATAAGATAGAATAACATGATATCTAGGAATTGCATGAATGATTGGGGAGAGCGTGGGTGGAATACAGCTGACACAAAACTGACCATGAACTGGACCTTGTTAGGCTGGGAGTGGGTAGGTAAGGACTAGCATTAGTCTCTCTACTTTTATTACATTTTAAGCTTTCCATAATAAAATGCTAATCGAATACAAAGTGAATGAATGTCTGCTACTATACCATTTTTCCTGGAGTGCACTGAGTAACCCAAGGCATTTGTACATAAGTGAAAGTGATCCTGAACTGGCCTAACCGAGGCTGACAGTTCCATTATCATAAGAAAAATCATCTTGGACTCCCACAAAAGAAACAAGGCGGAGGGGAACCCGACCGAGGCAGAAAGGTAATCCCATCTGTGCGCTGACTCAGACAGGAACCGAGAAGCTAGCAAAGCGGTGTGTTTCCCATATGAGATCATGGATTGGCCACCAGCAGCTGCTACTAATGTTAGAACAGGGTTTTTCCCTGAAAGGGTCACAATTCCTCTCACTAGCAAAACAGGAACTGATCCTAACAGGAATATTATGTAATACCAGGGAACCGAGGGAAAAGATTGGGAAAAGCAGGATGAGGGGTAAGAAGAGCTACAGGATGACAGGATGAAGGTGGAGGCGGGGAATGGAAAAGCCACTCACAGGCCCTTAAAGGGACAAAGCCCAGGACAACTTCCTGCTGGCCTCACCCCTTCCAGCCAGTTCCTTCTTTCCCTCGATTACCAGACAACTTTTAGGCCAGCAGAACATGACAAGGGAATAAAGAAACTCATCTCCTCCATAGTTAACAAGTAGAACTGAAGGGCTCCTAGGTAGAGAGAAGGAAAAGGGGCCAATGAGAGGGGGCGGCATACTGGACAAACTTTATTTCCTTGTAGAGAGAGCCATGGTCAATCGAGGGAATACAACCAATCACAGGCCCATAAACAACAGGCTTCACAGGCTTAGTGGCAGAGCTAAAAATCCTAGCTCCTAAAGAGACAAAATGTGTGCATTTTTAAAAGGTTACAACATAGCATGTACATTATGATCCTGCTCTTGACACACCAGGAAACTGCAGACAGACACCAGTTCTACCACACCCACACGCCTCCACATGCCAGGGTTTTAATTATGGTTATCTCTAGGTGTCTGGATCATGGGTATTTTTTTCTTCATGCATATCTATAGATAATAATTTTTCTACGGTGAATATTTACTGCTTTTATAATTAAAAAGTCATCTGAAATGAAAAAACAACAACAACAGAAAAAACAACAACCTATAAGCTGGAGGCACAGTGCTCTTCTTCCAGGATAATCACATTTGGGTCAGACTGCTGTTGTGCCCAAGCTGCAGGTGCTGGCCTTTGTCACTGAACTAATCACAGGAGGTGACATTTCTCAGTTCCCTCTACCACTCCACACTTTCCCTCATCCTTTTCACTTCCAGAGAGTCTCAACACCTCTCTGAAGGTTCTTCCTCTCATTAAACCTCACCAGCATGTATCACAGGGATTCTAACGAGGTTGAATGAAAAAGCCTTCCATCACATGGGAGTGACAGGACAAAGTGGCCAAGTAAGAATGAAGGGGGCTTATTGGGAAGACATGGCTCCAGGGGAAAGGGGCTTTGGCAGATGTGGATGAGTACACAAACAAGGATTTCACAGCATCAGGTGAAATGTGGAAAAAAAAAAGTTGATAGAAATGGCAATAAAACGATAGGCAAGTGAATGGACAGTGAGTGGGAAGGAAGTAAAGATATGACTACATGGAAAGCCCTAAATGACACCCACATTTTGCTAGTTAATGTTTCCTTACTGAACTGACCAGTATCCACAGATTTGCTCCTCCCTTGAGAGTTTGTTCCAGTGACACACGCCATCATCTATTCTTGCAACTGCCTAAGCCAAGTCAGAGCCTCAGTGCTTCCATATCCACTTGGACCCAAGTCCTGGGACATCTACACTATCACCCGAATCTGTTCCTTTCTCTCCAGCTCTCTGCCACAGCGTTGGCTCAGGCTTCCCATGACTCTCTGGGCAATTCTCTAGAAAAACAGCCTCTTAACTGGATTGCCTAGTTAGTTCTGCCCCTCTCACCCTCATTCTTATTTTCTTATCTCCTGCAGCCAAAAGGATCTTGCTAAATTGCAAAAATAATCATGCCCCCTCTCCTAGGCTTTGAGTCTCTCAGTTGCTCCCAAATGCAGGCTGAGATTATGGTCTAAGCTCCTAGCATGTGTCTTAGTAGGATTCTCTGGGACCACCCCTGTTAGTCCCATCTCCAACACCTACCCCAAAAGTCAAAACTAATTTGTAACAAGACTTTCTTTTCTTTTGATAGCAAACTTCCCCTAGAGTATGTTATGTGAAGCCGAGTCTAAAGGTTCCCAACCCCTTTTAGTGAAGCACACATAACAAACACATATACAGCATGCAAGGGCAAATGTATTGGTGGCAGCTGCAGGTGACCAGCCCAGGGATGTCTGTTGCTCCAGGCCCCACCTGGCCACTTCCAGGGCTGAGGGAATCCATATCTCAGCACACCTGCAATCCATTCCTGGCACACTGGCTGCTAAACTCAGCCTCAGAAATAAAGCCAGCTGGTGAAACTTACCTGTCAAACTACCATTTGAATTTAGGCTTCAACACAAAATTGGAAACATAATGTATTTCTTTAAAAGGACCTGTAGGGTATTTTTGTTTGTGGAGTCCCAGCCTCTGCCTTTGTGGCTACCCCCACTGCACTTAGGGAATCTCCTGGCTACATATGATTTTCTAGTAAGAGTTTGAGTTTGCAGCTAGAAGAAAGGCAAGAGTGGTGATGGCCTCTCTCTGGTCCCCGTCCAAGGCAAAAGGGCTTGGCACTGGCCTGGGGTGCTGCTGGTGTACTTGCTGGGGACCTGGTGAAAATCCTCTTCTAGCCTGGCCACAAAGAATGTAGCTGTTGGAAGACCTGTGGCTCCCGGGACAACCTCCTCCAATCTCAGTCTCTGCAGAGGTGCCCCTAACGCCATGCCTGGTGTGGTGAGAAACTCCCAGCTCCCCGTATGGCCAGGCCTCCCCTTCCTCCACTCTAGCACCCAGGCTGAACAAGAGGTAGCACTGAAGCTTGTTTATATCAGACCACACTCTGAGTCTGAGTCTCTGGATAAAGGCCCGTTACTAGAGACCTCGACGATCAGGCTCTAATCAGACCTGTACAACACGGCTCATGCTTCGTCTCCTAACATCCTCCCCAGCACACTGAACCTCTCCTTGCTCTTCAGCTTCATGTTTGCACATGGTGCTACTCTAGCTTGAAAAACCCTCCCCGTCTCTTCCCTAACTAACCCATTTGTCCTTTATGGAAGGACACCTCCTCCTGGAAGACGAGAGCCCACCTGAGGGTTCCCATGGGGTCATGTGCCCATCTCCAGTACAACGGTTACCCAACTGCACTGAAATGATGGGCCATTTCTCTCCTCCATGGCACTGTGAGCTCCCTGAGGGGATGGACCATGCCTTGTCTTCCAACCCACTGCTTTCATGGGTGCCTGGCACACACACAACAGATGCTCAAGAACAATTTATGGAATTAATGAATTAAATAAAGCAAATTTACAATAAAATAATCTTAGTGATTGAATTCATGAGAGATTTCCAAATGGCATGCCATCTGCAGACCACAGGGACTCGGGTTTAATGATATTTTTTAAGATCTTCAGACTAATAGTTGTATTGACAGGTGAATGGAATAGAAAACAAGAACTAATGAAAGGACAGGATTGCTTTAATGTTGTGATATATGGCCCATAGAGTGCACGACTCTGAATTAGTAAAAAAAGGTATTCTATGTAGTGTGTGCATGCATAGTATGTGCATGTGTGTGTATATACACACACATATATAGGGTGGGGGAAAAGTAGGTTTATAGTTGTGAGTAGACAAAACAGAGTTTATTCTTGTATTATTATTTATTAATGTATTATTTTCCATATAAACAACTATAAACCTACTTTTGTCCCACCCAATATATATATATATATATATATATATATATATATATATATATATAAAATGATATAACTATAACCTATGTTAATTACTTATGCCATAAGGTGCAGTTGTAATATATAATATGTGTGATTAAACAAAATAAACCATTTTATTATTTGAGACTCCCATTCACTGCCCATTTTAGATTACTGCTCAACCTTTTCCCCATTTAGGCAACTCTCATTCCTTTAGAACACTCACAGCCATGGCATGGTCCACACAGACTTTTTCCCACTTCCATGTCTTTGCCATGAACTTTAAAAAAAATTTTTTATTGATTGATTTTTGGAGGGAGGAACAGGGAGAGAGAGGAGAGAGAGAGAGAGAGAGAGAGAGAGAGAGAGAGAGAGAGATCAATTAGTTGTTCCACTTATTTATGCATTCATTGGTTGCTTTTTGTATGTACCCTGACTGAGGATTGAACCTGTAACTTTGGTGTATCAGGACAATACGCTAACCAACTGAGCTATCCAGCTAGGTCCATGCATTTGCCAAATCAGCTCCTCCAAGTGTATTTCTTACTACAGTACTCCAACCCTTGTCAACATCTATGGAGTGCCTACTGTATGCCAATACTTTGCCAGGAGTGGAGACCTTGCCCTTGAGGAACTTCTAGAAATGAGTAATTCCTGCCCTTAAATCTATATCTACTAATGTTTGCATTCCCTAAACAATTTTTTTGTTGTTGTTGTTAATCCTCACCTGAGCATATTTTTCCATTGATTTTTTTAGAGAGGGTAGAAGGGAGGGGGAGTGACAGAGAGAAAGAAAAACATAGATGTGAGAGAGACACATTGATTGGTTGCCTCATGCACGTGCCCCGACTGGGGCAGGGGATAGAGCCTGCAACTGAGGTGTGTGTGCCCTTTACCAGAATTGAACCTTTCTGTCCATAGGCCGATGCTCTATCAATTGAGCCAAACTGGCCAGGGCTCCCTAAATGATTTTGATGAACATATTATTTATATAATCCTGTAGTAAAGGGTCTATAAAAAAAAATCTCAAACCAATTATTTATGGCACAAGAGTTCTCTAAGGGAAGAATTGTGTTCCTGAGCTCAGTTTGTTTAAACCAGTGGTTCTCAACCTTCTGGCCCTTTAAATACAGTTCCTTATGTTGTGACCCAACCATCAAATTAGTTTCGTTGCTACTTCATAACTGTAATGTTGCTACTGTTATGAATCATAATGTAAATATCTGATATGCAGGATGGTCTTAGGTGACCCCTGTGAAAGGGTCGTTCGACCGCCAAAGGGGTCGAGACCCACAGGTTGAGAACCGCTGGTTTAAACGTTTTAAACTAAATCATTATTTTCCCACCGAAAAGCTTCAAATGAGCTAATGCTAAAGGAAGAACACACATGTACAGTGGAATAAAGGCACTTGTTTTAAGTTTTACTATGAATAGTCATTATTCTCAATAACCAAAAAAAAGGACTCTAATTTCAAAACTAAAAGTAGAGTGAGTTTACAAGTCACTTAGCCTCAGGGATCTCTGTCAAAGCAGTAACTCGATTACAGTTAATGAATGTTGTTGTAACAAATCATGATAATATGAGTCACAAGAATTTTGGCGTATTCCTTATTACCTATACAGATTTAACTTAAGATAAACTTAAAACAAATATTATTGCAATGAGTATCGATTAACAGATTCAAACAAGATGCAAAATAAGTCAATTGGGGTGTGTGAAGGTATGCTGCTTGGCATAGCTTTTATATAAGAGGACAACTACATGCAAAGGTTTAGGAGTCGTTCTTTAAATGTTAACAACAGATTTGCTAATTCCTTAGCAACTGTTTGTTATTAACAGACTCCCCACTGATTTTTCTCTTCAAAAATGAGAATGTTATGGAAAGGCAATAAAGGGGATTTCTAGGAATGGGCTAGTAAGAACCAAAGTATTCATACCACTCATTGGTAATTTAGCACCAATTAACATTTATCACAACAAATATGGTAGACCCTATAAACATCCACACAAACACTTGCTTTAACCTACAAAGAAAAACAACTTTTGTTTCTCACAAAAAGCAGCTTTATTATATAGAGCTATTTGTTTAAGGCTGAAACAATATTACAAAGTATAGAGGTTATTACTTCTCAATGGGTGGGAAGAAAATCTATACCTCCAGTGAGACTTTTGGGATTGGAAACTAAAATCTGAGTGCAGAAATATGTTTAAGATGGCATTTTGTTTTTGGTGACATCATAGACAAAAAGTGCTCTTCCCAGGAACAGAAGCCCATTTATCTATTGTATTTGTTCAGGGCAAGCTTCCCTGCCCATGTCAGATTGGGACATTTAACATTATTGAAGAAGAGAAACGGTGATAAAGGAGGTGGAGGTTAGAAATAACACATCACACATTTCCAAAGAGGGTAAATATTATGCCCATCTAGATAGTGGCTGGCTATTCATTTAGAAAACCAGAAAATAAAACTCAAAAGCTTCTTGACTTTATAAGTGCAAAATTCTAACATTAATTTACTTAACAACAACAAAAATCACTTGGGCTGAATGAAAGTGCTAATCTCAAAGTAAGAAAATTCACCAAGCCTACATGATAAGGGTTATCTAACCTCCACTTTGGCCAAGTAAGTTCACAGAATTTCTCTGAGCTGGCTACGGACCAAGGACCTGGCTCACTCCCATGCTGTCTTTCTTAGCTGCCATAATCAATGGAGCAGAAAGGGTCCTTTCTAAAGGTGCCAACAAAAATTTTAAAACAATCAATGTCACCTTAAATTAAAGAGGAAAGTCTTTACCTTGTAACTTCGTGACTTACTTGATAGTCACTGCTTAAAAGAGAAAAAAAAAATCAAGACTCTCAACGCATACTATATTACTTAAATAGGTAAACTTAAAATTCAAGTAATGCCACACTTTTAAATTAAAATCTACTCTGGGGTAGGTAATTCCAAATATTATGATAGTTACCCCAAAACAACAAAAAGGCCCTTATTCACAAACATCATTTGAATCTTTCTCATGCTGCCTAAGCGCCCTTCCCTTTCAATTGAACACAAGAAAATGATAGGACTGCTTAAGTACTCAGGATGATTTAAGTAAAACTATTGCCCTCACAGAAGAAAGGTAAAGGTGTTTCATAAAGGGACCTGGTTGATGACTTTGGATGCCAAGTGTTGAAAGAGCTTAGAGGTTTGGAGAGCTAATGGGCTCTAATGAGAAGACAGATTTCTGGGGTTGCAGATATTGGGAAGAAAAGCACATCCATAACTGCTGAATGCATGGACGTAGCTTGTTTGCTCAGATAAGAAAGGCTTCTAGGGAACTGTGGGCAAAAACCAGGTGGCAGGACAGCCTGGGGTGGAGAGCTCCCATCTGAAGTCAAAGACCCCAGGCAGGTGGGAGCACAGGTGTCCCCTGGGCCAAATGGAGCTTACAGGAATTTTGCTTTGCTTCACTTCAACCAGAAGAGAGATCTGTGAGAACCTGCTGAGTTATATCTTTTTTACCTTGTATTTCAGCCTCCATCATAATATTCACTTGGGCATCAGATCGCGTTTCAGAGAGTAGGATGGAAAAAGGAATGACAATAATCACCTATTATATTGATGACCCAGCTGGTTAGGCATGCCTTCCGCATTACTGTTCTATTTGTTTAGTTTTATTATGGTAATGTATTTTCCTTAAAACATAAAATTTTTAAGACCCAGGAAGTCCTAGAAACCAGCTTGTTGACTTAAGATGGGTCCACAGTCAAGTAAGTAACAAGCTTTGGAGATGTATCATGTCCATTACCACATAAATGGCTCTAAGAAGAATGCAGTAAATAAAACAAAAAAACTTGTGTTAGATTATGTTTAATCTGGTGTTTCCCAAATGTATTTGAACATAAGCATGTGACACGACCACCATCAGCCCCCTCCCCTCCTCTTTCCCCCATCTATAACACCACCCATCATTCCAGGAAACACCTTTTGGAAAACACTGCCCTACAGCAATGCTGACAGTAAGAACCACCAGAAGAAGCAGTACCACAGCTTGAACTGAAGCTGACCCAGTCCCTGTCTTCCTGACCCCTGCACAGCTCCCCTCCACCAATCTGCAGCATAATAAAGCAGTATGGCAGCAAGAATGATGCAGAATTGAAGTCAAAAGACCTGGTTTTTCTAGCACAGGTGGTGACACTACTGGTTTGAATCTTCAACCAAGTTACTTCACCCTCTCTGAATCTTCCTCTTTTGATACTTGCCTTGTCTATCTCTCAAGTTTGGAGTGTCTAATAACCTAGGATGAAACAATGTTGAGACTCTACTCTCTAAAAGCTCCATAAAAATAAGGCATTGTTATTGTTGCTGAACCACTTCCTGTATAACAGAAAGCTCATTTTACAGTAAAGATCTGCATTGAGCTCAAACCTGCCAAGTAGAGCTTGGACCAGTCAACAGTGGTGCTCTACTAATCTCAATTACAGTTTTGAACACATGGTATAGAAGGCAATATAGTTGTTAAAACAAAATAAAACTTTCTAAAGACAAAAGGGTCTAAATCATATCTATTATTCTATTTTGGGTTGTATTAATGAACAATTAGTTTATTCAATATAAAAAGAAAACCCCTGAATCAAAGATTTAGGGGGAAAAAAAATTAAGCTAGGGACCAAGGACACCTAAAATTCACTTTTATTTCTAGTGCATCATCTTGACAAAAAGCTTCCAAACCATCTTTTGTTATTTTATAATAATTTAAATGGTGGGCAAAAACAACCCTGTTAGCATACTTTGTTACAGAAAAATATTCATAATTTCTTTAGACATTTGGTAATTAGGAAATAGTACAACAGCAACAAATGTCCTTTCAGTTTCTGAGGGAGAGAAGAAATCCTCATTAATACATCAATGTCAGAAAAATCTGTCTTCCTACTACTGCATGAAGGTATAAAGTTTTAAATAATGAGTTAAGTCAAAACAATAACTGCTACTTTACTTAATCAGAAATAAAAGCAAGCATTTTTAAGTAGAAGAAATGTAAAGTATTTACCTTGATTTTTTCAGAACTAAGAGCTACACTGGAAATAAAAAATAGACGGTGAGATAGAGTCCATTCTGGATTTGTCCTATCAACAGATGTGCTTCTGAGGTGACCATATAACATGAGTAGGCTTTCTTTGAATAAACTGGTCAGCCAAACTTTTGGAAAACTTAACAGTTGAACTTCTCCCAGAATACATCTGACTTGGGTAAAGCATGTTAAGTGCCCACTAAAGTGTGGGCGTGCCTATGCTGTTGAAATATTGAGCAAGCACAATTCTAAGCCTCAAAGAGTTATTTAGTTGCCTTTCACACCCTCCCAAATCTATTTGCCTTAAACATAACTGAAAATAACTCAGAATGAGGTAATGTGGCTGTATATTACTTTACCAATTTTTAACTAGCACATGGTTAAAAAAGTAAATACGAAGACATACTTTCCCTTAATATAGAAGAAAACCTAAAATGGAAATTATTAAAGAAGAGAAAAAATGTAATTTCTTGTTGTCAGTCAAGTTTGCAATTAGGACTCCTGACTAAAAAAAGTCAATCAGGAAATTCAAAGTTGTATTGGTGGGTATTTAGGCAAAGTAATCTGATTAAACTGAAATTCTTCCATATCTTTATCAATTGTTTTTGTAACTCTCTCAAAAGGGAAAAGCCACCCACCCTTTTTAACTTCAGAAGAGGTAAATTCTTATAAGCCCGTGCACGAAATTCGTCCACTCGGGGTGGAGGTGGGGGGTGTGTGTCCCTCTCAGCCTGGCCTGCGCCCTCTCCCAGTCCAGGAGTCCTCAGGGGATGTCCAACTGCCAGCTGTTGGACATCCTTAGTGCTTCCACAGAGGCGGGAGAGGCTCCCGCCACCACCACTGCGCTTGCCAGCTGTGAGCCTAGCTTCTGGCTGAGCGGCGCTCCCCCTGTGGGAGCGCACTGACCACTAGGGGGCAGCTCCTGCATTGAGCATCTGCCCCCTAATGGTCAGTGCGCATCATAGCGACCGGTCATTCTGCTATTTGGTCAATTTGCATATTAGCCTTTTATTATATAGGAGGATATAGGATGGCCTAGTCAGTGTTTCTAAAACTGCATATCACAGTTACCTGAAGGCTTGTTAAAATCACCTATTTCTAGCCCAGCAGCTTGGCTCAGTGGTTGAGCATCAACCTATGAACCAGGTCATGGTTCAATTCCTGATCAGGCCACATGTCTGGGTTTCGGGCTGGATTCCCAGTATGGGGCATGCAGGAGGCAGCTGATCAATGATTCTCTCTCATCATTGATATTTCTATCTCTCTCTCCCTCTCCCTTTGTCTCTGAAATAAAAAAAATATATATTTAAAAAATAAATAAAACAAAAAACCAAACAAACACAAAAACACTTATTTCTAGAGTCTACCTGGAGTCTAAGATAAGTATTTTTAACAAGCTCACCAGGAGGTGACTCTGCTGCCTGAAAAGAACTGGGGCTGAGAACTGCAGGCAGTGAATAAATTCCTGCTCAGTAGCTCCTCCTAGTGTCAGCTTTTCAGAAATTACGCAGTTTTACCAAATTTGCACAAGAATCAATTCTTCTAGAACAGTGGTTCTTAACCTTCCTAATGCTGCAACCCTTTAATACAGTTCCTCATGTTGTGGTGACCCCCAATTTCATTGTTACAAATTGAACATAATTAAAGCATAGTGATTAATCACAAAAACAATATGTAATTATATATGTGTTTTCCGATGGTCTTAGGCGACCCCTGTGAAAGGGTCGTTCGACCCCCAAAGGGGTCTCAACCCACAGGTTGAGAACCACTGTTCCAGAACAACCATCATCACCCAAATCTTCAATACAGTGGTCAGAGAAAAGGCTATCTGCTTGCTCTGATGGGAAAAACCCTTCCCCTCTTCTTAGCTATGTGGTTAGGTTAATTATTATGTTTTAGTTACATATTTTGCCTACACATTTTCTGCTCTCTCTCATTAAAAGTCCCTTTTGTCACATGAATTATACCCAAACACACTTTTACAGAAAAGAAACGAGAGATGAGGAGCCTTCCAACTTTCTTACAAAATTGATAAACATAGCATGAAATTTTAAAATTTCAATAAAATACAACATTTAGAGAAAGGTCTTCTATTTAAAAAAATTTTTATTTCGGTGCATTTGGAATCGATTCTACTATATTTGCACAGAAGACAAAAGCTACAGAAAACGGTAGGCTCAGCTAAGTATATGGCAAACTTGCACTCACGTTTTATACTTTTAACTGTATTTGAACAGGATATCAATGAATGATAGTCTTAGTAAAACTGACAAGACTTTAAAAGGTGTGTTCATGCCTGAAGTGTTTCGGTGTGGTTGCTTTTACATTACAAGATGAATAGTCCCCTCCAGGCCCCAGAGGCCTGTCGAAGATGATGAACAGACAGGTCTGCTTCTATTTCTTTTTCTCCAGCTTGGCTCTCATTCACTGTACTTTGCCTTCTAAAGCGGCCATAAACAGACCCCAGTTCATTCCCTCCACCTTTGGTAGGGTCTGAAATGTGCAAATGAGTGGCCTAGCCTGGAGCAGCATGCAGGGAACAGCACAGCCACTCGGGCCAAAGCCCAATGGGTACCAACCCCACAGCTGTCTAAGACAAACCAATGCTTTGCTCTCGGCTGGGGTGCAGTGGACAAAACATGGCATCTGAGTGAAGGGGCATGGCACATGAGCAAGCAGCCATGGGCCGAAAGATAAGAGTAAGCTGTCAGGGAATCAGAGATCAGTGTTTAAGGATTATGGATTTGAACCTGGATCTGAAGAATTTTCCCACGTTAGGGTGATTTCCAATGAAGCTGAATAGGGAGTGTGTCCTAGGTTAGTCCTTGCTGGACTATTTGTCAGTAGCTGCCTCCCAAGGTTCAGAAAGGTTAAAGTCCTACCTGAGGACCAAGTCAAGACTGAGACCCAAGTCTGCACAAAGTCTGCACTCTTCCTACTACCCTACACCATTTTTACATTTGTAATTTCTGTTCTTTAAAATGTTTGTCCTTCTTGGTTTTGGTTTAAATTACATTTTTTTAATCTACACTGTCACTCTCATTAGGGCTTATTCGACACTGCATGTGTTTAATCGCACCTGTCCAATTCAAGGGTGATCCTGTTGCTAAACTGCACTGATGCAATCAGATGTTAGTGCAGGGTTTTATACAATGTCAGTGATAATTATTTTGTGGTTCTTTTACTGTAAGTGCTGTTATGACTAAATTGGGTTTCTCGAGGTCATGGTTAACTAAAACAAAACAATGGAGTTTATCTACATGATCTGGTTGAGGATAAAGTACAAATTCTTAATGTTACACCAGCCTAAAAAAAAAAAAAAAAGTCTGCCACTCTCCTCTCTTTCCTTTTCCATAACCTTCAACCAAAGCACTTGACCAGGGTACTTACTGCAGAACCCACGTAACTAAGTATGTGGACAACAAGTCTGGACCAACTCTCCTTTCTGCACAAGCAGACTCTAAGGCACATAAGATAGTCACCAACTTGCTAGATCTTTGGCATAGGTCTCTTCAGATCTACATTTTATTATCACAAGCTCAGCAAGATAGAAACAAAAAATATTTTATGTGCATACTGCTACTAAAAAATGGAATCCTAGAATATATAAAACTTTAAGTGAATTCTCCCTGGTACAACATCACACCTCATCCTGCAAAGAGAGAAAGTGGGAATAAATAAAGAAATGGGATGGATTTCCATTGATGTCTTGCATAATTGCACCTCAAACTCTATTTCTCATATATATACTGAAGTAAGAAAAATGAATATGATCCAAGTATTTGCTTGTACTAACTCCCTATCATCTCAAAGATCATGAGACTCTTTACACTTACTCTATGCCTTAAGGAATCTGAAAGTGCTTTCACACACCTCATTTCACCCATATTTTCCAGATGAGGAGGTATGGTCAGGTAAGTGGTATGGTGCCTTCATCCAGAAGTTAAAGATTGGAATTCTCTCAGCCCAGCCCTGTGGTGGTTAAGCTCAACCTCTATGGATCTCTAGTTTCCTTTTCTGGAGAGAAAGTCAAGAACTAGATGGGCTCTTTCAGCTCTAAAACCTTACAACTTTCCCAAAGTCACACAGAGAGTTAAGTGACAGAACTGGGACTTGTTCCTAAGTTTTGACTGTTAAAACAATTACTATTCACTGAACTATGCCAAACCACTTCTAATAAAACAGAACTGCTGTTATCATTCCAGCCTGAGTCCTGGATGCTTTGAGCTTGTGATCAGTATTTCAAGAACCCTAACTACTAGATGAACAAGTTTGCCTAAAAGATAAAGGCACTTATATTAATGACCACAGAGATCGTTGTAGGCCCCTGAGAGACTCTGTTGGTAACAGACTGGAGGTGGTAAAGAAAACATCATATCATGCACAAGAGCCACTGAAATGTGGCCAGCTTATAGTACTGTTCCTCCAATGTGAAAGGAAAGTAAAAGATATACTATATGCCTTAAGAGACATGACTGTGTCCTACAGGTAAATTAAAAAATATACAGTGAAGATTTAAAAAAAGAACCCAAAGACTTCAAATAAATCTATATATATAGAAGGCTAATAGGCAAAGTGTCCCTCTGCCTGTCTAACTGGTTGCTATGACACACACTGACCACCAGGGGACAGATGCTCAACACAGGAACTGCCAAGCTGCAGTGACTTGGCAGCGGCGGTTCTCAAGTGACACACCCCAAAACCAGAGAGGAGGGAGTCCGATTTCTTGTGGGTCTGCGGGGTGAGGAACTTTCATGAAGATGTTACTATAATGCAGGCTCCCAGGGGCAGTGATTTTTGTCTGTTTAGTTCACTGCTACATCACTAGTGCCTAGAACAGTTCCTAGCACAGAGGCATTCAGTAAAAAATCTGCTCCATCAAAAAACTATTAGACTTAATAAATGAATTCGGCAATGTAGCAGGATACAAAATTAACGCCAAGAAACCTATGGCATTTCTATACACCAATAGTGAACTTATAGAAAGAGAGATTTAAAAAGCAATCCCATTTACCATCGCACCAAAAAAATTAAGATACCTAGGAATAAACTTAACTAAAGAGGCAAAAGACCTCTACTCAGAAAACTACAGGACGTTGAAAAAAAAGATAGAAGAAGACATAAACAGATGAAAAAACATACCATGTTCATGGATTGGTAGAATCAACATCATTAAAATGTCCACACTACCCAAAGCAATCTACATATTCAATGCACTTCCCATTAAAATACCAATGGCATATTTCACAGACCTAGAAGGAACTCTCCAAAAATTCATCTGGAATAAAAAAAGACCCCGAATAGCTGCAGCGATCCTGAGAAAGAAGAACAAAGTAGGTGGGATCTCAATACCAGATATCAAGCTGTATTACAAAGCCACTGTTCTCAAAACTGCCTGGTACTGGCACAAGAACAGACATATAGATCAATGGAATAGAATAGAGAGCCCAGAAATCGACCCGAACCAATATGCTCAAATAATATTTGACAAAGGAGGCAAGAACATACAATGGAGTCAAGACAGTCTCTTCAATAAATGGTGTTGGGAAAATTAAACAGATACATGCAAAAAAATGAAACTAGACCACCAACTTACACCATACACAAAAATAAACTCAAAATGGATAAAGGACTTAAATGTAAGACGGGAAACCATAAAAATACTAGAGGAATCCAAAGGCAACAAAATCTCAGACATATGCCGAAGCAATTTCTTCACCGATACAGCTCCTACGGCATTGGAAACTAAAGAGAAAATAAACAAATGGGACTACATCAAAATAAAAAGCTTCTGCACAGCAAAAGAAACCATCAACAAAACAACAAGAAAGCCCACTGCATGGGAGAACATATTGGCCAATGTTATCACCGATAAGGGTTTAATCTCCAACATTTACAGGGAACTCATACAACTTAACAAAAGGAAGATAAACAATCCAATCAAAAAATGGGCAAAGGACCTAAATAGACACCTTTCAAAAGAGGGCATTCAGAAAGCCAAGAGACATAAGAAAACATGCTCAAAGTCACTAATCATCCGAGAAATGCAAATCAAAACAACAACGAGGTACCATCTCACACCTGTCAGAATGGCTATCATCAACAAATCAACAAACGACAAGTGCTGGAGAGAATGTGGAGAAAAAGGAACATTTGTGCACTGCTGGTAGGAATGCAGACTGGTATAGCCACTATGGAAGACAGTATGAAGTTTCCCCAAAAAGTTAAAAATGGAAATCCTATTTGACTCAGTGATCCCACTTCCAGGAATATATCCCAAGAAACCAGAAACACCAGTCAGAAAGGATATATGCACCCCTATGTGCATAGCAGCACAATTTACCATAGCTAAGATCTAGAAACAGCCTAAGTGCCCATCAGCAGATGAATGGATTAGAAAACTGTGGCACATCTACAAGATGGAATACTATGCTGCTGTAAAAAAGAAGGAATTCTTACCACTTGCAACAGCATGGATGGAACTGGAGAGCATTATGCTAAGTGAAACAAACCAGTCAATGAAGGAAAAATACCACACGATCTCACTCATTCATGGATAATAAAGACCATTACAAACTTTTGAACAATAATAGATACAGAGGCAGAGCTGCCTCAAACTGATTGTCAAACTGCAGTGGGAAGGCCAGGGAGGGTTGGGGGGCAGGAGGGAGGGGGGTAAGAGATCAACCGAAGGACTTGTATGCATGCATATAAGCATAACCAATGGACACAAGACATTGGGGGGTATGGGAGGCTAGGGGAAGTTCAAGGCAGAAAAAAAAAAGGAGAGATATATAATACTCTTTGTAATACCTTAAGCAATAAAACAATTAAAATAAAGAGTTACAGAAGAGGAAAAAAAAATCTGCTGAATACATGAATAAGCCAAGACTTTTTTTTAACAATGTTTGTTTGATTGAACAACTGTGCATTCCTTCTCTTTCTTCCTCAATGGAGGGAAGCAGGATTTGAGCTGCATTGGAAAGACTCAGACAGCAGGAGTGGATGAGGTGAGGGCAGTGAAAGTGGAGGCAATGTTGTGGGGAAACAAAACAAGGATGTCTGGAGTGACTGAGGCACTCCTGGTGGAGATCTGTATTATGGATCAGTGGCAGGAGCGTCGGGAACAGAGGTCAGGGTGAGGTGGTGAGAGTCTAGTACACTGGGCTAAAGGAGTGTGCACTTGTTAGACGTAGGGGACTACTGAAGGAGGGCAGAATACTAGGAGGGTGTTTGAGAAAGTAGATAATAATAGGACGTTCTTTAAAAAGCGGGGAGGGGGAGGGGACTGGAGTCAGGAAGATCAGTTAGGAGAGTAATTCGGGGGTAATGACAATTGGCAGTAATGATGATCAGGATATTGGTAAAAATGGAAAAGCAGGATGAATGCTATAGATATTAAAAATATAAAATCAATAGGAGTTGGTGATAGTCTGACTGGATAAGACAGTCAAAGGAAAGAAAATTTAAAGATCATAGTCAAGTTCATTATCCAACTACGCTGGGTAAATAAGGTACACAATGAGGAAAAGGTTGCTAAATGTTGTTATTCTTTCTCTCTACTACTCTGGGTAAGGGTTTAATCAACTCATCATCATTCTCACAGAAAGTGAGCCCACCAACACTTCAATCTGAAACTCAGGACCAAAGAGATTAAGGCTTGGCTCAAGGCCAAAAAAGTAGTTAGTTATCAATAGATCTAAGACTGAAATGGAGCCAAAACCGGTTTGGCTCAGTGGATAGAGCGTCGACCTGCGGACTGAAAGGTCCCAGGTTCGATTCCGGTCAAGGGCATGTACCTTGGTTGCGGGCACATCCCCAGGAGGAGATGTGCAGGAGGCAGCTGATCGATGTTTCTCTCTCATCGATGTTTCTAACTCTCTATCTCTCCCTTCCTCTCTGTAAAAAATCAATAAAATATATTTAAAAAAAAAAAAAGACTGAAATGGAGATATTTCTGCCACTCAGTAAATTATTCTTCCCACTTCAACATCATAACTAGTTTCCATTGATCTTTCTCAACAGTGCAATTATAATGTCTAAGAAAGGCAAACCTGCAGTGGGTGAGGCCTGTCTCTCCTGGCAGAGCACCTTGCATTGTTTCTACGGGATGGGAAAATGGGAGCCAGGGGCAAAACATATGACCTACGACCTTCTGCAATGGGTGCTGGGAGAAAATCAGCAACAGATGGAGCTTGCTGGCTACAGGAATCACACCCAAAAGGCTTCCTTATCAGGGTAATAACAACAATGCAATTCTGTAGGCTCAGAGCATTTTCTGCAATCCACTCACATATTTCTATAGGATAAATTAAGAATTGCATATTTCCATGATATTTTAGACAACTGAGGCACTTGGCAAATTACTTGTGCTTAACTCCTAGAAAGAATATATAGGGCTAAGGGAAAGGAAGAATAATGACAAATAAGTTCTACCTCCTTCACGTAAAGGGAGGGCTTTTCAGTCTTATTCAGGTTCATGTTCCAGGGATGTGTGTAGGAAATAGTCATGAGGAGGCAGAGGGGAAAGAGAAAATATGCGTGTAGAAGGGGAGGTCCACTAGAGATCATTTAAAATTCAGATGGTTTCTAGGACAATCCTGTATAAATACACCTTATAAGGAAGTAAACTGGGCAAATTTTTGTTTGTTTTTTGTTTAAAATGGAAATAATGCTAGGGACAGAATTGGAAAACAACAGCTCTCCGCACCTCCAAGATTTCTGAAATAAAATAGTTTACATTGTGGAATTGATGGACGGAAAAAAGGGTTGTTAAATTTTCAAACAAATTTTTCTTCTGACGTGAAAGGATTTTATCTTAGTGTTCCATCTAAAATAAAAATTCATGAGGAGACAACAGGGTTAATCTCTGGAAAGACTGAACTTGAGAGGCTCTGCTGGGTAAGACCTCGGTTGCAGCTGGAGGGCAGGCTGAGATGCTGCCTGAGAATAAGGAAGCCAGAACAGGCCAGGATATATGTGTAAGGTCCTCCCCACCCCATCCCTTACCAGAATCTAGGCCATGTTCCCCAAGCAAGAGTGTCTTTCTGGGGAAACTGAACCCCACTGAAGAACAGACCTGCAAGTTCTGACATCTGGGGTGTGACCCAAGGAAAGGCCAATTCACCATGAACATGCTACAGCAAAACTTACCAGATGAGCTGTGCTGACAATGCAAACAGCTTCCAATCAGCTGTTCACTGATTGACTCTTAAATCCCAAAGAAAAAAGGAGCTCAGAGGAAAAAGACAGAAAACAATTTGTAAATCTCGTATCATAATGCATTCCGAGACAAAGAAATATATTGTATTCATAAAACAAGAACAAGATGCTATTTTAAAATAAGTAAATAGACAGGAACAATTAGATGATGAGAAATGGCTCTTGGAAAATAAAAATATGAGAGCAAAATAAAAAATTTTAATAGGAAGTTTAGAAGATAAACTCAAGAAAATTTTCCCCAAAGCAAAACAAAGATACAGGAAAATAGAAGAAAATATTTTAAAGATCTATGAATAATCCAAGAAGTCTACCATGTAACTACTTTCTTCCAGAGAAAACAGAGGTGGAAAAATTATCAAAGAATGAATAAAAGGTAATTTTCCAGAACTGACGAAAGGACATGAATCTTCACATCAGAAGGCCTATCAAGTGTCTGGTGAATAAAAACCTATACAACTCACATTTCCATAAGATTTTAGAAATTCAAAGATAAAAAGATCCTAAAAAATCCTGAAGATAAGACAAAGAAAACAGATATGTATAAAGGATCAATGAATAGCAAGAACCGATATCAGAAGACACTAGAGCAGCGGTTCTCAACCTATGGGTCACGACCCCTTTGGTGGTGGAACGACCCTTTCACAGGGGTCGCCTAAGACCATCCTGCATATCAGATATTTACATTACGACTCATAACAGTAGCAACATTACAGTTATGAAGTAGCAATGAAAATAATTTTATGGTTGGGTCACAACATGAGGAACTGTATTTAAAGGGCCAGAAGGTTGAGAACCATTGTACTAGAGTAATATCTTCAAAATTCTAAAAGAAAATAATTTCCAACCCAGAATTCCTTACCCACACAGTTTACCATGATATTAGGATAGAGATTTCAGACCTGCACCGCTTCTCAGAAAGCTGCTGAAGATGTGAAGGGAGGTAGGATTCAGGACAGAGGAGGTAACAGGAGCAGGTGGAGGACAGTGTCTAGGATGCTGGAGTGGAGCAAACCAAACAGCCAGTCCAGGGTGAGCAGGAAGAAAGGGGTCCTAGGAGGGTGCTCTCCTGGGGAAAGGAGACAGAGTATTCGATGTGTTTGACACTGCAGAAAGCTTTATATTGAGGCTAGTAGAGGGCATGGGGAAAATTACATAGATACACCTTTTGTTCCTTTCCAGAAAACAATACAAACTTGTAGAAGGAAATGTAATTACAGTACATTATTTGGCTTAACAGGGAATGGTATTTACATAGTCATAATAATATAAACACCAAATACCAAATTAACTAATAATTGTAATATATCAGCATTTGGAGTGGCAAAAGACCTAAATCCTAATCTCCCAAAATAGAAGTGGAGAAAATGCTAAAAATTAACACATCAAGAAAGTCAATGTAAGATAGTGAAATAAGTCAGACAGAAAAAGTTAAGGACCATATGATTTCACTAATATGTGGGCTATAAAACTGAAAGCAACAAATTAATAAATTAGAAAAACAAACAAAAACTCAAAGATACAGACAACAGCATGGTGGTTATCAGAGGGGGATGGATAGTAAAAGGTAAAGGGGGTCAGAAATATAGTGGCAGAAGATAATTTGACTTTGTGTGGTGGGCACAAATGTAATATAGAGATGATGGATCATAGAACTGTATACTTGAAACCTACATAATCTCATTAACCAATGTCATCCCAATAAATTTAACTTTAAAAGGAAAATTAATAAAGATAAATATCATGTAATTTAAGAAGAACTGGCAGTGTTGTAGGAAGCAGGCTTGGGAAGTGAAGAAGTGAGGGGCATAATTGAAGAATGCCATTTTTCGTGCTGTTTAGTGCAGCTCAATTTTTAAAAATCTATGTGCATTTATTACTTTGATTAAAAATTAATAATGAACATTTAAAAAGTAATCAGTCCTGGCTGGTGTTGCTCAGTGGTTAAGAGTGTTGGTTCATACACCAAAGGGTCACAGGTTCAATTCCTTGTCAAGAGCACATATCTGGGTTGCAGGTTCCATCCCTGGCCCTGGTCGGGTGCATGGAGGAGGCAATCAATCGATGTGTCTCTCTCACATTGATGTCTCTTTCTTTCTCTCTCTCTCTCTCTCTCTCTCTCTCTCCTTTCCTCTCGCCCTCCCAAGTACTCTCTCTGGAGATCAATGGAAAAAATATCCTCGGGTGAGGATTAACAAAAGCAAGCAAACAAAAAACAAACAAACGAACAAATAATATATATATATGTAATCATATGTGCCAAGCTTTACATATGATATCATTTAATTTTCACAATAATGCTATTGGATGACACTATTATTATCCCCCTTTTAAAGATGAGGAAATTAAAGCACACAACTTGCCTAGAATCTTATTACTAGAAACTGATGGGACCAGGATTCGAACTCAGGCAGTGTGGACAGAAATCTGGAGTTCTTAACTTTAAAGGAAGCCAGGAAATTTTAATAATTTTATAAATCATTTTGGAAATAGCTATTTGAATTCACTTATTGATATACCTAGATAATCAAAAGCAATCAAACTGACATGAATAAGGAGAAAGCATTTATTTTCTCATATCTAAAATCCTGTATTTCTTTTATCAACAACAAAAATGCAGCCTAAACAGCAAGAGCAGCAGAAAAGAAAAAGTTGGAAAAAAATTGCAGTCACACAAACTAGAGTTAAAAAATGACTAAGTTTCCTTGATATATGAATTTGTTGGAAAACCATTTATCAACAGCCTGTTTCTCTCTAGCAGAGTCCCTCAAGCCGAGAGCCATGTCATTCCCCTTTGACTGATTAATTAGCCAATCAGGGGACATTTTTCATTGTGAGGCATGATGGTTTATTCCAGCTAATGTTTGGTCTCTAATGGCGACATATTAAAGCCAACTCGGCTATTTTAGCCCTGTGGAGTGACCAAAAGGAAAGGATAGAAGATAAATCAAAAGAGCTCCCTTCAGTTTCCCTTCAGTCCTTAACAAAACCCCCAAGGAGCAAATGGCTGGAGAAAAGAGCCTCTACCAATAAAGAGAAAAAAAACAAAGAAAAGAAAGGTAGAAGTGCCTTCAAGCCAAGGGGGTCCTTTCCTGTTTCTGAAGAGCAATAATTTATCCTCTGTTGATTAACAGACCACTGATAGAACAGGCACCAAAAAGTCAATATCCAGCTCTTCTTCCTTTTATCAAAAGCTGTGCTCAATAGAAAATCTAGCTCTGCAATGCTTCTTACTCACTTGGAATGATTTTGCCTGCACTCTGAATTAGAAGAGGCCAGCCAGTAACCCGATCTCAGGCACTATTTACACACTGATCTCCCTCTAGTCAGGCAGTGGCCCAAATGCACAAGTTCTCGAAGCTTCTTGTCCATCCCCATGCATTTGACAGCTACCAAAGCACAAAGAGGTATAAGTTCAAATCAAGTTCCTATAGGGGATAGATATGAATATTCACATATCCAGGAGATGAAAAGCACATCTTAAATATATTCAGTGCTGCCAAGTACACTCAACAAGATGGTTCTAAGCAGCTAGTCTTTGCTGGGCAATTTCCACACTTAAGCACGTAAAACTAGCCAGCTTCCTCACCTTCAAGTAAGCCAAAGATTACCAGCTACCAGTCCGTGCTAGATGAGACCACAAACATTATTCACTTGTCCTGGAGAAAATTTAGCACCACCACCACCATCGTTATTATTTATGAATCTTGGATACTTTCAGACAAGATATCAGTTCCCCTGATTCCCTGTTGTCTTAAAGTCAGACTATTTACCTACACATTTAGTTACATGCCTGGACCCCACTGGCATTTGAATTTGAGACCCAGGATAAGTATTGTTCATGTCACATCTTCTTTTCTATGACTGATCCACCCAGAGACTCCTGCCCTTTGGGCCCAATCAATTAACAATTCCTCTCTGTAAATTTTCCTCACATCCCCAGTAAGAATTAGTGGCTCCCTGGTCTGGTGTTCCCTTGGTGTTTAAAGCATTCTCCAACAACTGAATTTGATTCACAAAAGTGTCACTGAGAATCTGCTGGATGCTAGGCATGGTTCTCGGTGCTATAAGAGTACAAAAATTCCTGTTTCACTCTGAGGAAGACAGGAAATAAGTAAACTACTCAGTAAATCAGATGGTAATAACTGCTATGGAGAAAAATAAGGCAAAGAAGAGGTATAAGAATGACAGGGTTTTTGTTGTTACTGCTTGCATTTTCAAATACAAATAGGGTAATTAAGGAAGACTGACTGAGATGACAAAGTGTGAGCGAGGTAGGGGGCAAGCCATTCCATGTAGAGGGGCTACCAAGTAAAGAAACTGAGGCGGGAGCAATCCTGAAGTGCTGGAGGAATGGCAAGGAAGCCAGTGTCACCAGAGCAGAGTGAGTGGGCAAGATCAAAACAGAAGATGAGCAAGGGCAACTGTGTGTTTGTGTGTGAGAGAGAAAGAGAGAGAGAGAGAGGTGTGTGTGATGGGGGCAGGGGAAGTGGAGGAGAGGATCATGCAGGACTGTAGGCCACTGTAAGGATCTGCCCTTTACTCTGAGTGTGACAAGGACACTTGGGAGAGCTTTGAAAAAAGCAGTGACATGACCTCAATTACATTTTCAAAAGATGGCTCAAGCTGCTATGGGAAAAATACACTGTTAGACTCTCATAGAGAACTGATTACATTATGTTCAATACGTTTATATTTCTATCTCCTCTAGCAGAGGACCATGACTTCCTTGAAGGGGCCAAGTACTATTGTCTTTATAGTTTCAGCAATTAGAGTAATAACTGGGACACACTGGGTACTCAATAAATACAGAATAGTTAACTTTGGAAGTTTTTCCTGCTTTCCCATCTATACTAATAAAAGGGTAATATGCTAATCAGACCAGACATCTTCCGGACGTCCTTCTGGACAAAGCCACGGTGGCAGGGGCTGAGGCAGAGGTGATTAGGGGCGATCAGGCCAGCAGGGGGGAGCAGTTAGGGGGCGATCAGGCTGGCAGTTAGGAGGCGACCATTCATAAATGTTCCTTAAATGGGAACATTCTTTATAACTAGCTTAATCTCTGAAGCTCTTATTAAAATCTGTTTTTCCTTCTTATTGATATTTAAATCAGACTAAGAAGAAATCAGAAATAGTCCTACTTGAGTACAGGGACATAAAGTAGGGGCATGATCCTAAAAGGTCTTTCTGTCCTTGGGATCCTATTACCTTTACATAAAAAGACTCTAAAGGTACTATAACACTATAGATATTTTGGGAATACAGATAGTATAAATTTTATTAAGTTCACTACCATCATCTCCATGGATACTCAATAAATGATGATAATAAAGGGCTTCTATCTCCATTTTCTTTCACTTTTTTAAAGCAATGAGTTCTTCATACTCTAAACAAATGCCTAACCTCGACACAAAATTGTACAGATGTCATTTTAGAAGGAAGATCATTCCTTATCTTAAATATTAAGTAAAACAAAATTGATATGCTAAGAAGTCTCTGTAATTGCTATAATGGCATATGAAAAGCCTCTTTGCTAGAGGGCTTGGAGAAAATGGAGAACTTACTGGCAATGAGTGAGTTTAGTGAGTACATTTATATTACATATTGTGCAGCATGTAACTGTGCACATATGGATTAAAATTTTCTCATTTCAAAATTATGTTTCAGTGGAAATTAGTACTCACCACCTTAAATTTGAGTGTGTTAACAATTATAATAGTGATCTTAGCAACAACTAAGATGCACTGGGCAGTTATTACATGCTAAGAACTTTGCTAAGAGATTTACATGGCTTATTCATTAATCCTACACATTTTATCAGCCCCATTTTATTAATGAAGAAGTTGAGGTTTATAGAGGTTAAATAACTTGCCTCAAATCACATAATCTTCAAAACTATTCATGGCCTCAAATGCAGGCTTATTAAACTCTAAAGTGCCTATTCTCAACTATATTCCACTGACTGAGCCTCCCTGTAGAAGAAACTAGAGAAATAGAACATTTCATTAGATGGCATCATTTCTTCATTCTACTGGTTAAGATGGTTATACCATGTTCACCATAAATGTGTAATCAGAGAAACATAGGATGAGGGATCCTAGAGAGACATTTCAGTGATCTAGATGCCAAACCACCCAAAAATGTAGCAGCTTAAAATGTTAACAATCATTTCACTATTACTCACTATTTCTGTGGGTCAGCAAGTCAAAGAGGTTGGCTGGGCAGTTCTGGCTAAGAGTCTCTCTAACAGGGCTGTGGTCAAAAGTGGTTAGAGCTGGCCTGGCAGGGGGCTGGCCAGACACCTCTCTCTCTTTATAACTCTCTGAGTCTCGGTCTCTCCACGTGCACTACCTTGGGCTTTCTTACAGCTTGGGGGCTCAAGGCAGCTGAACTGCTTACCCAAAGGCTGAAGGTTTCAAGAGCAAGCATTTTAGCTAACAAGGCCCCAGGAATCACACAACACCCCCACCACTAGATTCTACTGGCTACAGCAAGTCATAAGCCTGCCCAGATGGAAGGGGAAAGGACTAGGCTCCACCTACTGAGGACAAAGTGGCAAGGGTCAACTGAGAAGAGTAGGTGAAAAGGGAGATATCACTGAGGCCATCTTTGGAAAATAGAATCTACTACTAGAACACAGAATTCAACACTCTCATTTTATAGATAAGAAAACTGAGTTTACAGATAAAATAAGAACATTCAAGACTGCTCATTTCACTTTAATACTCAGAATTTCTAATAACTCTTTTAAGCCTTAATTCACTAAGACAATTTGCTATTTTACCTCAAGATTATTTGATATCTTGTTTGAATACATCAAAGACTTTTCACATTCATCTCTGGAATAAAAAGCATAGATAATGCAAAACTTCAGGTCAAGTAGCATTTCAGGTGTATTTCATGTGTTCTCTTTACTCCAGAACCAAGGAAACTTAGACTTGGAAGGACTCATGCATTTAGTGCGGACTCCTACCTCTTACAAGAGGTACTCCTACCTCTAACCACAAAGTACTTCCTGTAGCTGGCCAGTTTATCAACCCACGCTGCTTTCTTTCTCGAAGTAGAAATCTTTCTATGAATACCATCCATTAGCACTAGTTCTTCCTTATGAAACATACCAAACAAAACTGTTCCTTTTCTAGAGGACCACTGAGAGCATCCAACATTCAAAGTCAGGACCTCTCTGTGGTCAGGCATCATTTCCCAACTGACCGCCTGCTAGTGCCTGTGCATCACATTCTTTCCAATATGTCCCTAATGGCATTCTCTGAATGCACTCTTTTAAAATAGGGCACCGAGTCGTGAACAGAACAGTTCAAATATAGTCATCAGTGCAGAAAACAAGCAAAAAGCCCATTGCTTTCAGCATGTGGGCACAACCCATCTAAAGCAGCCCAAGGCTGCACTCAGGATAGCTGACATTCTACATATTTTGGTTGAACTTGTGGTCAAGTTACATGCCCTAGCCTCTAATTTAATTCTCATCCTGCTGTTACCAAATTAAAATTAAATTTTTCCAGGATTAAATGAGACTTTACACATTGTCATAAAATTTCATCTGCTTAGTTTTAGGTAAATGTCCCAGCTTAGAGAGATTATTTTGAACCTTGGTTTTGTTATCAATGGTCAAGTGATGACAAGAATTACTGAAGTCATCACTGATGACAAACAATAAACTTTAGACATTAAATATATTATTCGGCCTGGTTGTGAACTTAGCTTAAATTTATCTGTAACTAAAAGTTCTTCACTAGAAGGTTAGCCAACACTAGGCTGGAAAATCTGCCCAACTCTTGAATGCTGATGCCCATATCTGGGGTGAGGAGATGAAGGCAAAGTAGTAGGAGTTGCAAAAATAGGAAAGGTTCAAATTTAAGTCTAAATCCCATAAACCATTTACAAAACTCAACCCAATTCATAAATATACATCACTAACATGAAAATTCAGAAGTAAGGAGAAATAACAGTGTCCAATTCAAAGACATTTCAAGTAAAAATGAAAAGGTCTCTTCTTTTCCCAGTGATCTTCCCCTATAATGTGCTTAGGGCAGTTTATAGTACTAGAAGAATGGTCCAAAAATACCCCATGAATTCAACAAACGAAAAAAGAAGGATCTGCTTAAAGTTCATTTTCAGATTTGATGATCAGTAAGAAATGAAAAAGAACGGGGATTCATGATAATTGACAATAAAGGGACACAAAGCATAAAAAAGTCATACTTTGGTTCAAAAAGCAAAGGCCATCAGGAGAATTCAAGGAAGTGATCATTAATTGGGTACCCTGGGAGAATATAATTCTCACTAGGTTTCTAATTCAATCAGGCAAAGAGACTGACAATTATTTTGCCAAGAGACTATGTCAGAAAAATGCTGTTTGGAGAAACAAAGTAGAAATGCTGGTAATATATTCTAATTCCTTGATATGGTTCAGGAGTATTTTCTCTAGTGATAAGGCTGAATCAGGAAACAAGCTGGATAGAGGAAGGAAACTGGTAAGGTGGGGGAGGGAAAAAATGAGAGAATTCTAAAAAAAAAAAAAAGGAACATCAGGAAGTTCAACCAGATAGGAACTAATGGAATTTGTTTTTCAATGTCTGATTCCAACTTGCAAACCAAGTGAGAAAAGACACACACGCACACTGGCCAGCACAAGTACCTGCTGCAGGTCTCTAGGGGCCCTAGTAATTTCAATTCAATATAATTGATCATTTCTTTGTCTCTGTAGAAAGTGCATACACCTCTAATTTAAGTGCACTCCAATCCAGAGTTACTGTCTTCTGATTAATATAGTACAAAAACGGTGGGGAAAAGGACTTGAAAATTAAAAATGTACGGAAATATCTAACCAGCCATTCCCACATTGAAGAGTTTATTAGAAGTTTTCAGGGCAATTGATAGTTTGTGATGGTCTTTCACTGTTTAAGCAAGCAGTTCTGAACAGCCAGATCCGGCTAGGGAAGCAGTGCTCCAGGCAGCCTCGTGGCTTAAGGGAGCACCAAGTGCCAATAAAGTGAACACAGTCCCTGAAAAGACAGGAAGCCTTTAACTTCTGTAGCCGTGGAAAACGGTCAAGCCGATGAAAAACTATTCTAGAGGGAAGTGCAATGTCTGAAAGCTCATTTCTGGCAAATGGGATTGACTTTTAAAAACTTAAAATGGCATAGCACACACTCATTCAATAATCCCCTCTCAAAAATCTGTGTGCTTGGCATAGAATTGGAAATTAGCTGATGAATATTTCTACTCTCAAAGAAGAGATAGTTATTTACTGATCAAAATATTTCGAGTATTTAATTATGAAACTATACAAACCATGAGTAGTAATTCAGTCCATTTAAAAAAAGAGAACAATGAGACTTCAATTTACTGAATCCCTACTATGCACCAAGCACTGAATTTATCACATGCTGGGGACCCAGAAATGAGTACCACACAGGTCCTCCCTCTCTCATTAAGTGGTTCACTGTCCAGCACATGTGACAGATGAACAAATCCACCTGTAAAAATACAGCAGATAGATTTCTCCATCAGACACATGAAGGTCAGAGAGAGGACAGAAAGCGTCATTTAAATTTCATAAATGTGTCCTAGACATCTTAGTAAACGTTTAGCTTGGATTGTTTTATTTTGATGTTATTTTATTTCTATATGTTATATGGAAAATTAAGGATTCAGATTCTTGGCTTGGCACAGTTTGTTTGACTACATAATACAAGGCTCACTCCTATTACTCTAACAAAGAAAATTTTCATTTGAAGTGATTTTTTTATTTTAACTAGGAAGAGATTTTTATGCATAGTCCTGGACTTTAAAGCTCTTTTTCGGATCAAGGACTCCTTTGAAAATCTGATAAAAGCATTGAACTTTATATACATACATGCACACATGCCCACACACATTTTCATGCAATTTAAAGGAGCTCACCAACCTCACGAAGTGCACCCAGAGCTACTTACTGCCCAAGGAGCTTTCCTATACCGACAAAACTGTCACACAATGATGATGCCACTTTGTATTTACAGTTTGATACGTTTCCAAAATTACTAAAGCAAATGACTTACTAGTAATTGACAGGTTTGGACTTTTTAAAGACATCAAATGATCTGTTTTCCACAAGGCTTTCTCTAAAGACCCATAGATAGAAGACATAAATAGCATGAATAACTGGGAGGTAGGTCATGGAAACTACAATCAGCCTTTAAAACTTGTGTATTGATCATTACTGATATGAGCAGACTCAGCATCAAACTGAGAGAGATCAGACTGTTCACACATATTCTACTTCAAATAGACATTTCTGTTGGCACAGTGGTTGCTGGGGTTAGGGATGGTGGGGGAGGGGATGTGAGTATGAGGGAGATCTCTGTGGTGGAAGGATAGTCTACATATTAATCGAGACCAAGGTTACAGGACCCACAAGTGTGATAAAGTGGCACGGAACCACACACAAACATTGTACCAATGTGAATTAGTGGTTTTCATCTGCACTATAGTTATGCCAGATGTAACCACTGGGATAACTGGGTGAAGGGCACACGGGACCTCTCGGAACCTCTGAATATCTTTGTAACTTCCTGTGTGTCTATAATTATTTCAAAATTAAAAGCTTAAAGAAAACCCTCATGTTATTAATCAAGAGCCGTTGATATTTTTTGAATAAAATATATTCAGATTATTCATTTCATTTGAGACCAGAAAGTGCACAAGTGACACAGTATCTATGCCACAGAAACTCACCCTAGCTCTTTCTAAATCCAGCCCACAGCTCCAATGACAAAGTAAAATCGTTCCCAAAGCTGGCCAGGCATGTGTAACATGCCCTAAACCCACACCAGTTCAACTTTGCCTGAAGGCAAGGCGAAGTTTTAAAAGTCAAACATTATTTTCAGCAAAATGAGAATAACAGCCAATCATTTTCCCCACAAAGTTATGATAAAGTATTAACTACTTGTCTCTGACAAAATCTAAAAGAAAACTTCTAAAGCACAACTAAATCATTTAGATGTAGATTTTTAAAAGTGCAATAGAAGTTCATTGTCACTGGCAGTATTGTGCTAGAGGGAAAGGACTCTGTGGATTTAAATCCCTTTGTGCCACTTTGGAGCGCTGTAACAAATACTTCTGAGCCTCGGTTTCCTCGTTGCTAAAAAGGTGCTAATAAGGCCGACTTCATAGGATTGGTAGGAGGATTTAATGAGATACTATCATAAGTGCCTAGCATAATGTCTGGCACACAGATGGTTGATAAACTTGTAATTCTGTTATTGTAACAGTCAGGGGGTGTAGAAATTAGTAAGTATGGGTTATTGTGAGAGATACATGTTGCCCAAGCGAGACATGGTCAATGTCCAAGATTCTTTAAATCTAGATGCAAGGACCGAGTCAATGTCAGCACCTTCTCCAGAGCACCAGAGAGGCCTTACTGCTTTAACCTTCAAGCTGCTCTGGTTTCAGAGATTCTTCAGGTATGTGAATGCAGCAGCGCCTTTGCCTTGGCAATGCCAAATACAATTCAGGCCAATGTTGCTATGGGGGTCAAAGGAGTAAAAACAAAGCAATATTCTTCCCAACTTCGAACAGGAGCCAAAAGAGGTTGTATTTTCCAACAGATCTGATCAAAGGCCTTCCGCCTTTGGCTATAAGGGCTGTTGTAACTAACAGGTAAGGTTTCTTAGCAACAGTTTATTCGGGTGTGCCTCAGTAAAAGCAAACTCCACATATGAAAATCTCGGTATACGTAAAATTTAAAAGAAACTCTGACTTTCAATTTGTTGTTTGAAAATGAAACTAGACTTAAAGACACTTTATCTTACCAATACATACAGGAATATGTCAAATGTAAAATACTGCGGCGGCCCCGCCTACTCAGGGAGGTGCCCCAACCACCACCAGCACCACCACCACCATCATCATCACCTGGGAGCTCCCAGAGAAGCGGAATCTTGGGTCCCACCCACCCTCACGAACCAGAATTTGCAGGTTAACAAACTCCCCAGATGATTTATGGACACATTAAGATTTGAGAAGCCCTGTCCTAGGCAACACTCGTGACCCTAACGCTAGAAGTCCACAGGGTGGGGCAAAAGTAGGTTTACATCTGTGAGTACGCAAAACAGTTTATTCTTATATTATGATTTACTAATTAATATATTATTTTTCCTATGAACAGCTGTAAAACTACTTTTGCCCACCCTGTATAGTTACATATCATGGCTTTGACTAGTGGTTCTCAATCCTTACTCCTTATTACACATTAGAATCATCATCTCAATCATCTGGGTAGGCTTTTTTATTAAATTTTTTTTCTTCTTTTTTTAATACTTATGCACGGACCCTAACCCAAGATTTGGATATGACTGGCCTGGGGTGGAACCCTGGCATTAGCATTTTAAAAAAAAGCTCCTTAGGCGATTCGAGTGCAAGTGTTGCTGAGAACCACGGCTACAGATCAAGAGCTGGGCTGGGACACAAACCCACCCTGCCAGACACTTAGGATCTCAGAAGGATTTCTCAGAAGAAAACATCCAACTGGGATGAAGACTGAGGTGTACTAGATGTAAATCTTGCACAAAACACAGTGTCTTTTCTACACTAACTGCACCCAAATAGGTTTTCCCTGGGTTATTAGTGGGTAATTATTTCTGAAGCTTCTCAGACACAGGCTCACTTTAACATGATCACAAATGACCACACCACCAAAAAGTCAAGTAACACCAAACTTACTGGTACCTCATGGCACCAGTAAGTCCTCCAGTAGATGTCTGCCGAGGATTAGAAGCCTCTAATCTCTGTAACGAAAACCTTTCTTGTGCTTACCAAATAAATTCTTTTCACATTCTACCAAAAGCCCATACATAAGATTTCCTTCCCTGACCTGTTCAACTATAAAATTGCAAAGAGTGAGCTGGAGAAGAGGAGGGTTGGGTAGTAGGGATTGGCAGCAGGGAGAAAAGGGAGGATCAAGGGATCCGAGAACACAAGGATTTGGAAGAGTCTGTGCAGCAGGAATGCTAGTCTAAGAGTGGGAACAGAAAGGTTAGCATCGGGGCTCCAGGGTGGGACGTGGGGTTAAAGCAAAGGTGCAGGATGTGGCCATGGAGGGGGCTGTTAGGGCAGAGCAGAGGTGAGTTTCCTTGGTCATCCTGAATTACTGACAATGGTCAAAGGAGGGATTCAAGAGGAAGACTGAGATAAGGCAGATGCAAACTCTTTAGTGAACAGGCAGAGGGCCTAATCCAGGTCACACACTAACCAAGAGGTGTGACCAGAAGCAGGTTGTCTGATGACCTCGGCTCTTTCCAGCAGCCTCTTGAGAATGAAGCATCCAGCATGACCTGATATCAGAACACCTCCTCCCTAATGACCCACCTGCCTTTGGCATGACTCAGCTGCCCTACAGGCACCACCCCTCGGCAAGCTGTGCGGCCTAGGTTTCCTTTCTGGGGCCTGCTTCCTCTGTCCTCACTGTTAAAGGTATAGGGTCAGAAAAGTGCTAAAAGACTAAAAATTTAGTCCCAAAATTTCGAATAACTGGTCATTCCAAAGTCTTTGAAAATAATATTAAGAAACAAATAACTATCATCCAGGGGAAATTTGTCAGTCTGGAGAAATATGAGAAATAAATGAAACAAGACTTTTTTTTTTACAGTCACCAAGGGCCTTGGCTAGGAACCAATATAGGAATATAAGTATGCCATACTAGATCAGCTGAGTAATAGCTGTAGCAACCATATATTCCAGATTTTCGTAGACAACATCAATTTTAAATATTTTGATCCCATTATCTCTAAAAATCCATATTTTAAGAATTCTAATATTGACATCCCAACTACATACAGGGCTGTTTCTTACAGCTGAAAATGGTCCCCCCAAAATGTTGTGCTATATTGCACAGCCCGATTTAATAGTTAGGATTATGAGTTATAGATTCATCCTGCTTAAGGCATAGTTGAGTCACCCTATTCTTATCTTCTAGTTCTGAAACAAACAGTATTATGCAGCGGAAAAAATACTGCTTTTAAATCCCTTCCAGACTCAATGCTGATCCAACACCGTTTCATAATGTTTTAAGATGGGACAGACCAGAACTGCAGTTCACATGTGATGTTCTTCCTCCCCAGGCCATATTCCAAATAGAGAGATGCCGTCTGAGCAAAGCACACACAATCGCTGCATGCGACCTCCCGCTCTCCTGCAGACGGGAGAGATACACTTTCCCCTTGAATAAACCAGCCATAGGATTCATCCCCGAGTTTAGTCTAGTCCTCATACAACAACAATAAAACCCAAATAACACACATCCCTTTTAGAGATTCCTTATAAAACATATTGTCTACCAACTGTTAAGGAGGCTCACATTTAGCCTTTGTTAGAAGCCTCTAAAAGGCTTTTTTTTTTTTTGGTAACTTTGTCTGAAAACTACTAATCATAATAAACAGTTCTAAACACAGTTGAAAATCAAACTGTGGAAATAGAACATATCAGCTATATGGTAGCTTAATACCTCGGGTGTCTTCTTACTCTGTCTTTTCCCAAAAACGCAGTCCAGATCTGTTCTGCTCCGAGATGATAGGTCCTTCCCTGGAAAAACAACACGGTGCCTTTGAGTCACACCAATCTTTCTAACACACAGAGCACAAACATGAGCTGTGAACTCCTGAAAGCAAAATGAGTTTTGAAAAAGAAACAATTCTGTAAACTACTGACTTCTGTCTCCCCTGCACAGACGACAATTCTTTAATTAACTAATAACATTAAATTTTAAAATAACTTAAAAATCAAATAAATGTTTGAGAACCAGGACTGCTGACATTCTCTTAATGGTGGAAACAACTAAGAGCGCGGAGATTGAGAGAACTAAATTCTAAAGCCAGCTCCACTCCTGGCACGCCTTCAAGATGCTGTTTGTGTGTCTCTGGATCCCCCAGGTATAAAATAGATCTTACTGACTTCAAGGAGACACAAGCTACTTATATAGGACCATGAAATGCAGACTAGAAAATGCTGCTGAATATAGAACTTCAAAGCCGTACATGCACCTATGAATGAGAACACACTGCATTTGACATACAGGAGCTCAACAGTTACTGAATAACTGAAAATTTAAAAAGAATAAATGCAAACAAAAAGTACTGGATGAGGGTGAAAGAGGTTGCTATATTAGCTTTAAATAATAGGATACACAATAAAAGCAGGAGATGAAATGGCTTCTCACAAAAGCAGTGGCCAAAAGACCCATAATTCTTATTAAAAACGCTAAACTCTAACTTAATTTCAAACCACAAACCAAGTAATTTAAAATTCACTTTTTGGAATTTTCACTTCTACCAAAAATACTCTGTGAGCAGTTGACCAAATCCATTCCCATTTGTCAACTTCAGGTAAATGCCTTTTAAAATGTAACTGCTACATGTAAGTCTTAAAGTTCTGGGGGAGTAGGCTCTGGGTTAGACACAGGAATTTTCATTTTGAGTTGGAAGCCCTAGTTCCACTGTCAGACTCACTTCTTGGTTCCTTGTAGCAAAATTGACTTGGCAAAGTAATGTCATGACCCAGAAGGTTCTAGTTCACTGATTACCACTGGGGCATTCAAATATGATATTGCTCAGTGACTCCATGAAATTAAAAAAACAAACACCCTTCGATTAATGCAAAGCCAGGTGCCAAAACCAGTTTCATAGGCAGGCAGCAATTTCAACGGTCCAGTCAGCACGACCTGTTCCCATCCAGAAGAACATGCTCCTCTGTGGTTCTACGCTGCTCTCTCCTTTCCTGCTGAGCTAGAAAGGAAGGCTTCCTGCTTCTAAGAGATTATGTAGTAGAACCCAGACAAAACACCCCAAAGGAAACCAACTTTAAAACAAAATGAAGCACATCCAGATAGGAACTCAGAAAATAAACCAGAAGAGAGGGGAATAAAATGGGTCGTGGAGGTGAGAGGTGGACAAACCCTCAGCAGGTCTAGAGATCTATTCTTATCTTTGTCAAAAGCATAGCAGACCACATTCCGGGTGGCAGTTTCCATTTTAAGGAAAAGGAGTTGTTCTTAGTTCAAAATATGTATTGGTCAACTATTGTAAACTATCTTCTGAAATGGAACAGATACTCCAAAAGAAATGCAAATAAAGATCTCTTTTACAGCAATGCAACAAAAGGAATGCTGGAAGGATTCAGGAAGAGAGGGTACATGCAAGATTACAATTTTAAAACAGGATGACAAAGAATGGCCCCACAGAGATGAAAAGCAAATCTCAAAATTGAAGGGAAAACTGCCAGGCTGGTCGAGACAGTGAGCTGTACCAATGAAGGTGCAAGCATTTCTACAGTGTTGGTGATTGGCTCTTGTATCAGACATTTTTATCCTTTAGCAAAGTTCACTTAAGTAAATGTAGAAACCAGGACTGTTACAGGCTTTGCTCGGGACTTGATCTGGAAAACAAAACACAGAGAAGAATTAAGAGTCAGAGACCGAGGGAAAGGAACTTTAAGGTAGATAAAAATGGAAGATGGAAGCAATATTGATAGTTATTAGTTAATAGTCCTGGTTGAATAGTTTATAAATGCTATAAATTTATGGCCACATTTAAATAAAATATACATATTTTTAAAAATATATTTTTATTGATTTCAGAAAGGAAGGGAGAGGGAGTGATAGAAACACCTATGATGAGAATCACTGATTGGCTGCTTCCTGCACACCCCACACCGGGAATCGAGCCTATAACCCGGGCATGTGCCTTGACCGGGAATTGAACTGTGACCTCCTGGATCATAGGCTGAAGCTCAACCATTGAACTACGCCAGCCGGGCAAAATATTCATATTAAAAAAAGAGTTTAAAAGCTTATTGGTCTCAGTTCTGAATGACAGTCAAATCACAGGAAATACTGCCGATAAGCTTAGATCTTAGAGAAATTGAGCAGACTAGGAAATATGTTATCTGTCTGGATATGGTTCATGCATATCTCAATCTTCAATTGGCCATAACATTTCAAAAACCAGGAAACAGTGCTTCCAGTGGTCAAGATGATGTAACAAAGGTCCATGAAAGGATGAGCAGATGAAAAAGCACTTTATGATCATTTTAGCTGTTTTCCTAACAATCATGAGTACCAGGTTTTCAATCTATCAGAGTAAAAAATTGGAAGGGAGGAATGTTACTGCTATTGGCAGACACGTGTACAACATCAAGAAGTTCACATGGGAAGCAAAGGACACTATGAAAACAAAACAAAACATAAGAACTTAAGAATCACAGAGATTTGGAGCCTTTTAGTTTAAGGGCAAAAGTCACATAGAACCCAACAAGTTTAAAGAGAAAATTGTATTATAATTGAGGTGCAAAATACCCGAGTTTTTCTACTCAGAGTACAGGGGCAAGGGTAAAGAATGCAGGTTTGAGAAATAGGTTGATTATAATAAAAATTAAAGGGCATGTAGGTAGCTTCACTTGTTTAGAAAATTCATATGCATTCCCCAATCAAGAAGGATAAAACAAACAATATTATATTTTGTTTGTTTGTTTTTTAAATGAAAACACCTGAGACTGACAAGCCTAGGACAGAGATTATGGCAATTTCCCTGCAAGGATCATGTCAGAAACCAGGAAATGGGAAAGAATCAGAGTAGAAGGTGAAATGATAATAAGAGTCAGAATTTTTTGAGATGGTGCTACTTTATATATAAATGTAAAAAAAATCAGAAGAGGAAACTTAAGGCCCATTACTAGCAGAGTCCGACTGTGGGAGGGGAGGAGTTAACCATGCTAGATAGACCACAGTCTGTGTTTCCAGACTAGCAAGACAACTACCGGAACCTGTGTTATACATGCAGTTTCCTTATTTAAGAAGCAAAACACTACAAATACTACAGATAGTCACAGAGATAAGAACTCTGAGTAAATTACCATGATGAAGTTATACACTATAGTTTAATAAGCAACTTTTTATCCACCCATTGCACAACGGGGGGGTGAGGGGGTGATGCAGCAATGCTCTCAACAACTGCTCACTGTATATAGAAAATGGTTTTGTAGAATTGATGTTTTCCCTATTTTTTCCTCTCTGCAGATATGGCATTGCCAAACAATTTTCAAATTAAAAGAAACCATGCTGAAGTTAGGCTTTTAAATAAATATAGATGAAATTAGCTTTTAAAATTATTTAATAAATTATTTCAAATTAAAATTATAAACTTGGGACTAGAGAAAGAAATAATGTATCAGAACTAAAATGGTAGCCAATACTGATGCAACAGCAAATTTTACAATGCTATTTGCTACTATAATCTCACTAAAATAAAATCTTTATCTTCACTCGTCACACTAAGCTAAATAAAATGCCACCTTCCCGTGTTTTAATTTCCTGGACCACAGACAAAGTTACAATACGAATCATCCTCATCCAATAAGTGAATTACTTTCATTATGAGCATACCCACAGGCTAATTTCCTTATTATGCATAATGCTGAACAATCAAAAGTTCCATACAATGGGGTCATTACTAATAAGTCATAAAACAGAACCTATTTTAGAACCTAATAATGTCTTAAAAATCTTTCCTCACTTTACAAAAGAGGAAACAGAGTCTGAAAGAAGGAAGGTGGTTAAGGGATTTATCTGAGAGAGAGACGGCCAGCACCAGCTTTCCTGCGACCTAAGACAGCCTACCTTAGAGGAAACAGAGTTGATCATTCATATCCGGTGACAATAGTGGCTCTACAAGAACAAATTTATTTTATGCAAATAAAGAACTTTAAAATAACCTTTCCCTGCATATTGTTAAGATGGATGGTAAATAGTTGTCTTCTTCACTACTTGGATTTCTGCCTCCTTCTCCCATCTTTCTACTTATTCCCAATCTGCATTTCTGTTTTCTCACTCGGTCTCCTCTACTTTCTCACAATATACCTGGAACTCTCTTCCCTGCATACCAATGTCCCCGCCTCCCCAAGGAGGCTAATAAGTAGGCGTACCTCATCTTAAAAGAGAAAGAATGAAGGCACAACACACCAAGCAGGTTGACAGGGTCACCTGGCAAGGGAGTGGCTTAACTAGAAATAGAGAAATAGAAAGCAGATACTCCCGGCACCCATTAGATTAAAGTAGATTAATGAGGTTTATCCTGGCTTCAGCAAATGCTTCAGATGAACTCATGCATGTAGTCGGGAACAAAAAGAAAATTAGAAGATTTTATTTGCAAAAGTGAAAGCTTAAAAGGATGCCATACTGCCCAAAAGACACAGGCACACTTTTAATGTCACGAATTTGCTCAGTACTCTTCTGCTTTGTCTCTTTTTTTTTTCTATAGGGTCTAATGAGAAAAGGAGGGACATTTAAGGGCTCGGACATGGGCATGAACTGACCTTCAGCCTCTCCTCAAAAGGACTGAAGGGCCAGCAAGGCCTGTCTTCTGTCCTGCAGCAGGTCGGGGTGGAGAGCAACCCTGATGGGAAGCCACAGAGAAAAACAACAGAGGTTCTAGCCTGAGAGAAAGAGGGATGACAGGAAGAGCCATACAAACCACACCCACTGGGACGGGCCAGAAGTAAGCACCAGCGTCTCCTCGCACACATTCCTGACGCTAGTCAGCTCCCCACTCCATTCAGCTCTGCCGTGGGCTCTCATTTACAGCAAACTCATTCCTACCTTGTGGGGTCCTGTGCCCCAGTGAGAACCACCATTAATAGTTTAAAGTGGTGGGAATTTCAGCTCCCACTGCTATTCAGGCAGGTTCTAGGAGTTAGGGAATTCCCAATCATGTTAACAAGAGTAAAGCAAAGAGATGGGTGTATCTCCCATAAAAGAACCATCAAATTGTGACTGGATATTACAACATAAATTATCATTATATTTAATACTTTAAGTATATTATGCAATAAATAGGCTTCTGTCCCTAGAAAGTGCACTTAATACAGAACACTGTTTTCTGGGAAAACATTTGGGGAGTTGAGTTCTACTTAAATTGTTTCTTACAATACAAGACCGCCACCTAGTGGTTAAAGAGGACAACTGCATGCACAATTGACTACAAGTATTGGGGAGTGGGGAGGTGTGATGAAGATAGGATTTACCACCCAGTTCTCAAACATGTTTTCTAACACTATCTTGGCAATGAAAAGGAGTGCCTAAGTTAACACTCCATGAAATGAAGAAAAGGTGTGGAATAATATAAAGATCAACTGGGAAGTGAGATTTCTCATACTGGAGTTCTTATTACAGAGCATAATTCTCGAAATTGAAAAATGTCAAGAACTATTCAACACCAACGTCAAACTCTGAAAAACAAGAAAATGTAACTAAAAACCTTGAGCAATTAATTAGAATTATTTCCTGACCTAGCCATTTAAAGTCCCTTTTTGCCTCTAAAGAGCAAGTTGACTTCCAGCTTTGCCCCACCTCAGAGCTAATGAATCTGATGCACTCTAACCAGATCCCCAGTAGACTAACAATAAATGCTGAAACTTGAGCACCGCTTTAGATCCACCCAGTCAAGCTATCCATAATTCCCCATTTTGAACGTAAAACAAGACATAATGCTGGCGAAGAGCTAAAACTGCTTTAAGAAACCCACTGGGAACACAGAGGTATCAATAACAAATAAATAAATGCTTAATTTTACCTTTTGTGAATTTCTTATAATGAACACGGTTTTTGGAGACTTTGGACTTTTCCTCAAGGCTGAAAGATCTCTTTTCCTTGTTGTCTGAGGAGTCTTAAAAAAAAAAAAAAAAGCATTACATTAAACTCTCTGTAATCCATTCTCATTTACTCTCTTACAGTGACATGGTCTTATTTAAATAAAATCTTTGGAAACCCTGTCCCTTATTATTGAACTCTAACCAAATGATTAGAAATTCTTCTTGAACTGTATACTATGAATCAAGCAAGGCTATTTTCCAGAAATGTATACAGTCTTTGAGGAAATGAAAATTTGTGTTCACATAAAAATCTATATACCAAAGTACATAATAGCCTTATTCATAATAATAAAATACTGGATATAACCCAAAATTCCTCCAATGGGTGAATGACTGTGGCAGAGAAATATGATAGGATGAAGAATTTTTAAAAGTTCAAGCAAAAACATATTAACATAAAATACTATGGGGTATACACAATCAAAATATTATTTCAGAGGAAAAGGAACTATGAAATATAATATTTCTGACTATTAAGGACTTGTCTGTATATTTCTAAATAGAAGACAACAGGTAACAAATTGCTCTGGTATTTATCTACTGAATACATTTGGGACTAATGTAATGGGTGTTTTTTTAAATGCCTATATTTCCCAATAAGACAGAAATTACAATTTGCAACGATTTAAAGCTATGATTAAAAACATAGATGTTGATATAAAAATGTGAGCTAGGGTATACAGCTTTTCAAAATTCCCTTAGAGCAGTGGTTCTCAACCTTCCTAATGCCACGACCCTTTAATACAGTTCCTCATGTTATGGTGACCCCCAACCATAAAATTATTTTCGTTGCTACTTCATAACTGTAATTTTGCTACTGTTATGAATCGTCATGTAAATATCTGATATGCAGGATGTATTTTCATTGTTATAAATTGAACATAATTAAGGCATAGTGATTAATCACAAAAACAATATGTAATTATATATGTGTTTTCCGATGGTGTTAGGCGACCCCTGTGAAAGGGTCGTTCGACCCCCAAAGGAGTCGCGACCCACAGGTTGAGAACCGCTGCCTTAGAGGATATGTGAGCAAAATAATTTGAAGATCCCTGTCCTAAACCACACCTTTGTGGATGGCAGGTTATCAGCATCCCAGTGTAAAACCATAAGGAACAAAATATCTGATGGAAGTAACAAACGTTTCCTAAAACCATGAAATTAAGTCTACAAAAAAGCTAAGTTGAGTCTGGTAGAGAGAACTAACTAAGATAACTTTTTTTAAATGAAATTTTAAAGATATACTGATTTTTCTGTCTCACAAGGAGATAAGGGTTATTTCCAGGATGTTTGCAAGATTCTATGAAGAGGGCAGTATGGAATTTTTGAAAGGCAAATTGTATGAATTTGGTAAGTAATCTTAAGGCAGTAAAAATATTATTATAGAAAAAAATGTTATTGGGTTATATTGTGTCATCTGCTTTTTAGCTCTAATACAGTAATTTTGGCTTTACTCTGACCAAAAATTCACTTGAATAATGATACTGTATTTATGAAAGATGACATGGCAGACAAATAATTTATTAGCTCTCCAGGTCCACTCCTTGAACAGGTTTTTCCTTAAAGGAATATTCCTAAGGCTTTTCAGTACTGGGACTGGCGGTACAAGGCCTGGTTTGGACTGTACTGAGCTAGATAGGAAGCAGGCCACCAAAGCCCAGTCCCTGTCACAGGGCTACCAGCACCCTCTAGTGGTCTCGAAGTGGAACTCAATCTACAGATTGGTAACTCTCCTGCAGCCAATGATTCAAGATACTTCTATGTCTTAGGCAAAAATAAAAAGAATCAGCCTGCAAAGGTGAACCTGTGGATGGGGCTGCCCAAGGACAAGGCACTACTGCCTGGCATCTGTCATGCACTTACTACCTTCCTGACAAATTATAGAGTTTCTTGGGTCACTTTAAACATTTCACCGACTGCACTTCGATAATACATCAGGGATAAATCTCAGAAGTACATTGAGAAAAATTAGGCAGATAGATTAGAAAATACAAACTTATATTTCCCTTGATTTCAGCTGTGATCCTGAATATAAAGATGCTTTTGTTTATAATTACTAAGGGCTAATGTCCTTGAATTTTACTGCTGCATAGATCCTGCATTTCCTAATATCAGTCCAGTAAGTGTTTTCACAAAACATTTTCTTTTGGCTAACAAATTATCATCTTTTATGTTAGGACCACACATTGGATAGTTCTAATAGTTAAACCATGGACAAGGAAAACTGTCCAAGTTATAGATTCCAACAAGAAGTCCAATCTGATTAGCAAAAATACAGAGTACCTCCCTTGATGTTTTTGGGCTCACTCCCATATATAGCATTACAATAAATCTTCCCACTGTTAAATTCATGCTACAATTTTACCAATTACTAGCATATCCTGTCTGCTACTTCCCAAGCAGGGATTATGTCGTATACATCTGCATATCCTCAAGTCTATAACTTCATATCCAGCACATAGCTCAATAAATGTTTGCTGAACTAAAGCCTAAACATTTACACCTCCACAAGAGCCAAGAGGCGAGAAGAGATGCAACCCAAGAGTCCATCGATGAATGAATAGACAAACAGAATGGGGTATATACATAGCTTGGAACATTATTCAGCCTTAAACGGAAGGTACAACATTGGATACTACAACATGGAGGAACCTTGAGGACATTATATTAAGTGAAATAATCCAGACACAAAAGGACACATACTATGATTCCACTTACATAAGATACCTAGAGTAGTTAAATTCAGAGACAGAAAGTAGAATGGTGGTCGCCAAGTGCTGGAGGGAGGAAGCACTGGGGAGTTAGTATTTAATGGGGATAGAGTTTCAGTTTTATAAGATGAAGAGTTCTGTGGGTGGATGGTGATAATGGTAGCACAACAATGTGTCCATACTTAATGTCACTGAACTGCACACTTAAAAATGGTTAAGATGGTAAATTGTATGTTATGTGTATTTTACCACAATTTAAAAAAAATGTCTGTAGAAGAATAGTCTAGATTTCTCCAATGACTATCCAGCAGCATTAACTCAAGTTACGCCCTTGCCAAATAGACATGTGATAAAAAAAACTTCTCTTAAATTCTAAAATCATACCAAAGCCCCACAGGTTTCACCCATCCATCCCCTTCCCTCCAATCATACAATCTTCCTGTTAACTTAATATGGGAAGCCCAATGTCCAATTGTTTCATTTCTAATTCCTACAGCTTGGGAATACAATTTCTAGTATTGAGCCCCTTGCAACAAACTTTACTATACCCAGAATCTCTTAATACATTAAAAGGTAAAACAGTTTAATTAAGTAGAATCAACACAAAAAACAGGCTTTTTTTATTAAGCCTTTGCTGGCTGCTAATTTATGGTTCCAATTGATATTTCTCGCTTTGTATTTTTAAAATGTTTTTAGACACATTCAAGGAACCCTGGAAAGATCACTTTACTATTTGAGGCTGTAAACTGAATGGATTTATCTTGCCATTCTCAAACTCTTAAATCAGAAGTGTTGTCTTTTTACATACAATGAAAGTACTATCAAAATATAAACAGGAAAGACCGTTTCTAATTGCTTCAATAAATTAACTTTTGGATATGTGATGCTTATAGTAAAAATAGTTGGTAAGAATATTTTAAATTGAGAGATTATGTCTTATAAATCTAATGGATAACAAGGCAAAGATTTCCTCTACCTGCTATTTCTGGTCCATGACAAGTGTTCAGTTCAGCCAGAAGCTGGTTAAAATCATCCTGATGAGCAATCCAGTTGTCCTGAAACAAACAAAAAAATCATTAGAGGCAAGTCTATAAGTGATATCTTGGAATCAAGGAAATCTGGTGGTTAGTGTGAATTTTTAAATGTTTCACCAAGATATTTATAAATTTGAAAGATATAATGTAGATTTGAAATGAAATGTATTTATTTTAGTATTACAAATGGACTCCTTGGAAACTTCAGCCCTGATTTCAAATGTGGATAACTTATACATAGTCAATTTATAGTCAGATAATCAGTAGGCAACCTATATGCTAAATATGAAAATAAAGCAAAATAAAATTTTTTCTCACTAAGGGAAAATCATATAAGTCAAAGGAAAAATGCAATCATGAACTTAGGGACTCTCTTCTTTGCTCATTTGAACTTTAAATATTTTGCCCAATTCTATTTGCTGGCATGGACCCCCTTTTACAAAATAACACTGGAGAATGGAGGAGAAAGGACTCCAAGTCCCGGGAATCAATAAGCACCCATCTGTAAGGTGACAAGCTAGTGAGTTCATTATAACAAAGAGAACCTGGCTTTAAGAGAGAATGAACATCTCCAAAACCACCTAACCCGTGGGAAGCAAGGTATCAATGGAGGCATTTGCCTCATACACACTATTTTAAGACTGCTTAAGGTAAAGCATATTAAATAGGTTTACTGGGCAATGCTTCTCCTAAAAAATGAAGTACATTGTACATCTCTCAGCAACTACCTTCAAAATCAACTTTATATAAACTCCCTCTGTAGTCTTTTAAAATTTTAGTTGTTAGTCCAGAAAATTTGGCTGATCTAGTCTACTACTCAGTGGTTCTGAACTAATCAAAGGAATTCAGTTTACCTAATGAAATTCTCCAGATTTTCTACCAGATTCTATTGGTTGTAAAAATTTAAGAATATTGAAAAAAAAATAAAAGTCTTTAAAAAGTAATTAAGAACAAAGCCTTCAGCTTAGACGCTGTCTGAAGCAAATAATTCTGAAAATAAAAAGCATGATGACTGGATAGGCCATTAATTTTTAATTACAGTGTCATATTTACAAAGTGTCAGTGTTTACGAGGAAATGTGCATAAATTTAACTGCTATACACCAACAGTCAGAAACAGACAATGGTACAGGAAAAGAGTACCACTTTCTTGCAGGAGAATCTTTTAATTTCTTTCTGAAACTAAATGTCAGCAACTTTTAATAATATAAGCTAATATTAGAACACAGGTAAAGGTAAAACTTCTTGTCTGTCCTGAAATGAGTATTTCTATAAAAAGAATACGTTTTGCAAAGTTTAGCAATAAAACTAGTTTGCATCTCTTACACATACGCAAGGAAAGAGCCCCATGAAGACAATAAGGCAGAGGGAGCAGGCAGGACACATGATAAAGAACCAGCTCAGCTATGGGCGTTTTACTCACCAAAACATGGAGGATACACACTTGAACAGTTAAAAACGGATCAATTTGATCGACTTAAAATATATATATTTACAAAAAGTCAGTTATGCAAGGAAAACCCCCAGCAGACACACTGTTGCTCACTTCATTATTGATCGTGGCTCCAAGTCCCAGGTGGTTATTTTTAACTTGAACTTTAATATGTTCTGTGGCTCCTTGCTCTTGAGCCCCTAAACCCTGTGGAGAGTAAACACAGATTAAATCAGATATAAAGAGTGATTATCTCTATCTTCCCTCATCAACAATGCCACTCATTACTAAACATCTAGGAGCAGGGCACTATGCCCTCAAAGAGAATACAGTGTAATGGATTCTCATAAGATATGGCTGTATCACAAAAAATGCACTTACAATTCTTCAACCTGAGACCTAATTTAAGGACCAGGGAAACACTATGGAGAACATACTTTATTTAATGCTCCGAATCAGAGTTCTGCCACAAAACTATTAGAAGCCCATGGGAAGTCTTATGAGTCTGTGGCTCTGCCCATTAACTAATTTTACAAAACAACGCTGAGAAGCAGGGAGAAAGGGACTCCAGGTCCCTGTATCAACACTCATTTGTAAGGTGTCCCAGAGAGCATGGTATACTGCAGAACTAAAAGGCACCAGCAGGCTGGCTTCAGCTCAGTGAATGAAGAGGAAATAAGATGATATGAAGGGGTTAGACCTCACAGACCTTGAAAATTATGGTAGAAATTTGGATCCTCTTCTTTAAAACAGTGGGAAACCACTGAACTTTTAAGCTAATGAATGATATGATTTAATTTCTGTATTTTAAAAGCTCATTTTGGTGTCGGAAGGCCCCGAGGAGGAAAAGAAGGGAGGCAGGAAAGCAGGAGACAGGGTGGAATGGTGATCAGAGCAAGTACTGGTGGTGGCTGGACCAGGAGGATGCCCTGGAGAGAGAGGAGTAATGACTAGGGCACAGAAAGTGAGAGATGCAGGAGCCAAGTCTGACTCCTAGGTTTCTTGCTTGAGTAAATAGGTACCATTTGCAAAAATGGAGAAAGTTGAGAAGAAAAAGATCTGGAAGATCAAGAGTTTCCTAATAAAAATTATAAACTTGAGACGCCTACTCCAGTGGAAATGTCAAGCAGGCTGATTCATTTATAAACCTGGGCTCAGAGAACAGATCTGGGCTAGATACAGAAAAGTTAACAGTTAGATAACCTCAGCATTTAGATAATTCAAGCATAGGCTGGCATAAATGAGCTAACCTGAGCAGAGTACAGAAAAGGGCCTGGGGCTCCACAGCTTAATAGTCAGGAGGAGGAAGAGCCAGCCAGCAATTAGGAGTGGCTGGTGAGGTAGAAGGAAGAAGAAAAAGAGAGAGAGAAAGAGAGAGAGAGAGAGAGAGAGAGAGAGAGAGAGAGAGAGAGAGAGAGAGAGAGAGAAAGCAGTACTGTGGGAGTCAACACAGAATTATTTCAAGAAGGAAGTAGTCAATGATGTCCAATGCTGCTAAGGAATTAATTAACATGAGGACAGAGAAGCATCCACTAGATTTGGCAACAAGATCATTAAAGACCTTGACAAGACCATTTAAGTGTAGAGAGATCAGTAGAAGTCCTATTTGAGTCAGGAATAACTGGAATGTGAGAAACAGTAAAAATGTGTAGTCTAGTTATGAAGGGTAATAAAGTATTACTCTTAGCAACATAAAACTGATGGTTAAGTATGATTCAAAGTGCAACTAAAAGATGCTAATCATGCAGTTTAAATGATAAAGAGAGCTAACATTTATGTTCAATTCTAATTTTATCATCACTAGATCACTATAGTTCAGTTATTTCTCCAAAATCGCTTACTGATCCAAAACATAAATTTTTCTAAGTCTCCTAAGAAAAATGCATTCTCCTGACTTATAATCTCTTTGCATGGATCTGACTTTTTTATGCTCTTCTCCGAAATACCTTTCCTTTAGACCACCCCATCTTCTCCAGCATCCTCTGGCCAAACTTGGAGTCATCATTACTCCACCTGGTATTTCTTGGATCCAAAGCCCACTTCTGCTTCCGCCGACCTGCAAATGACAAAGTATCTCCTTAGCAACTTACCTTTCAAACCTGGAAAATACCACACAAATATTCACATACCTAATACACACACACACATACTTGCATAAAATATTAACATGCATTATGTTTTATTAGATACAGGTACCAGATTCAGCATCAGATTGGATCATTTACCCTGATTTCCAACAATATATTCCCAATAACAATATATTCCCAACATACAAACCGACCTTCTAAGACAAAAAAGAAGATATTCGCTCCGAAGATGACAAATCTAAAGGCAGCAACCTATGAATGCACCAGCAGCAGCAGCAGCAGCAGCAGCAGCAGCACCAGCAGCAGCAGCAGTCATTACCGCTTCTGTTGCCATGCATTATGTGCCAAACGCTCCCCACATATTAGATTCCATTTTCACGGTAACCCAGTGAAGGTAGATATTCTTATCTCCATGGATGAGAAAACCTGAGGCTTAGAGACAGAAATGTGCCTAATGTCCCTAAGCAAAATCCAGAGCCTTTATACAAACAAAGGTCCTACTGACGTCAAAGCTTATATTCTTAGTCCACAACATACAAAAGTCATTATGATCCTGGGGAGTCAACTGTGCCCTCCACACAGGTGATCTACAGATACTAACAGTACCTTCCCTTCTCACTGAAATGCCCCAAAGTCATATGATTCCCTCTATAAATTTCCAGAATAAATTATCTGCTTCCTTTTTGGCATTTAATTAACATTTTTCTGCATTATGGTTGTTTATATCCATCTCTTAGTGTTTCTATCCTATATAATAAAAGGGTAATATGCAAATTGATCCTAACGGCAGAACGACCGCTCGACCAATCATTATGAAGGGCACTGACCACCTCTCGGTCCCTATCCCCGGCGGGCAAGCTCCAATCACCCAATGGCGAACAGGGAACAGGGAATGGATGGCGGAGGATGTAGGTGACGCCAGGCCAAGGCCCCTGCCCCACTAGTTGCCCCCCACACAGAGGGTAACCCGCAGCGGGGGCGGGGCCAGCGAGCAGGCGGAACAGCCAACCTCTCGGTCCCCCGCCGGCCAGCAGGCTTCGATCACCTGATGGTGAATGGGGAACCGGGGGTGGGTGGTGGCGGGGGGCGGGGCTGGCTGCGGGCAGTGGGGGAAGATGGCCCTGATCACAGGCCAGGCCTAGGGACCATACTTATGCATGAATTTCATGCACCAGGCCTCTAGTTATGCCATAATCTCCTATGGGTTACATTTGTGTCTTATTCTTATGATTCATTGCAAGAAGTAAAAAACACTGCTCATAGTAGGCACTCAATAAATATGTGAATGAATGTGCAAAGGAATGAGAAAAAGGAAGGAAGGAAGGAAGGAAGGAAGGAAGGAAGGAAGGAAGGAAGGAAGGAAGGAGACACAAAAAAGGAAAGGAAGAAAGAAACAAAACTGAATTAAGGGACTGTTTTGAGTTTCTTCAAAGTAAGTATTTTTTTAATATAAATAAGTGACCATTAGGAACTCAAATTCATCATTGTAGTTTTAAGGAAAATCGTGGCAGAGATATAGAACCTCAAAAGTTCAAAGAACAAGAATATGAAACCCAAAAGTAAATTGTGGCCAAGTGAGAAATTTGGAGGTCAAGGGTCATTATCATTCACCTACTACATCAACTGAAGCCCAGAATCTCACTATCAACAGCAACTTCACACTTTGGCCATCTTAAAACATAATTTTTAAAAACAAAACACCAAAAAAAACCCACACACACAAAAACAAAACACCACCTGCGGTCAGAGGTGCTCACAGAAATGCATGTAAAATCATCACGGAGAACCATAACTATGCAAAAATAAGTAAACTTTTTATAACCATGCAGAAAAAGGCTACTTAGAAAGCAAAACAAGTTGGGCTCAAATTTATAGTGTTTCCCAAAAGAAAGGAGACCCAAAAAGGCTGCATGTGACAAAGTTACCACTTTACATATCTTAGTAAATACTCAGCATACCGTTGCCTCTACTGTTGAACAGCATACCAGAGACGAGCCTTGTTAACCAGTGTTCTCTCTGCAGAGATCATGTCTCTGGCACACGGTGCTTGGCATGGGTCTCTGACTAGGGTTTGTGCGAAGGAGACAGTTTTGAGAATGACTGAGCCCACACTCTGCAGTTAGAACAGCATACAGTTTATGTCACATACATACAGTCTATTGACAGCAGACTATAATGCTCACACAAGAGACTGGATGGCTAGGGAGGTCGGTTCTGTTCCCCAGGAAAATGGCAGGTATTCTCAACCAATAGGGCAGGGAAGTGTTTCCCAAAAGATGTTCAAGGCAGGGAGGGGCTCCCCACTACATTTAAGGAGAGTGACACTGGGTGAAACAAAATTTAATAGTGTTCCATACTAGAGACTTTCTCAGACTTTTAATATGCAACTGTGTAGACCCTGCTAGAGGAGGGCAGAGCTAGCATGCCATGTTTCCCGAACTTATTTGATCAGAATTCTACTTCCCTAGAATACTTTCTGGGTCTAGAGCTGTAGAAGTTTCTAGGTTTGGGAACTCCTGGCAAGGAAAAGACTATCGCTGGTCTGTTCAGATTGGATCCACTTTCACATATGCTTTGTTATTCTTATTCCACGAAGAATAAGAATATTCTATGCTTAGATGGCAGCTCTGCTAATACCTGTGTGCAGAAAAGAGTTAACCTAGCAGGCCTGACTGCTAGCTATCGTTCCAAAGTCTTGCTTACAAGGCTGGCCCTTGGCTGGGAACTCGGGTTTCAGGAAGCTTCTTACCATTTTCAAAAATGATGAGTGGCTCACTGTGTCTAACTGTTTACACAAACAACATGGTTTATGCCAAATACCTGTGCCCCTTCAGAGAGTGGAATTTTGGTACATGCCAGGCAGAGGCTGACTATGTAACCAGCCCCCAGTAAATACCCTGCGCACTGTCTCTTAAATCAGATGGATTTAATTGATATCTTCAGAGCATTTCACCCCCATGCAGCAGAATATACATTCTTTTCAAGTACACATGGAACATTTTCTAGAATAGACCACATTAGGACACAAAACAAGTCTCAATAAATTTAAGAAGATTGAAATTGTATCAAGCATCTTCTCCAATCACAATGGTATGAAATTAGAAATCAATTACAAGAAAATAACTGAACAACATCATAGAAGCTAAATAAAATGTTACTAAACAATGAATGGGTCAACAATGAGATCAAGGAAAAAAATCAAAAGTACCTTGAGACAAATGAAAATAAAAACATAACAACCCAAAACCTATGGGACACAGCGACAGCAGTCCTAAAAGGGAAATTCATAGCAATATAGGTCTACCTCAAGAAACAAAAAAAATCTCAAATAAACAATGTAACTTTATACCTAAAGGAACTAGAAAAATAACAATAAATTGCCCAGCCAGTGTGGTTCAGTGATTGAGCATTGACCTATGAACCAGGAGGTCACGGTTTGTTTCCAGGTCAGGGCACATGACCAGATTGTGGGCTCAATCCCCAGTAGGAGGCCTGCAGGAAGCAGCCAATCAATGATTTTCTCTCATCATTGATGTTTCTATTTCTCTCTCCCTCTCCCTTCCTCTCTGAAATCAATAGAATATTTTAAAAAAAGAAAAATAATAAGCCCAAAGTGAATAAAATAATAAAAATTAGAGTGGAAATAGATGACATAGAGACTTAAAAAAATGTAAAAATCAATAAAACCAAAAGCTGGTTCTTTGAAAAGATAAACAATATTGACAAACCTGTAACCAGACTCATCAAGAAAAAAAGAGAGGACTCAAATAAATAAAATCAAAAATTAAAGAGGAGAAATAACTGGCACCAAAGAAATTACAAAGGATCATAAGAAAAGATTATAAAGCCGAACCGGTTTGGCTCAGTGGCTAGAGCGTCGGCCTGAGGACTCAAGGGTCCCAGGTTCGATTCCAGTCAAGGGCATGTACCTTGGTTGCGGGCACATCCCCAGTGGGGGGCGTGCAGGAGGCAGCTGATTGATCTCTCTCATCGATGTTTCTAACTCTCTATCCCTCTCCCTTCTTCTCTGTAAAAAATCAATAAAATATATTAAAAAAAAGAACATTATGAACAACTATATGCCAACAAATTGGACAATATGGACAAAATGGATAAATACCTAGAAACATACAATCTTCCAAACTGAATCAGGAAGAACATTTGGACGTATGGTGTAGAGAGAACTGAAAATATTCCCTTAAAATCATGCAATTGTAATTAGTGATGTCTACAAATAGACTTTACACCTGTAACCACTTCATACTTCAAACCATTTCCACATTCACCATGTCATTGATTTTTTAAGACAACCTACTGCTAAAGATAATAAGTGAAGTTTTTAAATACCACACAGAAACTAATGAATTAAGCAGAGCCAGGGCCAATGTTCCCTAGTACCTACTGAATTAAGCACATATCAAAGAATATTAAAACCAGAAGAGACCTCAGAGATCTAGGCTCTAAGCTCACCATCTAAAACATATTCAATTCCATGAGTCCCTATTTCGAAACAGTAGAAAACTGCTGGTCCTAGTAGCAACAATGTAAAGCTAGAGAGACAACTAGATCAATTTTGTCCATTTCTAGCTCAATGACCTGGGGTGAATAATTTTCCTCTGAACCTTAATTCCTGCTCCTGTAAGCTGGAGTGGAGCCTAATCCATTTCGTTTTGTGCTCACAGCCCTCCATCCCCTTAGTTAAAAGAATGCTGACAGCATTTATGTCACAAAATCCCAGAGTGGTTGCTGTTGGTCTATTAAACTTGGAGTGCGGGTGAATTTCCCGCCAAAATATAAGATGGCTCTGTCTTTTGGTTTTGTTCCATCCACCAAAAGGGTGGATTACAAACAAATATTTGGTAATACGCAGTTACAATCGGCCCGAGTTTACACGTTTCCCGCACTCCACCGCAAATCTATATGAACCGAGTTAAAGACGGCTCCCGCGGAGTACGCGCAATTCACGCGAGCCGACTTAACTCGTTTCCCGCACTCCAAGTGTTAAGTAAACTGTTTCGGTTCCTGGCTACACTACCCACTTCCGAAGTTATGACCAAAGCACCACCGCCCTCTGGTGGCAGGCAACCGTAGCTACAGGTACCATTCAGAAAGTTACGCAGCCGCTCCAGAAAGGGAATCAATGAATTTCACAAAGTGGCGGTAAATGTCAGAGGCAAACTGAGGCAGGACGAGGCATCTCAGTAAAGTTAACACCGCCACAGTCTTACTTAGCCTTGCACCCCCTAAAAAAGGCTTCTTCCTGCCTTTCATGCTTCTAATCTGTTCGCTTTTCCATTTCTGGGTTGCATACATCGTCGAGAACGGGCCGTCGATGTCGGAGGAGAGTCTGCCGGTCCCGAGGATGCTGAGGTTCCAGGGAAGCGAGAAGAACCAGTCGGGGTCCCCAGGACCCGTGTCCTGGTGGCTCGTTCACCCCCCCCCCACCCCCACCCCGGGCGCCCAGCTCTGAACGTGACCCTCGCGGTCTCTTTCACCAGCAGACCGGCAGCTAACTTCTGGAGCAGGCTGGACTGGGAAATCTCCGCGGCAGGCAGGGCCCACCGAACCCGGCTTCCCAGGGCTCCGGCTCGCGGATCCTCCACCTCGCTCAGCGCTAGCGACTCGCAGACCCTGCTGCCGGGTCCGGTCCGGCACGCCGCCTGGACCTTCACCCTCGCGCCCCGGTCGGGCCTCCGTGCCCAACACTCACGCTCAGCCAGCATCGACATGTCGCAGAGCCTGTGCCCACGCGGGCGTCCGGACCGGAGCAACTGGAGCTGCGCGGCAGACTGCTAGCGGAGAACTTGGGACCACCGGACCTGACGCGTGCCCCGGAGACCGGCTGCGGCGAGGGCGCGCGCTGGTGACGTCAGTGAGGCGCGACGGGCTTCTCCACCACGCGAACGCGAGTGGGCGGGGCCCGGAGTGTTCGGGGGCGGGGCGAGGCGGGGAGGGGCGGGGCGCGGAGTGTTCCGGGGCGGGGCGGGGCGCTAGGTGGGGAGAGGTCAGAGACCTTTGGATATAACAGAGGAGTATCGATTCCTTAGGTTAAGCCATTTCCTGTACTAAATGATTGGATGTACGTAAAGCCTTCGTAAGAGCGTTTGGCGCAGAGCAAGGGCTCTCATCATTAATTACTACATATCAGGCATGTGCCTTCTGGAAATAAGAAGTGAACTCAGCCCTCCAGTAGCTCAATATCTACTGCGGAAAAGAAAATGTAAATAATAGTCCCAAGTACCCTCAGCATCATTTAAAACGGTATGGACACAGTTGTAGAAACTCGCTTGGAGGGGAAGACTGCACGGTGGTGTCCCGTCTCTTTTCTTAATGTCCTACCTCTGCTGAGAGAGAGAGAGAGAGAGAAAGAGAGAGAGAGAGAGAGAAGCAAATAACTAATGTTATCTCTCTTTTAATAACACGATGCCTTCAACACGACAAAGCTGTTGTTTTTCTCATATTCCTCTCTGTGTCCACACCAGCACCTTGTCTGTGAATTTTAACTAAAGTGCCTCTGGCTCCAGTGGCGTTCCATTGAGATTCTGACAATGAGAATCTCAGACAGACAGTAAGGATATGTTTTTGGGCAGGTGACTCTCCAGTGAACTTTGGGCGACAGTACAGACATAAGGAGAACACAAAGAAAGCAGCCAGGTGCCAAGCGAGGCTATGTAAAGGACTAGAGTCCTGTTCTAGATGAATTCAACCTTTAACTAGGAATCTAGACAAACAAGGTAAACTTCTCTGTTTTTTTAAAATACATATATATATATATA
>NW_005871049.1:36615898-36668870 GCF_000147115.1 Myotis lucifugus | reverse complement strand
AAGGGAGAGGGATAGAGAGTTAGAAACATCGATGTGAGAGAAACATCAATCAGCTGCCTCCTGCACACCTCTTACTGGGGATGTGCCCGCAACCAAGGTACATGCCCTTGGCCAGAATCGAACCTGGGACCTTTCAGTCCGCAGGCCGACGCTCTATCCACTGAGCCAAACCGGTCAGGGCTTCTCTGGTTTTATGAAACTCAGAAAAAAATAACCACAAAAGAACAGTTGCTGCTATGGGTGAGTACCCAGGAGCTGAGGGGGATAAAGAGATGCAAAATCAATGGAATTTTCACAGTCAAAGCAGGAAGCAGGTAAGTTGTGACAGAGGGAAGAGGATTAAAGTAGAGAGTTGAACTTGCACAAAATTAAGAAGGCCGGATCACCCAGTCTTAGGATAATTACCTGAACTGTTTGATTAGACCAGAGACCATGAAAGGTAGTTATAGAGCGTGGACAATTGAGAATTGATCAGGAAGTCAGCATGTTTTCAAGCACCACATATGTTGGTATATGATTTCAGGAAGATAATTTTGTCTCTAGGATGGTCAGAAAGATTGAGGATGCCAACCACATCGACCATCCCTTGTGTGGGACACTGCTCAGCTCACAGTCTCTGGAGTTGTTTCATATATACAGGGTGTCCCCCCAAAATTTATAGACACTTTAACAGCTGGTTCTATTACATTTTGAAAATGAAATGTATTTTAACAAGCACTGCCTTTATAATTATTCAAAGTGTGTACACATTTTTTTTAACCCCCTGTAGAAGTCCCCTCTCACCCTGGCCGGTGTGGCTCAGTTGGTGGTCATCATCTGGTGCACTGAAAGGTTATGGGTTCGATTCCCAGTCAGGGCACATGCCCAGGTTTCAGTTTTGATCCCCACTGGGGGGAGGAGGGGCATGCAGCCGATTGATGTTACATTCTCAGATCGATGTTCCTCTAAAAAAATCAATAACTATTCTTTAAAAAAGAAAAATGTCCCCCCCTTCTACTACATGAACCTCCTTGCCAGGCCACAGCTGACTAGATGAGGTATGCAGTCAAGCCACGAACACTGACGTGTGCCAGCCTGAAAGCTGGGCAAGCGTGGGATGACGGTGATCAGCTGCACTGATCAGTCTCCCTCATGGCAGTTTGCGCCAGGAAGTAGAGAGCAGCAACCAGTTAGTAGAGAGGGGTTTGTAAAGTATGTTCTCCAAGTTCTGTTTGTGATGGTCTCACCTTGAAAGTAAGGAAAAGGCAGGAGGGAGAGAAGTTGCAGCGAGAGAGGGCATTCCCACAGAACATTGTTATCATTCTCTCTCCCTGGAGAAAGAGCAGTAAAAACAACCAATGTCCGGAAGGTTTTTTACATTTTTATTTCAGTTTTTTACTTAAGATAAAAGTAAAAGTAAACCTATGTATGATCCAGCAATCTCACTCCTAGGTATTTACCCAAGAAAAAATAAAATGTCCTTTTACAAAAACATGTGTACAATTTATAGCAGCTTTATTCACAATAAGCCAAATTTTATCAACTGGTAAATAGATCAGCAAACCCGTGTATTGTTGCAATGGGATGCTAGTCAGCAATGGAGACGATGTGCCAAGAGAAGGGATACTGTGACAGTGCGTGTTGAGGCTCGTTCAGGTGGGGCGTGGGAGGGCATCCTGCTGAGGAGATCCTGCTGGGGTCCTGGAGCTGCTCTGGGTCCGAGTGAACTTGCTTTGGACCCTGAGAGCCGTCTCAATCCCTCACTTCTGCCGGGTCCAGTCATTTGCTTTTCTTTCCCTTTTAGTCTTATTTCCTTATGACCTGGTGGTCTCCTTATAATACACGTCCTCTTATTTGAGGTAACTCAAGTGAGCATTGATTGGTTCTTAAAACCAAAAGAGTGGAACAACACACATGGGGTGGTGCTTACGTTTGCAAAGGCAGAAAATCAGAATAGCAAGTTGTACCTACGTTTGATCATCCATAGTTCATGTAATTTTTAAAAACAATGCATTGACGAAAAGTCTAGAAGGGAACACCTGAGTCACTACATTTCTCATTGGTAAGCTTATGGTCATTTTTTTTTAATCTTCCTAATGATTTAAAATGTTTTCTCCTGATTATGGTTCACTTGTTCCTGCTTCTTTACACACCGGGTAACTGTGGAGGCTATGCCAGGCATTCGGTGTAACATGGTTGGGTGCTGCAGGCTTTTTTTAAATTCCTGTAAGTACTTTGTTGTGGGATCCAATTAAGTCCCATGGGAACAATTTGATCTTTTTGAGACTGTGTGCCCCCAACAGTCTTTTAGTTTAGGTGGCGCTCCCAGGGCAGCACTCCTCTGAGGATTCTGTGCCATGCGCTGTGTGTTCAGGGTTCTTTCTGCTCAGGAGACACAGTTATTCTTGGCCGCACACGCAAGCTCGGGGATTTTCCTTTCTCTCAGTGGTTCTTTCCGGTGGTCTCTGTACATGTGGCCCTTGCTCAGCAATCCCTGGGAGACTGGAGGGGACCCTCTGCTGTGGTTCTTGTTCCCTGACTCACGGCCCTGCAGGTCCCAGCTACCTGGATCTTTGTCTCCTCAGCCCATGGAGACCTCTGGGTTCTGTTCAGACTCCGCCTCCCGGGCTGCCGCCTGGAAACCCTCTTCAGAAGGAAAGAAGGGCACTTAGAGTTCATCTCATCCACACCCCATCTCTCAGGGGTCACAGGCCTTCACTGCCCACTGCCAAGTGTCTGAAAACCACTATTTTGTATATTTTGTCCAGTGTCATAGTTGTTTAAAATGGATGGGTAAATCCGATCCATTATCCCATTGCGGCCGGAAGGAGATGTTCCTAATACTTTCTGAATGTTTCCAAGTTTCTACAATTTGTGTACCAGCTGTGTATACCTACAAAAGTCAAGTCCTTAAAAAGTAAAATGGTCCTATACTCGAAAGTTAGAAACATGAGAAAGTTTTAAGCCAACAAACCAGATTTTACCTTCAAATCAATTTTTCACTAGTGACGACAGATAAACCTGAAATGACAGAGAGTAGAAAATTAAAAAACAAAAACAAACCACCACCAAAAACAACTGTGAACATTTCAAAGAACATTTTGAATTTCGGTAGAACCGTGTATAGTGTGGTGGTTGCAGGAGGGGGCCCTGGAAGCAGACAGAAAGGAAGGGAGAGCTGCGCTTCCTCATGTAGCTAAAGCTCATTCTGCCGTGGCTGTTGGCCAGGGGCCTCCGTCCCATCTTCCCCACCGACCTTTGGGGATATTTCTCTAACTTGCCTACGGAGAATGGACATGACCCTTGGAGTCTGCTTTCGTCAGTTCTCGGGGGACCTGTGTCTGTCATTAACTCCCCAAATGAGCCAATCTAGTTGTTGTTACACAGAGAATGGAAGACTCATGACCTCCTGGAGGATTTCTCCTGCGTTCCTTTGTCAGGCCTCAGGAGGAACATGCTGAGAAGCACCTGCCCACTAGGAGATGCAATGCACTGGAAATGGATGCTTGATCAGATACCTCGCTGAGATTGATCTACGCATTCCCTGGGGGGAGAGTATCCGGTTTTGCTAAGTTGTTTGCCCTGCAGGCTGCTTTAAACCTGATCCCATTTCTGCTGCTTATGTCTCTGCGTCAGGAGAACGCGTCAGTGATCCTTTTCTTTCAAGTTGACACGTACAGTTAATACCAACTCAGGACTTGAGTCTTCTAGGCCTCCTGGTATAGTTCTCCTTGTCCTCGCTTTTTATGTTATAGAAGCTCAAATAGGAAGACAAAACCCAGCCAAGAGCAGTGTGAAGGGAGGCTCTGTGTTGGTTCCAGGCCAGAAATGCCTTCTGGCTTCCCTGCAGCAGGTCCGGCCTCAGCTTCTTCCTGTTTATACTGCCCATCCAAACGGTGTGACTTCAAGCTTCAGCTTTCACAGAATCTGTCCAGCGCCACAATGGAAAATCACGTCTAGAGACCCAATTCAGAGAATGACGTCCAAGGAAAAACTCCGGTTTCTTCTCTACCTTACAACTGTTTTCTGTATTGTCCTCGGTTATTAGCCTCCTCGACATTTTGAGCAAGGTGGTCAAACTTTAGTTGCTTATATCTTGAGATGTTTTCAGGGTGGCAGGTGGTAGCGGGGAGGGTGGAGGGGGGTGTGGACAGGGAGGTTCCTGCAAAGGGAACAAACAAAAACAGGGAGGGCTCGGCCGGCGTGGCTCAGTGGTTGTGGTCATAGTTTGATTTCAAGTCAGGGCACTTCTGGTTGCGGGCTCAATCCCCAGTGGGGGCTGCAGGAAGCAGCCAATCAGTGATTCCCTCTCATCATTGATGTTTCTATCTGAAACATTGATGTTTCTCTCTCCTCTCCCTTCCTCTCTGAAATCAATAAATATATATTTAAAAAAAAACAACAGGGTGGGAGTTGGGGTGATGAAAGGAGGACGAAGGGGTGGGGAGCTGACTTTGCCATCTGCTTGGGAGGGTCTCCAGACCTGAGCTGCTGGCTGAGGCCCCCTGTCCTGAGAGCAGGAAACATCATGTCAGGCGGGGACTCTGCCTTGGCCATTATGAGTGACCATTCTGGAACCACCTCTGGAGGTTTCTCAAGCTTCACTGTTGATTCTCCTTGCCCCTTTTTAGAATCTTCTTTCCTGCTTCTGCTGCCCATGGAGCATTTGGTGTAGTCTCTCCTCCCTACGGTGATTTTCCTGGTGCAGTAATTAACAGAGTGAGCTCCGAAGTTAGAGAGTTCAAATCCGGCTGTGACAGCTGCAGGTTATGTCCCCTCTCTCTCTCTCCTTTCCGCCGTCCCGTGATGTTGCTGTGAGGATTACCCAGAAACACACGGGACACACAGTATGATGGCTGTAGTGCTATAATGCTGTGAGCGGCCACTCCTGTGTGTCCTGGGAATACGGGCAGCTCTTGGGGCCGAATCTGCTCCATCCTTATTCTTCACGTCCCTCTTTCATTTTCTTCTGCCACTTACCAACTGCTGACCTTGGGCAGGTAACGAAATGTTCTAGGCTTCACTTTCCACATCTGTCTGTCTGATCAGGGAAACAATGGTACCTGCCTCCAAGGGTTGTGATGCTGGTTAAAAGGAAGCCATTTAATGAATGTTCTAAATATTTCAGGACAGTGCCTGGCATGGAGAAGGAACTCACGAATGGTGATTTATATTTGAGTGCAAACTGTTTTGTTTTTGACTGCTCCATGGCCACCATTTTGATCTGTCCAGGAGTGACCTCAGTGTAGGTAACAGATGAGAGAGATTCCTGGGACAGGGAAACTCCTTCGGACATTGAACCTGTCAGAATTGTAGACCTGGTAAGCCACTAGCTGGGGTCACAGCTTTGACCTCAGCTACATAGTTGTGTAGTTAATAAGATGTGATTTTAATTTGTATTTCCCTGATAGCTAATGATGTTGAAGACGAGGTAGTGAAGACGAGGCCATGATCATGGAACACAAATACTCACATCGGGGGATATTTTAAGGAAATCTCTGTAAGTCCTTTAGAACATTTTTTACTTACATAGAGTTCATTCATATTTAATCCATCAAAAAACACTAGTTATGCCCAGCCAGTGTGGCTCAGTGGTACAGCATCGACTTATGAATCAGGAGGTCATTGTTCAATTCCTGGTCAGGGCACATGCCTGGTTGTGGGCTCAATCCCTAGTGTGGGGCATTCAGGAGGCAGCCGATCAATGTTTCTCTCTCATCATTGATGGTACTATCTCTCTCTTCCTCTCTTTAATTAATAAAAATATATTGGGAAAGAAAACTTAGTTATGATTGATATTGATATGTAAATAATATCATTTGCAACACAGTGGGTGCCCCATTGTTTAAAAATCCCACTTTTAAAAAGAAAAAGAGTATATATAATTATATATATATATATATATATATATATATACATATATATATATATATATATATATATGCAGTTAGTACATGCATGGAAAAATTTGGGGGAGACTATATTCCAAACTGTTAATACTGGCATTTTCAGTGGATTGGGGAAAGGAATTACAAAAGACTATTTTATGCAATATATATTTCTAAATTGTCAGAACTTTAAAGTCATAATAACATGTTACTTCTTTATTACATCAGAATAGTTTAAATATGCATATTCCATTTATTAATATGTAAAAAGGGGGTGTGCATGCTCCCTTCAAAAGTATTGTCTTGTATGTGAAACAGACGTAAGTATCTGGCCTGGAAGTTTAACTCCATCTCATCCACTCTACCCCAGGCATGCTGGAAACCTGCGGTGAGCGCAGACTGAGGCAGAAATACAGGAGTGGGAACCAGCTGACTGTGGTTGGGGCCCTCTGTAGATGCCCTTGCTCTGTGCACTGGCTTCCTGTTTGCAGCAGCTCTGCTCGCCAGGAGTCCACGTGACTTCACACTCCCCTCAGCTTTGATTCTCTCTGACTTTCCAGCTTCTACATGTGTGTCTTTTAGGGATTTTTGGCCTCTAAACTTCCACTTCTTGATCATGGTTTGACTTTCTTTGGTGTTCTGACCCTGATTTCTTAATTATCTCTCCTGGCCCAGGCTTTCAGGCACCAGCAGCACCTCTCTAGCTCTGTGCAAGCAGATCCTGCCTGGCACGGCCTATGACACAACTCTATGGAAATTTCTAGATAGCTAAGAGGGGAGCTCTGAAGAAGTTAGTAATATGACTTGGAAACTCCCTTCTGATGAAGATGACAACCGCAGTATTTGCAGGCAGACCAGTGATCTGTGGCCTTGGTTTTCATAGATTCGTCCAAGTTGTTGCACGTATGGACAGTCTGTACCTTTTTTATTGCTGAGTAGTATTCCAAGGTATAGATGCATCACTGTTTAACCATTCACCTGTTGAAGGATTATTGGGCTGTCCATTTTTTGACTATTACTACACATTGTTGTATAGGCTTTTGTGTGAACATAAATATCCGTTTCCTTGGGATAAATACCCAATAGTGCAATTGCTGAGTCATTAGGTAATTGCATGTTTAGATTTGTAAAAAAACAACAACAAAGAAATGTGTTCTAGAGTGGCTGTACCATTTCACTTTCCCTTCCACAATGTATGTGGTCTTGTGTTCTGCATCCTCTCCAGCACTTGGTGTTGTCACAATTTTTTAGTTGCTTAGCGTTAAGATGTGATTTTACTTTGCATTTCCCTGATGGCTAATGATGTTGAACATCTTTTCATGTGTTTTATTTGCCATACTTTCATAATTTCACTTATCTATGGCCAACCATGGTCTGAAAATATTAAATGGAAAATTACAGAAAAGAATTTGTAAGTTTTAGATTGCATGCCGTTCTGAGTAGCGTGAGGAAATCTTGTGTTGTCCTGCTCTGTTACACTTGGTACGTGAATCATTGCTTTGTCCAGTGTCTCCACGCTGTATATGCTGCCTGTCCATTAGTCATTTAGTAGCCAGCAGGGTTATCAGATCGACTGTCATAGTATTGCATTGCTGGTGTTCAACTAACCCTTGGTAATGACCCCAAAGGGCATGAGTAGTGATGCTGGCAATTTGGATGTGCCAAAGAAGCCATTCAGTGCTTAAAGAGTGAAAAGTTGGAAGTTCTTGACTTAATAAGGGAGGAGAAAAAATCGAATGCTGAGGTTGCTAGGATCTATGGTAAGAACACATCTTCTATCCATGAAATTGCCTAAATTATCAATTTAACTTCATCATAGGTATATATGTGTAGGAAAAATATATAGTATTTGGTACTATTCTTGGTTTCAGGCATCCCCTGAGGACCTTGGAATGTATCTGCCTTGGATAAGTGAGGATTACTATATCCTCTTTGGGAAAATATCTGTTCAGGGCTTTTGTTCATACTTAACCATTTTTAAAAAGTTAATTCTATCCATAGAAAGTTCAGCCATATGACTCACAGAGCTGTAGAAAGCACCATTTTACACATTTTAGCAGCTTGTTGGGGGGTTAAAAAGATATATGCTGTGCCCTGCCCTCCAGCTTATTCCTCCATCAAACAATTAAAGGTATACTGCACTGATGGGGGCCAGGTTTCAAGATACCAATTGGACCACATTTTCTAGTGGTCAAGGTCACTGTGTGTGGTGAAAGTCATATGTCATACACTTGAATGTGGCGTTCTCTCTGGTGGCAGAAGGAACGGGCTGCACCAGGCTCCTCTGTGTGGGGTGGGCTTGCCCATCTGGTTTTCTCTCTCTTCCTCTCTGCATATACCATGTGGCAGCCTTATAGGTCTTCAGCCAGCTGGGGGAGGAATTAGACATTGAGTTTTCTCTCTAGCTTCTTCTCACCTTATTTGCTTTGAGTTTTTCCCTACCTGGCCCCTACCCAAACCTTTGATTGCCAGTCTGCATTCAGGCTCTGTGAGTACATAGCCTCCTCTCCATGGAAGTTCCTACCTATGGTGTCAGGGCATCCAGCCCCCTCTTCCCCACCCGCCACGGCCCACTCACTTATCTCCTCATTCCCCCTCGTACCATCTCTTCCTCTCCTGGGTTCACCAGCTGCCTCTGAAAAGCCTTTGGTCCAGTCAGAGGCCATGCTCTGCTCACATGGATGCCAAGAAGCACCCAGAATTGCCCACTCCAGGATTATCTGCCCCTCCCCCACCATGTTAAAGGAAAAGGCACACACACACTCATGTTATTAAAATGAACTGTTTATATCATCTCAGCTGAGTCAATACATTATAATGTATTAAAATGGAAAGGTACAAAATTGAAATAAATACTTTCTGATTCATGTATAAATCTTTTTTTTTGTCAAGATGACTTTTATCGTCAGTACATGTCACAAGAAAACATTTAAAATGACACTGAAACAATCATTTAAATCATGGTGCATGGAGGAAAAAGGTAAAGAAAATAACTTTTGGCTTGTTTTGGCATGAGACCTTGATACGATTTGGGTTCCCCAAAACCACGTGAAGGGTGGTAAAATAGAAATGCTCAAAACTGACTTAAAAAAATAAACAGGCTTTACAAAAACCCTCTTTGTGATTAACCCAGCCACTTCTCTACATGGTCTGCGCTTACAGTAGATACATTCATTATTGTCCATGGGAAGACAGCAACTGCCTTTCGTTTTAAAGAGCTTGGTGGAGAGGCTGAAGAAATACGCTGCAGCTGAAGGTGGGGAGAATGCTCAGGAGAACAAAAAGTCTAGATGGTCCTCAGGAATGGCACCGAGAGTGAGGGGGTGCGGAGGGTCTCTGGAACAAGAGGTGGAAGGGAGGGAGCGTGAGGAGTCCAGATCTGAAGCAAAGCAAGTCTGAAGGTCGTCAGGAGTGACAGTGTGGGGTGGGGATCTCTCCATCCGAGCAGTTCTGGGTTTGCCCTCAACCTGGGCACGTTTCTGGTTCAGCAAGAGGGGCTGGGACTCTCCTCAGGCACAGCAGCAGGGGGAAGAAGGGGACAGGTATAGCGCTTCACAATGAATGCCACCAAAGGGGCTTTCTTTTCGGGTTCTGACTGCTTATTAGGTGGTTGTTAAGGCAATAAGGACTTGAGCAAACTAGAAGTTAAGGGCAGCTAAATTCAGCCAGATTGAAGGTAAACAAAAGGTGAGAAGAAGTCCCTTTCTCCTCAGCTACCTTTCCCCCCAAGCACAGGAGGCCCCGGAATTTACAGTACACGAGTAGCAGAGGGCGTGCCCTTTGGAAGGCTCCATGGAAAAGAAGGCTCTTCCCTGACTTGGGGCAACTTGACCGAAGTTTCTACTCTCCAGACTCTCTTTCCCGAGGTCCTCTCAGGAGGGCAGGCTGTGGGCACCCAGCTGTTGAGTCAAAAGTGGCAGCACCTAGGTTTGTGCAGAGTTGGGGCAAGTCCTTTGCTATAGACTATCTGGCCCATCTCAAAAACCTTGAACACCATGCATCCTGGAAAGCCAGGCCTGATGCTCACAGGTCCCAGTGAGACTTGTGTTCGGCTGGAGGCAGAACTAGCCAGGGCTCAGGAATGTTCCCCCCACATCAGATAGAATGACAGCCGCAAAGCCCATGGGAATGTGAGGTCCTTGCAAGGTTTGTGAGCCCCTGAGTGGGCCCTTAAAGGAATGAAAGAAGCTCCTTTGACTTAACTCAACTCACAGGAAATACAAAAGACTGAATAGAATAGATGGAAGACACGTTTCCCTTCTCCTTGTACTGGAGTGAAGGAGACGGGCCTCAGGATGCTGTGGGAAGGATAAACCTTGAGAGTGGCCTGCCATTCTGGGTAGACTTCTGGCAGGATCCTGGGTGCTATGCCTGCTGAGGCCCTAGAATTGAAGAACCGGCTCTGAGGCCATTGCTAAAAGGTACAACTACTTACTCCAGCAAATGACCCACATGTGAGCTCAATAAATAAGATAGACATCCTTTTCATCCTGTGGTCTAGATAGCAGTCTAATGCAAGAACTCTCCATGAGATGCCTGGGGCTAAGGATGCAATGGCTGTGCTCTAGTTACTCAAGACCACCTCAAAAGGGGGCAGTCATGGGGCCAATATGTGATGAAGCAGAAATGCCAGTTGTAATGGCCAGCTGTCTGGGCACCAGTTCCCTGCCTGACCTTTCTCTGATTGAACCTGTCTTGCTTTGGTCCTAAGAAAAGTGAGCAACATTCCATCCAGGAATCCAAGGGTTACAATACTAGATCCATAATGAAGCAAATATGATCATCAAGCTGTGGGCATATAGATGAAACAAGACAGGCCATGAGCTGAAGTCTATTAGTAGGTCTGCGGGAATTCATTGTACAAGTCTACTTTAATATGTGTTCAAATATCTGCTTTGAAAACATCCACAGTACAAAACAAGGTCCCTTGGACATTATGTAGCTTCATCCCTCATTTGACAGACAGACCCCCATGGCAAAGTGCCCAAAGTCACACAGGGAGTTAATGCAGAGCCAGTACTGGAACACAGAACTCTCTCTTCAAGGATTAGGATATTTTGTTGGATTTTTACATTCTTAAATCAATGTCAAGTTCTTCAGCTCTGCTCTTCCCGTTGGCAAGCAGGATTTTTTAAAACCCTGCCAATGCGCCTCAAAAAAAATATAACAGCAACAGTACCCATAAAGCCACAAGGGGGCGCTTTCCCCCCAGTGCTCTCTTCAGTCCCAACATTTCAAAGGGAGACCGCCAACCCCAACCCCTAAGGTTTAACTTTAATGGAACAAAGCAGTCACTGTAGCCGCTTCTTCAGGGTAACCATCACCAGGAAGAGCATTTAGTTTCCTTTCTGGGCCCCTGGTTGTGTTCCCTTTTCTCTGGAGCCTGATTGAGGGCCTAGTGCAGGGAGGAGCGCGTCCAATTTATGACAAGCGTAGGGGTGATAAGGACCAGAATCACAGCCATTTCAGGGACTAAAGCCCTTTAAAAATCTTTAACTCGGGTTACTTGATCTTTTTAGAGAAACAGCACTGTAATATCACTGGAATCAAAGACTTTTTTCTATTTAATAAGAAAAAGACATTTAAGAACTGGAGGCTGAGGGGAAAGGGAGGCAGGAATCGCTGGGTCCTTCTCAGTGATGACACTAATAGGGAATCAAGGGGCCTCGCTAGCAAGGAGTTTTTCCAAAGAAAAACAGACCAGATAAGCCAGGTGCTTCTAAGTTTCCGGGAGGGGAAGATGAGGTCAGGAAGCTTGCGCTGAATTTAGAAGAATGACACCCAAGGAAGTTCTCGGAGCCACCATTTAGTATGAGGAAAACACGCCTCCGGCTCTGGTGACTCAGTTGAGATGAAAGCAGAAAGAGATGCATATTTTTTTTTTTAAAGGAGACGGAGGAATTTATGGTAAAATTATGAAGACGTGCTTTGATTAAAAAGTTTTGGACTTTATGAAACAGACCATTAAAAGGAGCTGTGGAATATTCTTCTGGAGAGATCAGGTGCCTTGGGAATGGAAGACACCCAAGAAACTTGGAAAGGCAGAAGGAGAGATGGGGTGGCTGGGTGGATGGACAGAGCACTCCAATTATTTAGAAAAACCTATGCTAGCAAGAGAGTTAGTAAGAGCAGGCTATAGATGTCAATTTTGCTGCTTCTTATCCTAATTGTTCCTCCGTGTTCTTCAAAAATACAGGTAAATAAGACATCAGCTCAGTTTTTATTCAAAATCTGAACCCTCGTAACTTGGCTTACAGAGAGCTGAGCTGGAGTGGGGGCAGTATATATGTTGTGTCCACAGTGAGAAAGCAAACGCTTCTCTTTCCCATGGACTTCTATAAAACATGAGGTTCACCATGTCTGAATTTCACGAATTAGAAGAGGGACTCTGCACTAGTGGGCCTAAGGAGAGGGATAGAAGAGCACTGTGATGCAGGATCGGATTCTGGCTCTGCTAATTTCTAGCCATGTTTCTTCAGGAAAAGTGCTTCATCTCTCTCTGGGCTTTGGGTTCCTCATCTGTAAAGGGAGGAGACTGGTCCACAAGAGCCTTAAGATCCTCTCTGACATTCAGAATCTGTGGTTCTAGAGAAGTGAGCATCAGTCTGGACTAGACACAAGGTAGGGACTGAATTCTAGGGCCGTAGTGTCTACTAGCCTTGCATCCGAAAAGGATAAATCTTGCTTCTGGAGAGAGTGAGTAAATTTTCTAATGGGTCTCTCGGGAGTCCTGACTCATGTCACTGGGAAGGGGTGGGGAAGAGGCTCACGTCAAACAAGGTCACGTTCATGCTGCTTCATCTGGTAAATTCTGGCCTTGGAAGAGCCAGGCAGGAGTGGAGCAGTACCTGCCATGTCTCTGGAGTCCTGCCCCTTTACAGTCAACCTTGACTCTGAGGAAAAGTAGCAAGTGCCATCAAACCTAATGAAAATTTCAATATATTTTGAAAGATGTCCACTAGCAATGGTCAGTAGTGAGATCAATGCTATGGTCACATACATCCCAGGATGAAGGGCCCATGACAAGATGCTTGTGAAGCATTTGAGCTCTGAGGTCTTCCCTCTTAAGAGTGAGAAAGGCAGTACGTGTTCCACCTTGTTGGCTGTCACTGCAGAACCAAGGAGCCTGAAGACCTTGAAGGACTGCCTCTGTCTCCAGATTTGAGGAGGAAGCAAAGACCTATTTGGAGATAGGTGCACTGTTTCTGCCAAAAGACCAGTGTCTGCAACACCACGAATACTGAGAATACAGGTGCGTCTGATATGAACTGTGTATGTTACTTTGAAGCAAGGTGGGGTGCACCTATCAGAGTTTTCGTTGGGAAAATGTAAAATAGACAACTCCATGTGTCTAAGGCCCATGGATTCTGACTCCAGGGGAGAGAAACTCAATTCCATTCACCAGAAATATTGTCTACCAACCCCATCTCCTTCCCAGCTGTGCAGAAGCTACCTAGCCGAAGAGACAACTTTGGATGCTAGGGCACTCTCACACCAGAATAGCTGGTGCCTTTTCAGCTATGTCTTTCTCCTGAGCAGGCCCAGATGTCCTGCGGAGGAATGAGGATGCTTCCAGCATGGTCTGCAAACACACAGCAATGAACCTCTTAGGTAGTTAAAGACCCACTCTTGCTCTAAGTGCACTGAAGACTCAAGAAAGCATAGTTGCCCTCCCCCTGCAAAAATGTTTTCACTTCCTCATCTTACATATGGTGAAACTGGGGCACAAGGAAGGACAAATAATTTTTCTGCAGCTCTCATATTGACCTAGTGACACACCTGGGAGGAAAACTCAGGATCTCTCTCTCTCTCTCTCTCTCTCTCTGTCCTTCAATATCTTCCATTGCCTTTCTGCTTAATTCACATTTATAGTCTGTCTGCCTGCCTATCTATCTATACTATATTATATGTACTATTATGTATAAAATATAAATAATTCTTAGATTTCTGTTTAACTTCCTGTCCTTTCTCCTCCTTTGTATAACTAGGTTTTTTTTTGGGGGGGGGGAGTTCTGTGGGAAGGGAAAACCACAGTACTGCTCAAAGGAATAGACCTCTGGAAGGAGAGATGACAGCCTTTGTCTATGGGGCAGGTGGAGGGGGGGGGGCTTCAGATCTGGACTGTACAGCAAATTAAATGGAACACAACTCAACGGAAATTGGCAATGGAGACATCTGTGCCAGACGAAGTGAACTTCCACAACCTGGTTTTAAGGAACAGTCAATACAATAGAGATAGATAGATACACTATGTTGAATCTTGAGTAATAAAACAAGTTATCAATAGAGTTATGCTAACATAAAGACGGACATCATAGGGAATAGTCTGGTCAACAACCAATCACCATTAGAATCAAAAAGTAAACCGGCCTTTTCACTGAGTACCTCCACGACGTTTCTCAATGCACTAAGCACATTTTAACCATGCAAAAATACACAAACATCTTAACTAGGTTGTTTTTGTTTTGTTTTTTTTTGTAAAAAAAATCAAACACCAACATTATGCATTTTTGTTAATTATATTGGTTAAAGTAACAGCCAGTGGCTGCCAAATATCAGATACATCATATACATATTTTTATACAGAATCCGGACAACACAACATTACACATCAGAGAGAGAAAGAGAGAAAAAGAGAAAGATATTATTTGTTCCTTTGTGGGTTTGTTGTTGTTGTTCAGTAAAAAAAAAATATGAGAAGCAATGCTAAGGAAAACACTTCAACAAGTTAGGAATACATAGGGAGGATTGCTAACCAGAAATACAGGAGGAAAAGAGTTCATATTAGGTCTGTGTCTAGAATTTTCTTCACTAAGAAACAAAAGAGCACAACAGGTGTATTGGTTTGGAAAAGCAGAAAGAGCGATAACATCATGCTGTCTGGGTCCAGCACGTTTCCAGCAAGAAGAAAAAAAATCATAATCACAAATTAATTTCACAAGTTTTGTTTTCAAAAATGTCCTCCCTTACCCAGGAAGCTGGGTAGTGCACGGGTGGGGACAGCTCAGTTTTGACAGTCCTTGGCAAAGGTTTGGCCAAAACCGTTGGCCTCAAATTAGTTGGAGATATGAGCTGTTTGTGGGAATTCGCGCAATGAAATGTGACGTCGGCTTGCTCCAGTCTAGGCAAGTTTTCCCGTTGCCAGCCAGTGGTCTGGTGGAGGAAGGACACAACCCCGTGACAGGCTCTGCTAGCCAGGCCCCAGTCCTGCCCCTTAAACATTTGGCATCAACACAATCCTAAGAATTCAACCTGGAAAGAAACAAGACCTTGAACACAAGCTATGGAAGCACTACCATGGTCACGGCTAGATACAAAAATGTGAAAATTCAGATGTAATCAAAAATACAAAATCAGTTTCAATAAGGTTTGCTTTTTTTTTGTTAACCATTACAGTGCAAGGTTTTTCAAATTACAGTAGAAGTTATGTGTCTGCTTACAGTAACTAGAATAAGTAGCTGATTTTGTTCTGCTCGAGTCAGAGGTCCCTGATAAGTGAGAATGCACCAATCTGAAATCAACCCAGCACAAGAAATGGATATGCAAACACAAACACAGTTCACTACGGTCTTTAAACCTTCAAACAGCAACAAAAGAATGGTGCCATTTGGACAACTCATTAGCATGAGGTCCTTCCTCCATTAAAAAATTAATAATAAATAGATGGTATTAAAATTCCAACAAGAAATGGACTGGAAATCTGGGGCTGAAGGGTGGAGTATCTGAAGGGAGTCTTCCCATCTCACTGAGCTTTCCCATTGTTCTTAAAAATAAAGAGCAGTGTTTCAGCGTGAGCCCCTTTGGGGCAATGCTGCTTTGTGCTTTGGCTCCCCATCCCAGGAAACCAGGATGAAGCTCACGGCCCATTGTGCCATCTAGATCACCCCCAGGAGGGGAAAATGGAACTATTAAACCAGAACTGGGGGCCCAGAGCGGGCAAGGACTGGGGAGCCTACATCTGGCAAAAGGATGGCCCTTGTCAAGGCCATTGTGCCTCTCAGAGCCTCGGATTCTGCCAAGGATGGCGAGAATAGAGTCAGGAACCCCGGATTACATCTGAGAAAAAGCGCCATCATTCCTTCAGAGCCATTGGTTTGGGAGTGGGCAAGAGGCTGAAAGAGAGCAATGTGGCTAAATGAAGTGATCAGGTAACAGTCTTCCCAACCATGCTGTGGGACATGAAGAGAAAGCAAGGGTGAACAAGGAGTCATCCTCTTTTGAGATTCGTAAAGCCAACCAGTCTGGGATGGGTTAGGAGGTGGGCAAGACCCACTGGAGAGCCTCAGGAGTCCTCTCTGTGTTCAGGGGAAGGAGTGGAGCATGGGGGTTGGCCACCTTGACATCAAGCCAGAATGCTGTGGAGGCCACACTGAGCTCCTATTCCTCACACAGCCCCTCTCTAGCCCCTTCCTGGTGCCCAAACCCTCAAAAACCACTCTGACCCATTTGACTGCCCCCTTATTTAGTCCCTCTGAGTGCCTCCTAACGGTGTGGGGCAAACTCTTCCCAGGTTTGCTTACATTGAAAAGGGACTATTTAGACAGCCAGGGGTTGTTATCTAGGGCCTGGAATCCGCCAGGGCTGCATAAGTGTGGGTAGCACCCTCTCCCATTCCTCTGGGATGTGGCCAGGTGGTTGGATCCACCTGCCTCACACAAAGGACCTGCATAGGTGAACAAACCCTTTACTCACACCTACACCCTGAGAAAGGGAAGAAACAAATTCCTTTGCCATGTTGGAAAGCTTTCCTGCCTTTGAAATAGAGTGAGGTGCTATGAGCCCAGTTGGCGCTAAATTATTTGGTTATAATCTGGCCATTGGAGGAAATATTGGCTTCCCCTACACATTTTTTTCTTTTTTGGTTAAAACTCTCTGTACATCTACTATGGTTGATTATCATCTCATGGGGAGCAGATACTCCGGTCTTTATCACAATACACTTAAACTGCTGGACAGCAACAACAAAAAAGAGGCTAGACTAGGAAGCAAAAAAAAAATTACCTTCAAGATCTATATTTTGAGTATGCTTATTAGGATGGTGAGAAATTGGCTTCATGTTTTCTTTGAAAGCAAGAACAAACTAGAGTTGAATTAACTTAGGAGATGTTCATCTTTGATTTAAGGAAGATCTCCCTGGGTTCTTACGCTCATAAAATTAAGATGGGTTCAAAGGCGAGGAGATAACTTTTTTTCTCTTAGTGGTTCAAACTTCACAGTCTGGAGACAACTCAGAGCTCCATAGATGTTATGTTGGATAACTAGATGTACTGATGACAGAAATTTGGGGAGTGTCATCTTCAGGTTGCAGAAAAGTTAATTGTGCTTGAGCTGGTGTATAGGTTGGTGATGGATCCAGTGCTCCTGCTGCTGCACCTGGATTTCAGAGGGTCGTGACCTGGCTTGGAGGGGAGCAGGCGTGGAGGCCAGTTCTCCATGGTCCTGTGATGCAACAGGACAGCTTCCATGCTGTCACTCAGCCATGCCTAGAGAAAAGTGCTAGATAAACCACTGGTGAACTTTTAGTGGTCCAGTTTGCTGAACTGAACTAGGAGATTAAGGAATCAGTAATATTTCTTAAAGATTAAAACCCCACTAATTCTCATCACTGTGAAACAGTGAGGATTTAAAACTACCACCTATTGACATAATCTGTAGCCATAAAACTTTTTTTTAAAACTTACTTGGAGATTAGCATGTAGTGTTTTGGAAAAGTGATGTGATATGTCTTGACTTCAGAAACTCTTTTGATAACTCACCTCAAGACATATCTCAACATTCACCATGAGAATGTTTCTTAGGGGGAATTAAAATTTCATTGTTGGCCTACAGAGGCCTTATAGCTGTGTTCTTCAGGGATTGGTGCAGGAATTCTCATTTTATAGGGGACCTTTGGAGGTTTTTTGACTGATACAAGGCTGTGTTTACCCCATGTCATACTATTGTGCCCCATTTCTCTCTTGGCTGCTCCTAAGAGAATGTCCTTATCTTTTATTCTCTGTAACCAATGTATATGTTCATAGCTTATTGCTTAACCTGTAACTCTGTAAGTCTATAAACTCAGGATGGAGGCATGTGTTCTGTGGACATAAAGAAATGATGGTTAAAAACAATAGCTAAGATGCTGGGCTTCAGGACTTTCATGTCTCCAGGAGGCAAGACAGTAAAGGGGTCTGCTATGTTTGTGTCCCCCCAAATTCATATGCTGAAGCCCAAATCCCCAATGTGATGGTATTTAGAGGTGGGGCCCTTGAGAGATAATTGGGCTTAGATAAGGTCACGAGGGTGTAGTCCCCATAATGGGATTAGTTCCCTTATAAGAAGAAAAGACCAGAGCTCTCTCTCTTTTCACATTTGAGGATATAGCAAGAAGGCATCCATCTACAAGCCAGGAAGAGACCTCTCACTAAACACCAAACCTGGTGGCCCCTTGATCTTGGACTTCCCAGCCTTCAAAACTGTGAGAAATAATTGTTGTTTAAATCATCTGGTCTATGGTATTTTGTTATAGAAGCCTGAACTGACTAAGACAGAGTCCATTCCTAAATTCCTGCATCACTTTACGTAAGTCTCCAGATGGAGGTCACCATGCTTTCTTTCTAGAGCAATCTATCTGAAGGAGAGAAGAATCTGCCCATTACTCTCCTTTCTCTCTTCCTTTCTTTCTGGTTAAGCCGTATTTTCTAAGAGAGCATTGCTTTTGAGAAGGGCTCCTGTGATCTTGCAAGAAGTATCTGTTAAAAATGGCTGCTAAGATATTGGTGCACATTGGGGGTTACTTTTAGGGAAAAGAGAGGACACTCTTTAGGGGACACCTTGTGTTAAGGTCCTAAAGTGAGGGTATGCTATCCATGAAGAATGCTCAGCAGTCCTTCAGAAACACAGGAGAGCTCACAATATCCCATGTAATCTCCTCTTCCTTTGAGCTCAAAGACCTATATCTGAACTGATAGTTTCAACCCTTGATGTACAGGTTTTAGCTCCCTTACCAGACTGTGAATTGCTTGAGGACAGGGTCTAGTCAAGTGCCTAGGAGATTCTCTGGTTGAATAATGAGTAAAGTAAGAAGATTAAATTAATGAACATAATGAAAATGGACTGGGCATGATGAGTTCAAGAGTCTGACTGAGCCTTTGGTTCTCAAAGGAGAAGATCTCCTTTAACATTGGGAGAAATTGCCTTGGCTTTGACAGCTGGCATCAGGCAAAGCAAGGTCCTTACAAGTTTCCTGGGACAAAGTTAGAGCCAGAGTTCTCCCAGTAATTCAGGTCAGTCATGTGGAGTCAGTAACTCTTGTTAGATGCAGAACTTTGCTGTTTGGTTTCTTTTTAATACCTTGAGCTCCCCAAAACAATGATGTCAATCAACGTCCTGGTTCCTTCTCTACCACATGGATGGATCCTACCCAAAGAGCCTCCTGGGACAAATCAGAGAAACAACAATTGACTTAAAAATTAAGTTCTCATAGGATATGTGTTTTTTTTTCCCCCAGAGAAAAATCACTGGAAATCAGGTAAAGAGCTTCTTTTCCATTTGTGGGACTCAAGCTGACACCATAGGGCTCCTGCTCTTAGGCCATCTCAATGTGAGTAGTTTACACAGGTCAAGCCATTTGGGGCTACTGCCGGCCTACATAAATGTATGAAATTTAGAAGTGAGCTCTCAATTAGGCAGCAGGAAGAAAAGGAAGGTAAGATGCCCCCACCAATTTAAACGAGGGGAGGATGCATGGTCAAGTGTGATGGTAAAGGCAGGGGACTTTCAATCAAGACACCTGAGCCTATACCATGGTTTTGTCTTTCAGTAATCAAGGGAAGTTGGGCAAACCATTCAACCTCCTTAGTCTCATTTTCCTCCTCTTTGAAATAAAGATCTATATTAAATCCCTATAGAAAATAGGGTTACTATAAAAAATAAGTTAGACAACCTAAATAAGAAATTATACAGAAAAGCACAGAGCAAACTGTTTGGCCTGAAGCAAGTGCTGAGTAATTATAAGCTAAGTCTGAGATGAATGATGCTTTAGGCAACACATCCTTAAGCAGACAAGGTGGAGTATGAGGTACATGGGAGCCTGTGTGTGCCTGGGCATCACCATCAGCCTGGGGTGCAGAGGCAGTCAGGCTCAGACAACCACAGCTGGTGTGAGGTAAAGGAAATGCTCAACATTTAATCATTGGAAGCTTGGAGCTAAAAATGACTTGTGCAAAATAGAAGCCCACCTTTTCTGAACGGACGCTGGGTTGATATGGTTAGTTTGTTGGCATTAGGGATGCAGGCACTCACCATCCCTCCCATTCTGAAAAGGTTCCATGCCATGAATTGGCAACAACAGACACATTTTATGGAGGTTAAAGAGAGAATGACTATAATGAAGCAAATCAAGGTATCTGAGGGATTCCAATTGGGAGGCCAAGCCTATTTGTTGTATTAGTAGGTTCTAATGCTCAGAACTAGCACTCCCTGCATTTCCACATAGACATGCTGAGAATCTGAGTCTATTGCAAAGGCCAGGCCACACTTTAAATGGGAAATATGGGTGGGTTCTCCTGCTTGCCCTGCATCAAATTAAGTTGAAGAATGTGTGGGACAATGTGTGTAGGGCTGAGGGAATTGGGAGGGCATTGGGGAAAGGGTCAGAAAAAAATTTTTGGCATCCTTTTCTATATACTCTTTTCACAGTCTCTGAAAAGGCCTGGGACCACTGTACTAATTATAGGAGAAATCGAGACTCTCCCCAAATCCTCAAAAGAGTGCCCGTTAGAATATATTGTACTCATAGTGACCAGCTGCTAGGCTGCTACGAAAAGTGTTCAGAGCTGACTGAGGTCTGCAGGGCTTGACTTGCTCTGGGAGGCTGCAATGGTCTTAAATATTCATGAAGGTCAGCCTGACCAGGGTTGAACTAAACCTTATTAAGAAACAGAGACTGGGCTCCTTTGTGTCTCTTAGGCAGCTTTGGGCTTCAAGAAATTCCATTCATTATTCAAGTCTTCCTCCCCTTTGCCCCTGAGAACTCAGTGGTCTCTGAAATTGAACCTGGAATGGCCAACTGACACCTTCCCATCCTCTGATTTACCCTCACTGATGGAGATATACAAATCACCATTTTAGGACCTCCTTCCTCCTGACTTCCAAGATGCGGGGAGGACCAGGGGAATGGGAGTGAGGCACAACAAAACTTCAGGGAACTGAACTTTGAGCCAAGGCATGACCGTGAACACCAGCCCAGCTCTAATAGTCTGCAAAGTCTGTGAAGATGGAGTGGTTATCCACAAGGGGGAGCATTCTCTGGATCACCAAAAGAAGAGAAACTGATTGTAGCTCGAAAGACTTATTCTTTCAATAAGGTTGGTGAATGTTAACAGACAGTGAAAGACACAGTATGGCTTAAGTATGTGATGCTGGAAATTGCCTTGCTTTCTCATCAGAAAGCAATCAACACCTTAAGTGAATGAATGATGTGACATGACTGTAGGTATGGCCAACCCAATTCACCCATCTTCACGCATCCTATGTATCCTTCAAAACCCAACTGGAATGCCAGTCTTTTTAAAGTCTTCCTTTATACCTCCACTTAAAAGTATTGCTTCCTGTTTTGGGTGTGCTTAGCATCTTGCACCTCGCTTAGGGCTCCATTTTTCCTGTATTATAGTTATTTATGTACATTTCTCACCTCTCATATTTAATTCCTTCAGGACTGTATCATCTTTAGAGCCTCTACAGTTCTAGCCCTGCACTTGACACAGTAGGTGTTCAATAAATATTTGATAGCCAAGTGACTGACTCAATTTGAAGTAGGAATAATAAAAATAATTCATCATCTGTCACCTTGTTCTTCCAAGGAGGGTCAGTGCATGGCAGACCCGGCCTGAGAGGTCCAAGGTCAAAAGTCTCTACAATGGCTGTACCACAGCTCATATTCAGGATGAGAGAAATTCTTGTATCATTTGCCACATCCTATTGAAATACCATATATCTCCTGCTTCTGATCTCAGAGTTTCCCCAGGCATAGAATTTGTTCTTGTCTTGAAGCAGGGCACCCAGATTCCAAATAGAGATTCCCCCCTGAAGTTCAAGAGCAATTAACAATGAATGGGACTGAGAACACCTATCTAGAATGATCACATGCCAGGACAGTGCCTTCACCCTTCAAAGGAGACAGAAATCTCCAGAGAAATCTTAGTAACAAAGAAATACCACAGCTTCCTCACAATGGTGCAAAAACTTCCCACAAAAACCAAACAACAGTAAAGGCCAAAGACCAATTCATTCTGAGTAGACATGGTCTCTGGACAGAAAAGGAAGAAGATAGAAAAAGATACCTTTTCACAACGAGAGGAGGCTCAACACCCTTTCTCCTGTTCCCATGCTCACTCTGACATGTCAGGGATTCCCTCTCAACCAAAGGAGCTTTGCTCATGAGCCAGCAGTAGGCCACTACATGGACAAAAATGGCTGGTCTGCCTTCTAGGTTTACCTTTAGAGATTGGTCCATTTGATGCTTCCAGCATAAGAAACAGATTAAACCTAGTACTTGGGGCTATCAACACGTACACCTAAAATGCCTCTACCCCAGATGCAACAAGAACTTCCTTCTGTTCACCCTGAAAATCTCCTAGTTATCTATGCCCTGGTGATTTGGGGGTACAATGGGTGTGGGCATCCAGGAAGGGTAATACAAGTGTGGAAATGGCCCAGAGCCTGCAGCCCAATATTTCAACTGCAGAAGGGTCTCCATACACAAAGCCTCCCCTGTGGGAAAGTTGGGGGTTGAGATGAATGGAAAGAGGGAGCAAAGACATGAGCTTGTAGGTGGCTCTGTAACTAATTTTCCCTTGGCATTGGGCAGGTTGGAAGGTGATGATACAAGCAAGAATCCTACAAAAAACCACCTGAAAACCGGCTCTTCTGAATCTACAATATCTATGTCACCCAAAGAACAGGGACTAATAAGAATTGTGCTTTCTAGCGCCTAAAAAAAACAAAGCAAAACATTTCTCAAGCATGTAATTATCCCAAAGAAATCTTGGGATCTGGGGAAGCTCAGTGAGGTGGCAAATTCCTCAGAATCAAAAACCAATGTTGGAAGCATATTGTCACTGTGGTGTGTGTGTGTGTGTGTGTGTGTGTATACTTGTGTGTGTGTGTGTGTATACTTATAGTATATACTTATAGGTATATACTAATATATATATATATATTTCCCCACTTAAAATCAACACCAGTGTGTTCCATCTTCAGTACACATTTTATCTTCATTTCAATTCATAGACAGACCATTATACCATAAAAAGAGAGAAACGGCTGAGAGCAGGCAAAGTGTAACCTACCCAGTGCTGTTTGAAATGCTGGGTCAGCATTGTTAAAGAGCAAAGCAAACCTCCCAAATACAAGTTAAAATGTCTGTTATTAATATACACTAGCAATTCTTTATGATCATCAGAAGAAAATAAAGGAGACAAAAACGGATATATTATGAAATTGAATCTTAAGCATTTTTCTTTTCTTTTTGTAGTGATGGTAGGTATTTTAAGGGAAAACTTGCCAGTTGGAGAAATGGGTCTCCCCGCCATTGATTACTACTTTTCCCCTAGCTCTCTGGAGCTTGGGAGGAACAACATACATACAGAATTTCTCTGAAGTATCATTTTAAAGATCTTTTCCTCTAATGTACAGACCTCTTAAAATCCCATTTAAAACACAGTTGATGAGTTTGAGAAATGTCTTAACAAGTTTTGGCAAAAGACACAGCAAAATAAGGGTTGTTGAATCAAACAAAGTAGTAGGAGTCATGACCAGGGTGTGCTTAGTTAAAGCAAAGTAATTTGATTCAAACGCACAGAAAAAAGGGATCAATCGCCGACAATCCACCTTGTAACTTCTATTCAAGATTCCCTTCACCCGGTCCTGTCATTGGTTAGGATTCATCCGAAAACCTTGAGTCTTTATGGCATTGCTGTCTTGTAGACTACAAATATTTCCAAGTCACCATCTCTCTTAACACATGGTATGGAAGAGAGTCCCAGAAGGTTTAGAGAAGATGTGGGAGCTGGGCACAGGGTAGTTCACCACCAAATAGCATAACACATAAAATCAACCTAGAGAAAATGGCAAAGTCAAAAGTAGCTCAAATCAGACGAGAGTTCTAGGGAGTCAGTGAGTACCATATTCCATGCCAAGAAATTGAAATTGAAAAAAAAAATAAGAACGAAAGCCAGACATAAATCAATATCGAAAGCTTCAAAAAGTCAAAGCCAAACCAATGTTTCCTTTTTCCCCCTACACACAACCTTTTGTTCTAAGCCCAAAGGCATTGAGATCAATCTTTTTTTTTCTCCTGGAAGATTCAAGTCTTCAGAGACACTTCCATGTGATCACTTGAGTCCACAGAAATAAAGCACCTTTGGAACCAAGAGTTGTTCAAGAATCCTAGTGTCTTACTCAATGTGTTGAAAAAAGTACAGTTAAATAATTAGGATAATTCCTCAAATGACAAACACAACCATATTGACTCCAGTGAACAGGCAAAAGGGCTCCCAGGGCAATTCACAACCAAGAAGATAGAGCACAATAAAAGGCTATGACATTTCATGAATATTCTGTGTTATAGCTTTGAACTTTATTGCAAAGCAAAAATATATATTTTTATATATATATTTTTTATCTACATTTCACCTCTGACATTGTACACAACACGAAAGCACAGGAAACCAAAAAAATCATAATGAGGTAGATACATAACACTTACAGATGGAGGAGACTAAAGAGTTTAAATTTGGCTTAATACTGTGGTCACCAATGTATGCATTTTCAACACAGCAGCAAGCATTGATTCATGGGGCAAGAAGCCCAATGATCTCAAATCCAAAAATAAGCCCCTTTAAAAAAATACCTGCTTCAAAATGGAAAGAAATTTTTTTTTCTTTGAAAAATCAGGGATTCAGATGTGTTCAGTTGCAAACTCTGGTGAAATAAAGTTTTTGTTTTTGCTTTTGTACCCAGCGTGGGGAAATGTAAAATTCACCTATGTAATTAGGAGTAACCTGTCCCATAGGGTACTTCTATGTTTTCCTGCTGGAGGGGTTGGGGCAACCTTAGGAGCTCCGTGGCCAGATGTTAATAAAGGAGCAGGGTTTCTTCGTTTTCCCTAAAGTAACCTCCACCTCTGCAGCCACTATACCAGGGACCACTAGCCTTTGAGGGCCCTTGAAACATGCCTGGAAATCAACTGAGCTGTGAAGTCCGTGGCACGTCTTTACCTTCCTAGGACCATCTGCTCTCCCAGTGGGTGAGCACCAACTGGTTTGGAACATTGGGATCATCCCTTTCCCCGCGTCATTTCCACTGACAGCCTTCCACTGGCGAGCTGAAAAGGCCACCGAGAAGGCCATGTTCAGCCTCAATTTTAACTATAAATGCATTTTCACTGTAAAATGCAGTGTCAGGCAGTGGTATCTGCCACAGAGACCAACGTCCCCCTGGTCTGATGTCGTGGATGAAAGGAGAATGAGATGAGAAGGGACCAGGAGAGCAACTTGGCTGGTGAAGGCAGCAGCTGGGAGAACAGAGCCATGAAATGACCAACCAAGGAAGGCTCAGCCCCGGCAGGTACAGATGGACCATGGACACCGAAGGGGCTCCAACTAGAAAGCCAAGGAGTAACTTGGGTTTGTCACCAGTGACTCAAAGAGGAGACCCTAGAGAAAAATGTGGAGGAAACAAGACTCAGAGATGTTGATGGAACTAAAAGTGGACCTGAACCAAACTCCTTGGATTGTTTAACTCTGGACATGATCCTGGATTGGTAGGCTTGGCTCCACTGAGAAAGAGCTGGGATCAGCTGCAGGCCAGGTCATCCTCAGGAAAGAGGGTAGACAGAGGGGTCCTGGTGGAATGCATGGTGAGTCTGGGATGATGGCAGAATGGGGAGGGAACTGACAGGCAACTGCCTGGGCGAGGAGACTGGTGCACGAGCAAAGTGCACATTGGGGAAGCTTGAAGTGGGCCTGTTTGTGTACTGTCTCCCCTGAGGGACTGTGAATGCCCAAAGAGGCCACCTTTCCTCTTTGTGTTCCCAGTGCCTAGCAGAACACCTGACACGTGGAGGCCACTATCCAGGGTGAATTGCATTTATAGAAAAATGCAACAAGAACATGGTTTGGGGAAGATGTCTACAGTGTAATAAGAGCTTTGAAGACCCTATATCCCACCCCACCCCCACCTCAAAGCAATACTCAGAGGCCTCCTCCAGCCTTCCCAGATGTATGGTGAGTGAAAACTCCCATTTGAATTTTGAACGTAAACCATTAAAGAGGAAATACACAGGAGCACGGCCCAGTGGGAAAGAAACTAAAACCAATTCATTTGAGTCTGTGTAAAAACTGAGATCACAGAAAAGCTGGGCAGCTGCCCACAGCCTGGTTGGGCCAGAAGTTCAGGGTCAGGGTTGTGATGGGTCTTGAGCACTTCATTTCAGGAGGCAAAGCTACGGGGAGCTTTCTACCATCACTCTAGCTCTACAGGAGTTCCTGCACAAGGCAAGGCTGAGAGCACTTCTGAGTGTCCCACAGGTCACTAATGCAGAGACTAGATCTCTGTCCCCTGGGAGACCCAAAGCAAAGGGAATCAGTCTAGATTGCAGCAGGCGGCATTCCAGTCATTGTGAGGGAGGTCTCTGACTGCAGCGCATTGAAGAGTGGGTGCAGGCAAGGCGCTTTCCCTGGGTGGCCTTGGAGAACAAGCTTGCTCTCTTTTTGTCTGTGACTATGAGAATGAGCAGGATTTGAGTCTCCTTCAAACCCTGAGATCCCACTGTTCCTTGTGCTCAAGGACTGGGGGGTTTTCTCCAAGGATAACTGCTGTGACTGTGGCAGGCATAGGATAGCGTGAGTGTGGGCACATGCATGTGCTCAATCAGAGGCTGCCTAGTAGGCATTAAGCTAATATAATTGTTGCAAATGTGTAAAGCATGAGGCTGACTGTAGAGAAACTATTGGGTTCACTGTGCCCCTCCCCCGCCTCTCTTTAACCTGCGTTTTCACTGTCTGTTCTCTTCTCCTCTCATTTACGTTGGGTGTTGTTTTTATTTTCCTTTAACCAGTTCACATAACAGTGAATATCACTTTCTTAAGCATAATAGTTTGATGGTGGTCACGTCATTCCCTGGCTTAGGAATTTTTCAGTGGCTCCCAACAGTTTATCATCCGAAATCCAAATTTATCAGTTCGGTTGTCAAAACTTTCATCACATGCATTTTTCATCAAATGCATCTGGGTATTTTATCATCTCTCTGGTATGGGTCAGTCACAGAGGTCACCAGGCTCACCCCTCTGTTTTAGAGATGGGGAAACTGAGGCTCACCAAAGGCAAGTGACTGGCCCAGGAAAGGTGGGGACGGAAGCAGGATGTGGGTTCCCAGGCTGCCTTCCCTCTAGTCCAGCATGCGGGGTTTCCTGCCCTGCCCAGAATTACTCCTCTCTACCATGTCATAGCCATTATCTTCTGGGAAGCATCCATTTCTGAATTTGTCCTAACTCCAACTTTCAACTCTTTCAATGGATCCTTAGAGAAATAACCCACCTATCTAAAGTCCCCTTACCTTTCAAGATCACACACAACTAACCCACAGAAAGGAGACATGGAGTTCTCAGGACAGCCAAACAGACACCTCAAATGCTCAGAGCAAGATTCCATGGAGCTCTTTAGGAACTCACACCCAACAGGTCATGGTCAGGTGACCTGTGGGCAGCAGGTGTCCTCTTCCTTGGGGACACCTTATTTCATAAACATTTAGTCCCCTACAACCTGCCACTTTTGTCTTAGCCTCCATGGTCTTCTGCAGGGAAACAAGTGTGCCAGGGATTCCGTAGTCCAAGCAGTCCCTGCCGGGCAGGCACTCGGAGCTACCTGAGTCACCTAGTCATTGGGAGCCATTGGGGGAGGCGTGGGGAGAGCCTTGACCTTGGAGAGTGGGCCCAAATATCCAGGTCTGACCCCCCAGTTGTACCCGACCAACCACAGGACCCTGTGCAATCACAGAGGTTTCCTGGGCCTCAGTTTCCTCATTGGTAAAATGGGGTGAGATGTCTTGTTGCAAGATTACTGAAAGGATTTAGATGAGACCATTTGTATGAAGGCAACTGGGACAGAGCTTCACATCACTCAATCAATGTCAGCTGAATCTGAGTTCTCCTGCCCTCCCAAAAGGGGCGTCTGCTTCATTGTGGCTGATATCACCTGCCCAGGTCACGCTGGACTTACTCTGACAGTCAACATTCCTGAAACTCCAGTAATCCTAAATACTTCTCTCCTCTAAAGGAACTCTTCCACCCATAGAAGGAAACACAGCAGCTCTGCTGGGACTCCTTCAGAAGCAGCCAGCCTGGGGGAGCTCTGGGTTGCACCTGACTTCTCTGGCCCAGTTATTCACAGCTGTACACCTATGGGCCCTAAGGGGATCTCAGGTGCCAATGGATGGCAACAAGTCACCTAACAAAGCCACCACAACAGGACCCGTCCATTCTGATGGGGAAGACTTTCCTCAGCAAAGGCTCTGTTTGTGCTGCCGATGAACTGTCAGGTCTCAGGCCTGGCATCTTCCCTGGGTCTAGATTTGTGGTGGGACTCAATAATGCCACAGCCCCCAGGGGAGCAGATTGCCATAGCCCCAGAATTAGTATTGGATGCTCTGACTCAGCCCTGGGAGAAGAGCGAAGGATCTAGACCACTTCCACTCTTTGGCCCCTCTTCATTTTGCCCCAAACTCTGAACCTCACAGATACCCAAAGTCCCTGGATCCCTAAAGCTGTCTGAGGACCTGAGCCTGATGGGCAGGCCAGAGAAGAGTGGGGTCATGGGCCAGACCCTGGCAGCTCTGAGAGGACACCTCTAGTCCCCAGCCACTTTTTATGGAGGCCCAGGAGTTGTGAAGTCTCGTGATATCTTGGAACTGATTCCCTTGATATTTTCGGAACTGTAAAGACAAGTTGGCTTCTGGATAAGACTCCTGGGTTTGTGTAGGCAGGACCAGAGCCCATGAAGGCCTAAAGTCTCCAAAACACTACCTCCAAGGGTAAGAGGACCCCCTTACAGGAGGAGAAAGAAAGAATGAATGATAAATTCCTGGGATGGGTCTGAGCAGGCGTGACCTATGGAACAGGACAAAAAGCAAAGGAACAGCACTTCATGAAGATCCCCTGAGTAGCTAAGAGTCTGTGCAGGATGGGGGAGGCAGGAATGAGGCCCACAGAGAAAACGCATTCTTGTCAAAGGGCTACTTCCCTTTCCATCCCAAAGGAATTGCATCCAAGCTCCCACCAGCCATGGACTGGAAACGTATTGTGCTGGAGCAGTTCGGCAGTGTCTGAATTTATTTTTTAAAAACTGGCTTGGGGGGCTTGGGACCTTGTGCAAGATTTGTACGCCGTGTGCAAAACTCAGCCTTGTGCAGACAACCAGAGAAGTTGAGAAGCTGCCTTCTGCGCGCAGGGTGTCCCCTGCCTAGTTTGTGCTTTGTCTAACCCCACGATCTCTCTTTGTTCCAGCAACTACTTTCTGAAACCTTGTGAAGGTGTGCTCGGCCACAGTGGCTCCGGGGTAGTTTATAAATGCCCTAGAATCCATCATTTTGCTTTCGAGCCAAGGGTGTATATCAGATACACTCTTCAAATGGGGTGCAACCTGAGGGCCGACTTCCTGAGCACTTTGATGCAGGCTCTTGAAGATTCTCTTTATATCTAACTTTCAAAATAAAAGCAGCAGATGCAGTAATCCCACTCAGGCAAGTTGCCATCGGTGGCTGGCAGGGGAAGAGGCATATTAGCGTGAAGCTGGGCAAAGGTAAAGAACAAGGATTTGGCCCTGGGCAGAGCAGGGAGAATAGGTGGGAAGGATGCACTTGGCAGAAAGCTATAAAGCTAAGGTAGAAAATATTAGTTCACCCTCTGGGGATAGGTTACTCCATATAGATGACTACGAATAAGGAAATAATCACCTGGGTCAAATCCTTCCCAGAGTACTCGAGGTCCCCGCCAGGGTCTTTACCCAGGACCAGGGTCCATATTCTTGCCCAACCCCCAACCCCAGAGGTCACATGCTCATTGTTCCACTTAAGCCAAATTTTTTTTTTGATCTTGCCTTAAGTCAACACATCCCCAAAACATATCGTATAAAAGTACACTTTATAAAGAAAATAAATATTTTGAGTCAAAAAGATGAAAACAAGTTGTAAACATGGAACCGAAATGGAGAAATACACATCTGTTCACTTTAGGGAACCAAACAGGGTTACATCGAATCAAATTCATTGAAACCGAAAGAAAAGGAGAAGCTTTTCGCGGGAACTCTTCGATTTAGGAAAAGAATCACTGTAGCATGCTCACCTTGAACCAGGGGCTGGGTGTGGTGGTTCTTGTACAAAGGAAAATCTGTGAGCGGGGCGGAGATCTGAGGTGAAGGAGGGAGGGAAGAGAGACTGGAAGATTGCATAGTTGTGAAACAGTGGCTTCTATCAAGGTGAACAAGTGCATCATCTGATAAAATAGCATTTGATATATATTTTTCTCTGTTCATTTCTGTTTACCATCTTTTTCTCTGTCCACCGAGCATTTCAGACAGGGAAGCATATGTACAGTACACACACACACACACACACACACACACACACACACACACTAGTGCTACGCCTGAATGGCATAGCCATACTTTACAATGACCCCTCACCACTTGTTCCGGCAACGTTTGCATTCACCGATACACTTTCGCTACAGCCTCGCCCCATTTCTTGCCAAAACTGGTGTCCTGGATGATTTTTTTCCTTCTTTAGCCATGAAAGGGGGCAGGTGAGAATGGGGGCGTCGAGGAAAGCACCAGAAATGGTTCTGTTTTCTTATTAAACTTCTGTGGAATGCCTCCCGTTTTGGTAGGAGAGAGGGGGTTTACAATTTTGAAGAGATGGGGGAAAAACAACTGCCTCTTTTTTTGAACATTCTTGAGGTAAACATATTTGTTAACACCTTAGGCAGCAGACACACTGACAGTGCTGTTGAGAAACCTTAGACTGAGGGGGGAAACAACGCCAAACGTAACATGAACGCTCAGAACATTTATAAAGCACATCTACGTTTTAATTCATTTCCCTTTCCTCTCATTCAGCCAACTCCTTTGAATAACATAGAACAGAACAGAAATACGAATAATTTCCTATACTGGGCATCCTTTATTCCATCTCACTATAAACCTCTTGTGCTCACATCCTCAAGGTTGTGAACCAACTGAAAACTAAAAGAAAGATGAACATACTTCACTCTTTCCATTCTTCCCATCTGCCTCAAGCATATATATATGTATATATGTATATACACATACATATATATGATAGTTTACATTAATATAGGAAATAGCGAAGCTCTTTTAGTTACATTTATACAGAATCACTGCATCTGATCTTTATTGTCTATTCTCTCTCTTTTTGGATAAACAATTGGCTATAACAATCTACAGTAAGGCTTCACAGAAAGAATTCTGCGTGTTTTTGTTTTTCTCTAAGAACCAAAGTTTATAAAATGAGGTTTGATTCTAGCACCTTAGACAGTATTAGTGATGTTGTTCCCTTGGGAGAAGTTAGCACTACCCAGCACCTCAGGCCAATCTCAGTCTGTTCCACACTTTTCAAAGGTATTGCCAAAGGAGGACACACAGCGCGGTGGAGATGGAGGAGCAGGAGGGGAACACAGCCACACCCCGGGGTTAAAATCTCAGCAACATACAAACAAACCCGTCAACACAGGTCAAGTTGCTGTCCCCAAGTTAATGATCACTTCGTGTTTCCGTGCTGCCAATGAGTCCTTTTGCGTTAACCCTCCCCCATGAGGTAAGGAATAGCAGGATGTCCGTTTTAGATGGGGAAACTGAGTCAGGAGACGGATGCAGGTCAGTAGGTCACAGAGGACACAGTCTGGGCTAAGACACAGAGGCAGGGATGCCCACCCTCTAGCCTCTTAGCCCCAAACTATCCCTCTCATCACCTTGGACCGGTGAACTGAGATTTTGCAAAAGCAGTTTATTTGGCCGCTGATGAGGAAGCAAAACAAACAAATTTTTAAAAAATATCAGCACCAAAGGAAGTTCAAAAGAAGCTGCTCGATGCTCCCTTGTCCAATATTCCATGGAGACAGCAACTTTCACAAGAAAGGAGACAACGCGTCACAGGGGTAACCACCTTGGGTGCCGGCGCCCTGCCCGGGAGTTGAAACTGCACAGAGCGGTTGGTTCCCGTCGAGTAGTGCCTGTGTTGGCAGAGGACCGATCAACTCCCACCAAATCTGCATCAGAACCTCCATCCCATAATTATACAACGCTAGAGAGGTCTCTACCTCTGCATCTATTTATACACGTTTACACGGAAGTCCTTGACTGCACTGGCACGTGACCCCACGGGAAAGTGCTGGCCTTGCTGTTTGCTGCAAGTGGCCGCCTCGACGGGGGTCACACGAGAGAAGCACCACAGGAAAAGGCACCACAAGGTTTCGAGAAGTTAAATTGCCTGCTGTCGCCGCCCTGACCTCACCGTGGTGGGGGAACTGAAAGCCTTCCGTCTCTAGCCAGGGCCACTGATTCAAAAAGGATCCTGTCCCATGTACACCTGTCCATTTCTGACCCACAGGGAGAGAGGGAAGGAAGAGGTGGATGTGGTTCTTCTTACTGCAATTTCTGTTTGGCTACTGGAAAGGGAACACATTTCCGTTCTTAAAAAAGAAAAAGGGGGACTCGGCCTTTGGAAACCAAGCCCTCCTAAGAAAGGGAGACGATGAACAAAAATCCTTTGCTAAGGCAAGTTCTGCGTGGAAGTCTGACCTTCTCATGTGATTCCGTGGGGGCATTGCGGTTGGAAAAGAAAGAGGAAATGCAGGAATGACATCTGTAGGCACCATTAGCCACAAATAGCACCGGGTCTAGAGTAATGAGGACAGACAGATGTCCACATCTGTCCACATAGCTGAGAACCATGAGAGTTGGCTGGGAATCACTATGACACCATCCTTAGAGTCTGGCCAAGGAAACTGGAAGTCGTTGGCCATTCGGAGCACCAAGAATGACATGTGCCACTGACAACCAGGGGAGGATGGGGGCAGCCGGGACCGCACAGCAGATGCGAGATGACATTCCAATTTTCACTAGTTACTTGCCGGCCTTGAAATAGCCCTTCCTATGTTTCTTGTTCCTGGCAGGGGGCCACACTCCTCATGGGAATGAGGAGCCTGTATGGGTGAGGGGTGCGGAGTTCTCCCCACCAGACATTTCCTTTCCCTCATCCTGGTTAGAAAAAGGAAAGCCAACTGGCCCTGCTGGTGTGATCTGGAAGGCTCCCGGTACTGACTGTGGAGACAGGATCGGGAGGCCTGAGACCAGGATCAAAATAACTCACTGCAGGGACCCTCTTCCCAGACTCTGGTCAATGCTCTGACTAAGCCCAGGGCCTGGTCACAGGGGGAGTCGGAACAAGCAGCCTCTGTGTGTACTGTTTAAATGGAATTCTTTTCTGTCCGGTTCCTCAAACTGGTATTTGTTTGTTTGTGGGTTTTTAAGCTTAAATTGTTTTTCAAATTCTGACGTTTATCAATACCAAAAATGATACTCCCATTTCAGTGTGAGGAAAAATGAATTGTTCCTACCTCTTTCCAACAACCTGAATTATGTATCCAAACCTACTCTGGGGACGTGGACAGCAGAGGCAAACAGAAGACTCATTTGCAGAGGCCTTCTCTAGCACCTTCAGGGGGACAGAGCAAAGCCCCATGGACACCCCATCTGCCCCTGTCCCTGCCCTTGGTCTCCTCTTACGTGATTTTCCACCTGTATGCCTCCTGTCCTGACAGACTTGGGTATTTGGGAGTCTGTCTGCCCACGGATTTAGGAGAACGGCCTCTGCCCGTTTGTTCCTCCCAGGACTTCCTACAACTTCCTTCTGTGCAGGACTTGTATTGATGGCACAAAGCCCCTGCCTCTCTGCTGACCTAAGGTCACGGTGTCCTGACCACAGTCCCAGCAACCACAGTGGGTGGAGTCTAGATGGGCAAGTGTAGTTCTGAGCGGCTGGACGGGGAGAGCTGGCTCCCCTAGCCTTCCTCCCCAGCTCCTCTTGCTGCTGCTGGCCAAGGGAGATGGCAGAGAGAGGAGAAATCCACATCTGTCATTATTACTGCTCCCTCAATGAGACCAAGTGGAAGGTGCAACCCGTGGCACTGGTTCGCAGCACTGGAGAAGGGAAATATTGCCAGGGCTCTGCTCACAGGCTGTGTCCTCCAAAGGGTTTCCCTTGTTTTCAGAGTCAAGAGCTCCCTCTGCTGGACGCCTGTATCACATGCTGCCTTCCACTGGAGTTCTTGTTTTTAGCCAAGCCATGGTGGCCAGAGAAGGTTAGATCAAAAGGGACATTTTGGAAACAAAGATGACTAGAGAGGCTAAATAATTGGTCCAAGGTCACATAGTGTTGGGCCAGAGCTCAGATTTACTGATTTCCTACCAGGAGTCTTTACACTATCCTGTTATGACAAGTGGGGTCATCATTCTCAGCCTTTCTACCTTCCAAATTTTCATTCAATATTTTCCCTCCCTTACTGCATCGCACATGGCAGGGGCTATGTTTTGCGTATAATAAATGTTCAGTTAAGCGAAATTATATTTTAAGAATAAGAGCTTCTTTTTCCATTCAAGGAGGTTTCTTAGTTATGTAGTTTATGTCCTCAGCCCAATGCATAAGGGCTCCCCTTGCCTGTAGCACAGGTTTCACATAAGCAGCACCTGTGCAGGTCAGGTGTGAGAAAGCACAAGGGTCCCTTCTGGCCTTCCTCCCACCATCTTTGGCTAAGCCATTGCCCATAGAGCTGCTCTGGAGAGATGGGGTTAGAACTAGGTTCACTGATATTCCCTTAGGTTGAGAATTTGGTTGATAACAGGTGGCCATAAGCCTCCATGTTCAGGAGGGCTCAGCCTATAGTCCACTGCGAATTATCTTTTACACCATCAAACTTTGGAAACTATGTTCTACTCACACAGCTGCTGCTCAGAACAGAAGGGCTGCTGACGAAGATCAGATACACAAGGGAAAAGGGAAGGAAAGATTCCCAGCTAGACACCAGGGTGAGTCTCCTGTGGGTGACTGGGGCCCCTACAGCAAACTCCCACCTCATTGAATGGACAGCGAGGGACAAGGACACACACCTTCAGCTCAGAACTGCCAAGTTCTAGAACTTTCCTTTGATGGATGCATGCCTGGTCATTTGTTCAGGGGGTGGGGTGGGGGGGGATAGCTGGAATCTCAAAACTAGTGGCATTTAGAAGTGCTTCTTTTAAACCCTTGAATTCACATACAAGAAGCCAGTTTCTCAGACACAGCTAATGCTCAGAGTAGATAGAAGCAACGAGAATATTTTATTAGCCCTTTAGGGGAAATTACAAATTTTATGCACTCAAGACTGAATTACCTGAGAGTTTCAAATACTTTTGCTCTATAAAGAGTCACTTAGCAGTGTCATCAGTTTTATTGGGTTAAAATGGGAAGAATGACTGGTAGGGAACGTATCCCAGAAAAAATAAACAAAGGTAAGAAAATATCTTAAAAAATAACCATCATGTTGAGTAGAGAGCTTGGATTCCAGCCTTCCGACCCTGCAGGCTGCTCCCCTCACCAGGCAGACGGGTTGGGAGAGCCAGTGACAGTGAGCACACGGGAAGGCCCCAAACATCCCTCCAGGGGAAGTCAGTGAGATCAGAGCGGGATTCTGTGGCCCATCCTCGGGCACACATGTGAGGAAAAGCCGAGAAGCTCTGCCCAGCTGCAGGAGCACAACCTGCTGCTTTGAACAACAAACCACAGGTTAACAGCCCACGAACGCCAAGAGGTGTCAGTGAGACACTGGAGGGTTCTCCTCCTCATTCCTTTCTTCCCTCCTCTCTTTGTCCTCTCCTCTCCCTCTCCCTTCCTCCCTCCCCCTGTTCCTCCTTTCTTTCCTTCCTTTCCTACCTGTATATTTTCTTCTGTAACAAATCTGTAATTTTTTTTTAAAGTGAAAGAAAAAAGCCACATAGGAAGGCAGGGGTGCACCATAGCCCTTCCAGGTTGTACTCTCATTTTCCCATGTCCTATCCCCAAGTTCCTCTCCTTGTAGCCCAAAGAGATGTTTTCTGTAATACTCATAGAAAAATGGGTTTCTTAAAAACATGTCTTGTCACAAAAGAGTCCCTGCCAGGAAACAGATAATGGAGCTAGTAGACCCTGGGGATTGGCACTGGGGATAAGGGACACCAACAGAGGGGAGAAGGCAGGTGTCCCACATGCTCCTGGCATGACCGTCTGCAGCAGCTGGCCATGTGCCACGCCACCAGGGGCTGCAGACACAGACATGCACGCGGGACAGGTTAGGGAAGGGGACCCCAAAGGCTGCTCCTGTGGAGCGGGGCTTGGAAAGGTTTCAGGGGCTCTGTTTTCTCCCACCTAACACAGTGGCTATCTTACCAGCCCACGTCTAGATCCCACACATTTTAGGACATGGCTCCCCTTGCCGCAGGTGGCTCCCCTTGCCTGCCCAGTCAAAGAAGGAGCCTCACAATGGGATGCAGGTCAGGAAAGAAGGCTTGCGGCTCAAAGCACTGAGTTCCATTAGTACCTTGTCCCTCCAGGTAACCCCTAACCCAATTCCCTGGCTCTTTGGGCCACGTGACTGCTGTCACCAGGCGGGAGGGAACCCGAGTGGACACCTGTTTCTTCCCAGTCTGTCTGTCGGACTTGTCATGGCCGTCACTGCCACAGGGAGGTACTTGGCACGGCACGAAAATTGGTCTGTCCCACAAAGCAATTGCTCTGAAGTGTCTCCCATCTGTTAGAGTCCCCAGAAGAGGGTCACACTCCCTTTCTCAGGGCCAGGCTCCCAGCACCTGCAGATATGATAACGTAGGACAGGATTTCACCGGCTTGGGTTTCACCGGCCACAGATCCTGGACATCTGCCACAGAACTGACCTCGCGGTAGCTTCCCACCTTCCCTTTGTACGCATCCTCTGCTCCCTGCTCCAGTGGCAACGTGTGATTAGAATTCCAGAAAGTGGAGAGTCGCTGCCCAGAGACTCCGGGCTGCTCTGCGAGCCTGCTGGGGAAACTGGAGACTCACACAATCCCAGCACAACCCTCCGTTGGCTTCGCATCCCAGATGGAGGGATGAAGACATATGCCAGCTCCAGGGAGTCTTCATGGCCAGGCCTGGGAGAAAGACATGACCAGCTAGGCTATGACTATTTCAAGTCCGGCAAGAGCCCTAAACATCATAATTCTCTGTTCCATCAATTTTTTAAGCCCTTTAAGAAAAAGATACATGCATATATATACATATGTGTGTGTATATATAATATATATATAGTATATATACACATGTAAATGTGTATATATATACAAATTTAAACACACTGTATATATACATATAAATGCCCAAGATTGGCACATTTATGTATCCAGATGTGATGAATAAGCTTAAAATGCAGTTATATGGTCATGTACTGTTATTGGCCGCCCCAGTTCTACACAATTCCTGATAATCATAATCTCAAAATGTCAGATCACCGCATAGCTTATGTGGTTTTCACTGTTCTCTCTCTCTCTCTCTCTCTCTCTCTCTCTCCCCCTCTCCCTCTCTATCCCATTCATAATCATTATAATTTCTAATAAATACAAATGAAGCCCTCATAATGAGGAGGTGCAGTAGGTTAGCCTCCAGGGCAGGGCTGCAGGGGCGCCCCGGTGCTGTGGGATATTACACCGCGCAGGGGCTTTCTGTGTGTTGGTGACATAATGCCCTGGATCGCCCAGGGTCTGTGAAAACTTGGTATTTTCACTTGGAGGCCCATGTTGGCGTTATCAGTGAGCGTCCCCAACTGCTGAAGTTAACAGATGTGCCCCTCTCTCCTGCCCCCCATCCCCATAGGTCTCCCTCAGGAGCCAGGGCCACACCTTTTAAAGGCATATGCATTTACTAAAGGAAGAGAGGGCAGGGCACCTGTCCTTGACACTGGGCGGCTGGACCGGTGGAGAGGCTGAGGCCACTGCTCAGAGGCGTGTGGAGTGACAGCTTCTGGGAGCTGATGATGTGTTGGCGGAAGCATGCAGCAACAGTGGCATCCAGGCAAGTGAACAGGGCTGAGTTTGACAAACACCCCTGCCGGAAGCGGTGTGCCTATGACTGGCCTATAGAAGCGGGTCTTTTGGAATCAATGCCAAGGTTGCAGCGGTCATGAGCGCAGGCTAGAGAAGGGCAGAGGAGTGGCTGAGAAGCACAGAATGGTCTGGGCCAGGCAGCACCAAAGCTGAAGACATCCCGTCCTCAGGTCCTGGGTTCAAGGAAAGGACATCAAACCTCCATACTTACTACCTTGGGGTCCTAAAGAAACTCGCAAGGGTCCTCCCAGTCCTGTGTCTAAGGTGGAGAGGACCACAATGGACCACTGAGTCCCACATCTTTTCTCAGCAACAACAGAGCCATATTCACACCAAATCACCTTCTCTTTTTCTTTGTCCCTTCTTCCCTCTGAAAGGAAAAGAAAGTAATTCTCTTCTTTCCCTGAAGGCTGGCCTCATATTTGCAAAATAACAAGTGGGTTCACTCTGGTTCTAAAACGCAGAGGAAGCCCCCACTGAGCTCTGTGGATGCTCCTTCTGTGGCACGTAGATTGCGAAGGATTCAGGGAGAGGGCCCTCCTAATACTGAATGAGCATCCGAACAGCTACAAGGCTCTGGGGGCACCTCCAGGAAGCTTCGATTTGGGGCTGGAATTCCCACCTGCTTAGCTCAGCAGGTGGTTTGGCTCTTTGTAGAAACTAGTGAACCTTGGGCCCAGCACTTGACAAAGAATTTGAGATGCGCTCTGTTTTAGAATTCAGACCTGATTCCTTGAGTGTGGTTGGGAAGGCAAGAACTTTGCACATAGAAAAACAAATGAGAAATTTAAAAAGGCTTTGTGTTAAAGTTAGGCAGCTAAGAAATTGAAAACTCCACCACCAAAAAAATATATATAAATAAATAAAATAGCCACATGTTCTGATTTTTTGTTCCTAGTAAAGACCCCTGTCTTTGGAAGCCAAGACTTTGCAGCAAACAACAGAGAACCAGACTCTCCAAGGACATAAACCAACCAAAAAGTACCCAGCTGTTCTAGCACAGCATAAGCAAACCATTCTCTGGGTCTGGAGAGAGAAGATGAAGGCTATGCAAAACTGAAGCGGAGCCCAGGAGGAATGATGGAAATCATAGAACCATATCTGCTGGTCACAGGACATGCTCACTGCTATTTGCCTTCATTTTCTCTCAAAGGAAGAAGAGCAACCAATATGTATTTGCTTCTCAGAATAACATCCTCTGATGTTCAAGTCCTTCCTTTTTTGCCCAATATATGGGAAGGAAGACAGAGAATAACTTTTGGGGGCAGAGAACATATTTCTTGACCCATATTAACATAGCTGTTATTCTGTCCTCTTGTAGTCATTTAAAAATATCCATTAATCAAAAAAGAGAAGAGGAGTTAGATCACCATCCCCTCCTCCACAGCACCTAGCATGGTGCTTTGCACACAGCAGGTGCTCAGCTAATGCTTAAAAGGATTTTAAATAGGAAGCAAACCTGATAACCATATATTTTTACCCTCAAAGTACTTTTCCAGACAGTCACCACCGCATCCTCACAACACCCCTGTGAGGTAAGTAAGCAATACTCTTTCCTTCTTTACAGAAAAGTAAACTGGTCCCGAGAGTGCGACTTGACTTGGGTCTGCAGAAAGATAGAGGCCTGAATTCATTACTCCCAAGAACATGACCACTTCATGAGAACGTGCCTTTCCTTGCTTTAGATGCTTCCTCTTGCCCTTTAGTAAAACAATAATGCTTAAATCGGTCACTCAGTAAAATCCATCTCCTCTGTTTGCAAAGAACATGCTTTGCTCTTTCTGCCCCAGAGAGCATAGGAAGTAACGATTAGATGGTTGCACATATGTTTGCCCCCACATACTTCTGGAAGCCCTCCTCTTCTTTATCATTCTTCCTACCCATCTACTGAGTCCTTTTGTCCTCGGTGGCTCCACATGTCCATCTTCTCGGTCATAAATGCCGTACAGTTCATTCACCATCCATCCTAGTCAAAAAAGCGGTGCCGGCGAGAACGGAGAGCCAAGTCTGAGGTCTCATTTATGTCTTCCTTCTGGTTACCATCAGAAACACCTAGTGAAAATAAATAAGCCAAGCAGGATCTGGCCTATCCACAGAACAATCAGAGATACAAGATCAAACAGAAGTCATTATTGAGTTCCAAACTATATCTGGTCCCTTGTGCTGTCAAAACAGTAATATTAATCTTGGCAAACAGAGTCAGAGCAGGTGGGAAAGGAGCGCTTGTCAGGGCCCCATAGTCAAGGAGCAGAAGGATTTGTAGCAACAACTGGGACCTATCTGGGTGAGTTACCTGTTCCTTTGGGACAGTCTCAAGATGGGACGTGTGTGTGTGTGTGTGTGTGTGTGTGTGTGTGTGTGTGAGGATTTTTACATTGGAATACACCTGAACCCTAAGGAAAGGGTCAGAGCTCAGAGCCAGATTTGAAGCTTCTAGAATTTTCCCTTCCAAGAAAGTTCTCAAAGCCAATGGAAAACCAGTGCTGCAGCGGGCCTTCCTGGAGCGCTAGCGCTCTTCACTGCTCCCACCTGCCCTCACTCTGGTGGAGGTCCTAAGGAGAACACAAAGCTTCTTAGGATGGGTCTGTTTTCTTCCTCAAAGGGTATCTTGGTAGTTGAATTGAAAACAGTCAAACCATAGGAAAAAGAAAAAAAAAAGAAAAAAGGAAAAAGAAACTCAACTAAATGTTTCCAATTCAAATGATGAGGAAAAAAATACCCCAATTTAAAGAAAACCCCTTAGTGATGTTCCCCAGCCCCTGTTTGTCTCTGAACCTTTGCCTGCAGTCTCCACTCAAAGCACACCAGGGAATGATGAAGACCCACCATTGGGACCCGCAGTTTGGCTGACGAGACTTTTTTGTTTTATTAAAAAAAACACACAGTTTTGTTTCTGTACTCTGCAGAGAGGCAAAGAGAAGGAGAGTCCATTCGATGAGGTGAGCCTCAAGGTTGAAAAACATTGTAAGGAAGAACAAAAGTAAGAGATATTTCCTGAAGAGCTTTCAACCACCTTAAAAACAATCTCCAAATACTCCCTGTTCACCCATTCTCTTGTCTGCCCAAAGCTCAGCAAATACCAGTTTTCAAATGGGTCCTTCCGTATATTCTCTGATACTTTAGGAAAAATCAACATCGGGACATTTGGTTTTAGAGTTACAAGTGGCCGGCTTGAGCTAGGTGACCTTCGGTTGCCTGAGCGTGTACCACTGTACTGGGTTCACAGTGATGTGAAATATTTAAGAACCATGGGTGTGTGAGCATTCTCCCTGTCTAGCTCCACTGCTCACCCTCTGGGGTTCCAGGTGTGGCATCTGGAGAACACCCTATTCTTCTATGGTTCTACTTCCCAAGTAACGAGATCACCACCCTTCCTTATATGATGCCTTCACTACAGGCAATAATGACTGAATCCTCACAGCATCCCTGAGCAAGAGAGAAAGAAGAGGTTGGCCTTCTTTCTCTCCACTTTACAGATGGAGAAACCAAGGCACCGAGAGGTGAAGAATCCATGATCACAGTGGGGGACTCTGAATCAGCCTGTGCTATTTCCTGATCTTTCTGGGTCTGAAGAAGAGCCTCTAGGAAGTCTACAGCTAAAACAAATCTTCTAACCCCACTCTGGCCTGAGGACCTCAGAGCTACATTGAGGATGGAAAAACAGACCAAGGGAGTTCATCTCCTAGGCGACCAGTTGTCTGTATCCCCCATGACACATGGCGGAAGGCTGCTTCTAGAGGGATGTTTTCTGGGTTAGCCATTGGCACTCTACCCAAGGCAAATGATTTCTTTGTCCTCCCTGGTTTGAGGATACATTTTAGGAATAGTCCTTCCTGGATGAGCATGGATGAGCTGATTGACTTCAGTTTCTGGTGTGGGGTCTTGTGATTCGAATTAGGGATTGGCAAGGGCAGGCATCTCCTATGGGGGCTTGCATATTGTCCTGCATGGGATGGGGCAGGCCAGGGCAGGTGCCCCTGAGGTCCTGCCTGCTCATTTCCGATTTGGTCTATTCTTAGCCCTTGACACAAGGTGTTGGCCGTGTGTAGAGGGAACACCTATGGTTGTCCGTCTGCTGCCCTCAGGAGCTGCCATTAATAGCACTCCCAACCTTTGGCTCCAGCACATCTCAGCCACTTCCTGCCAGCCAGTGCAAGGAAAGGTACAGGGAGCAAGAAGGCACAGCTCCTTCCCAGGAGGAGGGAAGAAGCAGATGGTGCCCGGGAGAGGCAAGTAAGACAGACAGAACCGGGCAGGCAGGGGAATAAAGCTGCAGGCAGATCAAGGCAGTGCCCTTGTCTTTTGATATTTGGCCAATAGCACAGATGCAGTGTTTTAAGCAAGAAAGAAAACCTTTCAGATAGCTACGGACGGGTGAGAGTGAGGCTTATGTTGCCAGCGCAGGAACTTAGATGACGCATCATCTTTTTCCCCAGTGAGGGGCTTCGGAAAAAAATCTCTGAGAGGGCGGAGTTGCCATTTCATAAGTTTTGAAACTGGGACAGGCACACATGGATTTAGGATGCTCTGGGGACAGTCCTCTTACAAGCTTAGGGCTCTGTAGCCTGTGATAGGCTAACCACTGCCATTTCCACGTTGCGCTGTGCATGGGAGCGGAGTGCGCTGCTCTGAGGGGTCCGTTTTAGATGAGGAGATAATGACTCAGATGGTTAACCCTGAAAGATTTCCCGTTTTGTTCCTTTCATTCACACCTGGACCTTAAGAAAAGGAGCCGATGCTGGTTTACATTCACTGCCTACAGGGTAGCAGAGTGTGCTTCCTGCCCGCAGAGGGCTGCCTGAGAGACTCTGGTCATCAGGAAATGTTTGAGAACGAAAGGAAGGCTGATCAGGCCACTCCGGCAGGGTCTCTTCCTGGTCTCCCTCCGACTCATCAAGATCCTCCTGGCAGCTTTCTAGGCTACACTGGGAATCTCACTTGAATCCAGGTGAAATTAATGGCAGTGAACTCTTCACAGTCTCCATATTTAAATCCCTTCCCCCAACCAAATCTGGTAGTGTTATTTTAATATATATATATATATTTTCAGTTTGGCAAAGAAATAACGAATTTTAGCTTCTTGATAAGAAAATCAAATGAGTGTATATAAGGCATGCTCCCCTCCTCGTGAAGGCTACCTACCACCCAGGGCTGCTACCATCACACCTCAGGGGCCTGAGAGGGCTCACTTTGAGTAAAGAGCCACTTTCTTTGGCAAAGAAAAATGCCATGGTGTGTGTCTACCTCATTAGAGAGAGCCAGGAGCGGGAGGGCGTGAACGGCCCCGCCCTGTTCTCTTTTAGGACCTGATACCCTTCCTCCAGCCCAAAGGCTCTGAGCCTGCCCTTGCTGTCCTCCTCTTACATCCGTTTCTGGGTACTGGAAAGAGAAAAGTTTGCTAGGGGCTGGGGCACCAGGGCTTGGGGCTCGTTATAGAGCCCCCGCCCCAGGAGCAGGGAGCAGAGGAGATAAAGAGGGAGTGTGCTTCCTCTATCAGGCAAGTGAATGCCGCAGGGGGTTTCGATGGATACATAGGAGTGAAGTCATGCCTGCTTAGAGGTTCTCCAACAAGATCAGCATCAGAAACCTCTTCTCCTGCCCCTATGACCATGTGGGAGAGAGTAAAAGTAGAGGAAGAAGGGAGAAAATGATATCATTTGGTGCTTTTAAAAAAACCCACACATTTTTCTCCCCGAGAATAAGGCCCCTGCTGGGACAGGGTCTGATGCCTGTGACATGAGATGTCATATGGCCAATAGACTCACCTTCATGATCACAATCCAGACAAGTATTTACACTCTTTGAAACCACCCTGAGACTCAAAGGGGCCATGGCTATTGAGGAGACAGGTTAGGCCATGGGGCCATAGCGTATTGGGTGACTTTGTGCTCTGAGATGTTGAGCGTGGGGAAGCTGGCAGGTGTGGAGGAGCCCCCAGGGCCACAAGGAAATGTTGTCTTCCGTGACTGAAAAGGGACATTTTGTCAATGTGTGCCATCAAGAGAGATGGGGCCTATTCCCACAGCAGCCCTGGTGCCTCTGTGGAGAGCAAGCTGAACCTTTTGGAGACAGTAGAGGAATGTATTTCAGATACAAGAAACTCTTGGCATGAGTAAGCTCAGTGGGGGCTCATGTGATGAATTTGAACCCTCTGAGCTTCCCTCATCATGGTCTTAAGGACATGAGGCCCAGAGAGGAGACTGGTTTGCTGAGCAAGGGAGAAACAGAGCTTGCAGAAATGATGCTACAAAACCACCCAGGTGTTAGAGATGCTACTGTATTTCTGAGACTGAAAAGAATCAAATTTTCTGTGCGGTTGGAGGCATTTTTGCGGGGGGGGGGGGGGGGGCGGTGGTGGCAGTAAGGGGCATAGCTTCCTAGGTTGTTCTGTAGCTCCCAGTACAGTGTGCTTATCTGCTACCAGAACCAAATATTGAGAGCTCATTTATTTTCAGCAGAAGTTCCTGGGCAAAAAGTAGGTCCAAAGATTTTTTTTAAAAAAAGAATATCATAGGCGTCCCCCTAGGGCAGTGGTCGGCAAACTCATTAGTCAACAGAGCCAAATATCAACAGTACAACGATTGAAATTTCTTTTGAGAGCCAAATTTTTTAAACTTAAACTATATAGGTAGGTACATTGTTATTAACTTAATGAGGGTACTCCTAAGGCTTAGGAAGAGCCACACTCAAGGGGCCAAAGAGCCGCGTGTTGCTCGAGAGCCGCAGTTTGCCGACCACGGCCCTAGGGAGTACCTGGGGCTATATGAGCAGCACCTCATCACCCTTAAGGGGTTTATCGGGGCTCAGGCAGGTGGCAGACTAAAGGCGGATTCCAGTGGAGTGGCCTGGAGGAGCTGGGTTTTTCAGGACCAAAGTCTTCTTGGTAGAAAGACCCACTTCCCAGGGTGAACTCAGAGCACTGAGAGCGTGGATTGCCACACTGCCACCCAGTGGCCAGCCCCTCACTAGGGGAAGCACACTCATGGGGGAGGTGATGCCTGGGACCAATGGAGAGGGTTTCCTGGTGGCTAAAGACATGGGGGTTGGTAGGGGCTGACGATACTGAGAAGATAGATGCAAAGTCTACCTGGCCATTCTCTGTATGTTTCCCTCCCTCCCTCCTTCCTGCGTTTTCTACTTCTTTCCTGACTTTTCTTCCTCCTTCTGGTTCTTTGCAACCCAGATGCTGCTCTCAGAGGCATGTTTTCATTTGCATCATTAGGAAAGGAGCTGGCATGACGAAGGGGGTGGGAAATGACATTTCACGGGACAAGTGTGCCTTCCTGCCTGAGTCTTGTAGAGGCCGATCCAACAAAGGTTGAAAGAAAGGATTTGGGAAAGGTCCTGTCATCGACTCATTTGTTCCCAGTGGCTACAGCCCCAGAGGGTCCTCCCTGAGTTGGAAGTTATCACCCCAACTTTAGGTGCTCCAGGTCAACAAATGTGAGCCATTTTCTCATTTGCATGTAAACATAAACACACACACACACACACACACACACACACACACACACACTGGATGTGCAGTAGAAAAATAGAGCTGCAATGTGTTGAAATGAAAGAGAAAGAGAAAGGAAATAAATCCAAGAAAAGACAAACAAGCCAAAGTGGCACAGGTCCCAAAGGGATGCACGGGGGACAGCGCCAAGGGTTGCTCTAGCCACAGACGTCCCCAAGGCTCCAGGCACAGGAGCCCCAGAACTGAGGCAGACAAGAGCTGGGACCCAGTGAGCCCGGATGGCTCCTCTCACATGGCCTCCCGTCCTCCAGCCTCAGCAGAGTAAGCGGCGAGCTAAGCCCTCAGTAGGGAAGCAGAGTCCAAAGGAAAAGCACCTCCAGCCAGACTGGAACTCCCAATTAACCGCTGGGTGGCCCAGGGGCCTGGGCCTGGGGTGGGCGCAAACAGCCCCACGTGGCTGGTCTGCACCAAGGCCTGGTGTGCTCTGTGCAGCGTGCTTCCTAGTGGGTGGGCCCCGGGCCCACAGGCTCTCTGCACCTCTCCTCCCGCCCCTCCTTCCCACAGGGGGAGCACCCCAGGGGCAACCGAGTCAGGGAGGGGGACAGGACAGCACTGCAAAGTTTAGTACCAATAAAGGAAATCAAAGAGATCTGGACAAAGAAAGGAACATCCAGATTTACAACTAACTAAAATTTAAAACTTATTTTTAAAAAATCTTTAGATAAACAGTGAAGAAGGTAAGAAGGAGAAGCCTCTTTGAATAATAATTTCTTTTTAAAAAACCCACCAACATAAAAACAAACAAACAATTCCTCAGAGTTTGAACTTCTCTTAAGAATAGTTCAATGTGAGGTCTTGCACCCTAAACAGTTATATCTGGAAATTTAAAAAAAATCGCAGCTACACACAACAAAGACTAAGAGTATTTGCTAAAAAATAGTGTGTGTGTGTGTGTTTGTATATATATATATATATTTATATATATATCTTTTTTGTAGAGATTTTTTGTTTTTGTGATTTTTTTCTTTTCCTTTTTTTTTTTTTTTTTTTTTTTGGTGCCCAAGTAGAGATACAATGGGATTGAAACGATGTCCTAGAACAGAATATTCCTTACAGGAGCAATACTTTGAAAAATAACATTTAAAAAATGGTTGAACATATTGCAACACCTCTCAAAATTCAATTTGGTACAATGAGAAAAATAATAAATCTTCACCCAAATGACACGGCCTCTAAGACCCAGAATATGCTGCTGGTGTGAGTCTCGCCATCCAGACAGGGGCTCATATTCCAGCACCACCCCCTCCTTCCTGCTCCCCCCTCCCTAGCCCTCTTACACTCCACCTTAGCATACCCAGAGTCTGCCTTAGAGCAGTTTTCCACATTTCTGGCAAGACCTTGCAGCAGACACATACACACAAATATACGTGTGCTGTGGACACACACACACACACACACACACACACACACACACAATTTCCCACTCACCCCAGATGCACCAAGTGAGCTGAATGAGTTTCAGCCAACCACAATGGTGAAAGACAGAAGCACCAAACAGTCTTTGAAATGGGTCAGTTATTCAATTTGACATGGTGGTTTTTTTTATATATATATATATAATCTAATTTTCCTCTGTGTTAATATTTTTAAAAAACACAAATGAAGAATGAAGAATTCTTTCCAGATCAATTTAAGGCTTCCCACCAAATGGAAACAGAAGAGGCCTTACACAATATCACGTGTGATAAATGTATACCTTTCACGGCCTTAAAAGGACAGACCAAAATCGTTTTTTGCCAGTCACTGATTAAGTATTGTGCCTTTAAATTGATGTTGTTCTTTTTGCTACTATGCTGAGTTTTATTATTACTGATTTTCTTTGATTAAATAGATGGAAATCTTTAATTTGCTTTAGAATTTCCTGTTCTCATTGAATGATTGGGGTGGGTTTTTTGTTTGTTTGTTTGTTTTATTCTGTTTTGCTTTTCACCAGGAAACAAATGTGATCCGAACTAGGTGAATGGTAAATGGCACAAATCAACCTTCAAGGAGCTTTCCCAGCCATTTGAGTTCCAAATGGCCATTTGGCTCCTAGAAGGTGCTGTTAAGCTGGGGACAGGGACGGGAGAGCAAGGAGTGAAACGGAACAGAAATTGGGGTTTCTATGCCTTTGCTTTTGGTGAATTTGTTTTCTTCAATACAAATAGTCAGATAGGAAGAATAATTGCTTTGTGTTTTATTTGTCGGTTGGTTTTCGTTTTCGTTTCTAGATTTGTTTCATTTGATTGTTTAATTTCCCCTCTCTTGGTGCCAAAACCACCAGAGAGTTTTGCGTGAGAAAAACGTGACAGTACTTAATGAAACTCAGCACCTAAGGGCATAAGGCAGTTGAAGGTTTGTTTGTTTGTTTGTTTGTTTGTGTTTGTTTTATTTTGTTTTGTTTTGTTTGTTTTGTTCTTTCAATCAGCACCAATCCCATAAATGATCTACACTTGGTGTAAGGTATAAAACATTTTTTTTTTCTTTTGGAGTGGAGACAGCTCCTCCTTCTCCACCCTATGAACAATAGTGTGGGATTTTCAATACTGTTTCTTATGTGTAAAAAACAAAAGAAAGGTCTTCTTTTTGTTTTTACTTACAAAACATAGAGAATATCTTTGTATACATACAGCGACTGGAAAGAAAGCTTATCTGAAGGGGTTGTGACGTATTATTTTCTTTTTTTTTGTAGCGGTGGTGGTGGAGGTGGTGATGGTGGTGGTGGTTGTGATTTTGTGTATTGGGAGAAGGGAGGGTTATATTTCTTGCAAGCGGTGTTAACCGCAAACCAACTTAAGGTCCCCTTCTCAACTTGGGTCAAGACGCTCTTAGAGTGAAGACTCATACTGTAGCAACTCATAAAGGAGCGGTCCATCTCGATACCGAATGCCTACCGCGGTGGGGGTGACATACTGCAGAATGTTAATAGTCCTTCTCAACCTCCTGTCTACAAAATGAGCATCCCAAGCTGGGTATCTCTTCCTTGGCATGTCAATCTTAATGAGGGGCCCTTCTGGGTGGTAAGGACGCCCCGACGGGGTGGAGGGCCCCATGGGTCTCACTTGGAAAACGGGCAAGCAAGTGTCAGCCGTGAGATCCTCCTGTTGTTCCGTTACGGCTCTGGTAGGCGTGACCTGGGTCCCCCGGTACCCAGGGGTCTGAGGCGCCATGGGCTCAACATCGGGGGGCAAAGGGATGCCCCAGAGCAGCTCGGCACAACAGGAGCTGGCAAAGATCTTAGCTCGCGGCCCCATGGGATGCAGCACACCATAATATAAGAGCATCAGTGCGATCCCAGCCACAAAGCTAATAAAGACACAACACAGTGCTGGCACCGCATAGAAGTCAGTGGTCTCCGGGTTTCTGTAAAAATACCAAAGGAACGTCAAGGCAGCATTCTCGGTCAAGACTATCGTGTAATATGCAAACATTCGATATCGAGTCCGCCCTTCCTTGACGTTAAACCAGCAGAAAATGTACACAATCCCTACCACCATGTTGAAGAGGATCTCCTCCCACTTGGACATGCAGAAGTCTGTTCCGCCATGGATGATCCAGAAGGCCATGGCGCACCAGTGAACCACCACGAAGATCCCGAAGTAGAGCTGGAAGATGGAAGCAAAGAGGGCAAAAGAGATAACTCTGGATGAGATGGTGAAGAGGCGCCAGAAGAGGTGGATGAGGGCCCCTCTGTAGCTCATACTCTTCTTGTCGTCCCTGGAGTCCCGCAGCAGCTTGTGATAGGAGGCTAGCACCCAAGCCAGGGACATCAGGGAAGTCACAGAGGAGACACCTGCCGGAAAGACACAAACCCACACAGTCAAAACCTTGGATGTCAACTGCAGGGCACAGCAGGGCTGCCAGCTGAGGAGACGCCCACACACACCGAGATCTAAAGGAGGAGGGAGAAAGAAACACAGAATCAGGAACCGAACTTGGAGGTCACAGCTGCTCCCTAAGCTGACAGCTTTTGAAAATCTAGTTTCAGTTTCCACAACCCAGCCCAGAACTCCTGGAGATTCACTGCTCAAGAGTGAAGCTGAGGCTGACGTGCTTTGCCAAGGGGGTTGAGAACTGGGGCCACTGTGGTGCCTCATTGCATCTGCTGTGATGGGACCACATGTGTTCTATTTTAAGGAATTCCGAGTTCACGGGATCCTTGTTGTACACAGATGTGTGGCAGGGGATGGTGTCCTTGTCACCAGGAGCCCATGCTCTCAGAGAAACTCATAGAGGGGATCACCCATTGTGAAGGCTGACAGCTTACTCTCTGCCCCTAGATCCACACCCTTCTCCTGCGGGAAGGTACTGGAGTCACTCTTTTGCCTTTTCATCAGTTCACTCAGGCCTCAAGGAGCTCTTCACTAAACCTTCCTCCACCTAGCTTCTCCCTCCCTCATCCGCTCCCTAAGGACACCCTGATCAAGGACTCTGGGATAGTCTGTCTGTTTCGCTGGCTGCCTTTCTCACTCATTCTTCTCTCTTGGCCTCACCACGATCCTTGTTGCTTTCTCCAACAAACCACTGCTGCATGTTCTCTGAGATCTTACAAGGCCCCGTCCTGACCCAGCAGCGGTAAAACTCATGGTATGAGGATGCCTTTCCCCCACCAGCTTGGTTTCCAAGGCTCTGCATGGCATTCACTGCATTTCTCCTCAACAGGCAAGTGAATGTATCTGATCTCAAGTGATACTGGAATCACCAAGGGCAATTTTATTTATAATACTGCTTATTTGATATGAGTAACTAAATCAAACTACACACAATAAATAGTTAATAGAGTTTCTACAGACCCACCCATGAGCAAGCAATCGTTGGTCAGATATAATCATACAATCTCCTCTTAAGCAAGATACCCCATCACCACCCGACTCCCGCATGTGTTATCTTCACTCAGTCCATCTAGCATCTCTTCTGCTTTTCCTTTCTCCCATTTCAAAACTAAATGCAGCCAAACTCAACTGAGGTCCTGAATAGTGTTCCACAGACAACATCTACTTACCACATTCCCCACCCTCGCACCAGAGCATAATTCCCCACAACATTCTTCCAAGCTGAAATCAATGTTTCCTAGTCATTTTCTCTTAAGCTCAAAGGTCAGATCTAGGAGCCCATTCATCAAAAGACTAAGTAAACTGCCCCAGAGCATCAGGCTTCTGTTCATCTTCCCCAGGTCCCTGTCCATCTCTCCATTCATCTCCAAACCTCAATGAAGAATCAAAGTCCTCTGTCATTTTACACCCTCCCTGCACTGACCCATCTCACACAGCCCTACCCTTCCAACATTTCAAGGAGATGCTCTGGTTTGCAGCTTGCAGAACAGGATAGGGTGAAAACAAAAACCAGTATGTTACTATAACCATAGAAAAATCCTGGATGGTTAAGTTCTCCATAGAAGCCAATCTTGAAAACGCCTAATGACTTTCCTCTTAGTTTTCTGGAAAGTTCTGAACAGGGTACTTAGGTGTCCTGCCTTGCCCTTTGTACACACAAGGCATTTCCACAGCATCTGGTGAGGGCGTGGGTGCTCTGCAACCATGTCACAGTGGTTACGCTAACCTTTGAGCCTCCTCTGTTCATGTTGTCTGTTGGATTGGGGCAGAGAGGGAAATAGGTCCCCTTATGAGTCACATGATTTGGGCTGTAGGTTTCTGGAAGGCAGGGATGTGCAATCATCTTGATAGTCTATACTAGGCTTATTACTAACACTGGAACATCCTTGGAGAGTTCCTTTTAAACGTCTCTGTGACGTCACCCCTCTCTTTGTGAACTCATTTCTTGATGTGGATAATGATATGTCTCAGAGGTACTACTAACCCTTAGTAATCAGAGGGAAATTCTACCAAAGCTGACTGGGAAGACAGCCATCTACAAGCCAAGGTGAGAGGCCTCAGGAGAAACCAACCCTGCCAACACCTTGATTTTGGACTTCCAGCCTTTAGAACTGTGAGAAAATAAATATCTGGTGTTTTAGTCACCCAGCCTGTGGTATTTTGTTACAGCAGCCCTGGCAAACTAATACAGTGCTCTAATCCCATTTTTTATAGGAAGAAACAAGATGATTTTCAAAAAGTATACATCTGTCAAGAAGTTGAATCGGGATTCAAATTCAGAGTCTGACTCCAGTGGCCTTGAAAGTCACCACCGTACTAACAGGCCCTGCAGGCATTGCCTTGAAAGGGTCTGGGTGAGGGGAGAGGAAAGACAGTCTGGGCACACTGGGTGCAGAGGGTTTGAATCTTTTGCCAAGAGTGGACAAGAAGTACAGTACCCATGGCTATCTGATAGAAGCCCTTGATTATGGAACTAAAAACCAAATTTGAATTCTATTCTACTTTCTTCAGGGGAGTAACATTCAAGCCACAAAGAAAGAGGTGATGCCAACAGAATGAACTGAGATCACTTTCCCTCTGTTAAGTGATTAATCTTCCAAGGCCTGCAGTGTATTCCACTACAGAGGGAGGCAGTGTGGGGGTTTCCCTCTCTGCAGTGGCTCACTTGGAAGCTTTCTGTCTTGCCTGAGGTCAACCCAGAAGTCAATGCGTTACCCTGGCCAAGACCCAAGTTCACGGGAACCCGCTGTGGAAGCAGCCCGGTGGCCCCGTGGCCCCAGTGAAATTCTTGGATGGGCCTGGGAGCATTTATGATTTGCTTCTAGCTACAGCTGGATCACTTTCTGCATTCCAAAGATCAGGCTGGAAATTGTTAAACACTTCACGTTTGGCTGTGACAAGTTCTGGGCAGTGACCTTCATGGCTTGCTCACTTTTCCTGGTGCAGACCAGGAGGTGGGGCTTGCAGCTGGCCCACTGAGCTGACCGAGTCCAGCCCAGGCAGCTAGGAGTCACTATGCTGGAGCCTCCTGGGGGGCCACTCCCCTGAGAAAGGCTTGGGAGAGGAACCTTCAGGCTCTGATCACTGAACCTAGGATCTAAGGTTTCCAGGAATGGAATGACCACAACTATAACCAACAGAACAGAGCAGAAGGGGCGACACCATGCAGTTGGATACCCCTTACTAAAGGGGGGTAGCCATCAGGGAAGGCCCAATTTGGTGGTGACATTGCAATATCCAAGGGTCACTGTCAGTTGAACTGTTGCCAATTGGGAAACAAAGCAAAACAGTGTGTGTGGCTGTCCCATCATGTGAGAAGCACAGAGGCAGGTTATCTGAGAAAGGACGGGACCCTAAAATTGGAGGCTAGGGACAGATAACGTGAAAGATCCGGAGGCTATGATTCAGTGGGAGGGATCAGGGACAGCAGGAGGGCCCAGCCTTCAGGGTGACATAGGGAGGCTGAGGTTTGTGAAGTAGAAGCAGGGCCATGGCTCAGAACGGGTCAGGGCTGCATTGAGGGCCAGTGTATGGAGCCCCAAACACCACCAGAAAGGGACTGGGTAAAGAAA